>NW_017732509.1:353969-376384 GCF_001890085.2 Hipposideros armiger | reverse complement strand
CTGGAGCTGAGCTGCTGTGAGTCGCCGGCGATGGCATAGGCTGCAGCCCCTGTGGCAGTGGGTTGCCATGGGCTACCATATGTAGCCAGCAGCCAGAGTGAGCGGCCAGCAGCTGCAGTGAGCAGCCATCCAGAAGCCAGCAACTTATCTGCCTTGCCCGGGAAGAGCGCAATGATGGTGCCAACTTCGGCTAGTGAAGCAACATCCTCCACAAATAGACTGAAGAACAAAACGACAGCAACTTGTCTATTCCCCTTCCCCCAATTCCCCAGCACTGTTCCCATCCCCACAATTCCCCAATAAAAATCTTAAAAAAAAAGTTGAACAATGAAAACTACAACGTGTTGCTAAAATAAATTAAAGAAGATATAAATAAATTGAAACATATCCCATGTTCATGGTTTGGAAGATGTAATATTGTTAAAATGTCAATACTACCCAAAGCAATCTACAAATTCAGTGCAATCCTTATCAAAATCCCAATAATTTTTTGCACAAATAGAAAATATTATCCTAGAATACATATGGAATGTTAAGGGATCTTGAACAGCCAAAACAATCTTGAAAAAGAAGAACACATCCAGAAATCTCATCCTTCTCAATTTCAAAATTTCTACAAATCTTCAGTAATCAAAACAATGTAGTACTGACACAGTACCCAACATGAAGATCAGTGTAAGAGAACAAAGAGCCCAGAAAGGAGCCTCATATATCAGGTCAAATGATTTTTGACAAGGTTGCCAAGACCATTCAATGGAGAAAGGACAATTTTGTTAAGAAATGATGCTGAGAATACCATATATCAGCGGTTCTCAACCTGTGGGTCGCAACCCCATTGGAGGT
Organism: Hipposideros armiger; assembly: GCF_001890085.2. Lineage (NCBI taxonomy): Eukaryota > Metazoa > Chordata > Mammalia > Chiroptera > Hipposideridae > Hipposideros > Hipposideros armiger. The sequence goes on along the minus strand of NW_017732509.1, from coordinate 375,541 downwards.
CGAATGACCCTCTCATAGGGGTCGCCTAAGACCATCGGAAAACAAAAAGATATTTACATTACGATTCATAACAGTAGGAAAATTACAGTTATAGAGTATCAACGAAAATAATTTTATGGTTGGGGGTCACCACAACATAAGGAACTATTAAGGGGTCACAACATTAGGAAGGTTGAAAACCGCTGCCATATATCAACACGCAAAAGAACGAAGTTAGATCCTTGCATAACACCATATTTATAATTAACTCAATTGGATCAAAGACCTAAACGTAAGAGCTAAAACTATAAAACTCTGAAGAAAAACATAAAAAAAAGCTTCATGACACTGGATTTGGCAGTGATTTCCTGGATATCCCCAAGAGCACAGGTAACAATAAAGAAATAGAGAAACTGAACCTTGTGAAAATTTAAAACTTGTGTGTGTCAAAGGACACTATCTATAATGTGAAAAGGAAACCACAGAAAGGGAGAAAATATTTGCAAATTACATATCTGATCAAGTGAGATTTATTCCTCAGATGCAAGGATGATTCAATATCCACAAATCAATTAACATGAAACACCACATAACAAAATGAAAGATAAAAATTGTATGATCATATCAATAGACGCAGAAAAAGTATTTGACAAAATCCAGCATCCATTCATGATAAAACTCTCAGCAAAGTGGGAATAGAGGAACATACTCCACATAAAGGCCATATATAACAAATCCTCAGCTAACATCATAGTCAACAGGGAACAGCTCAAAGAATTTTCCTTAAGATCAGGAACAAGACAAGGATGTTCACTTTCACCACTTTTATTCGAAATAGAATCGAAAGCGTAGCCACAGCAATCAAACAAGAAAAATGAAATAAAAAATCATGCAAATTGGAAAGGAAGAAGTAAAACTGTCATTATTTGCATATGACATACTTTATAGAAAGAACCCTAAAGACTTCAAAAAAAAACACATTAGAATTGATAAATGCATTCAGCAAACTAGCAGGATACAAAATTAATTTTCAGAAATCAGTTGCATTTTATACACAAACAATGAACTGTCACAGAGAAAAATTAAGAAAACAATCTTATTTACAATTGCATTAAAAAATACCGAGGAATAAATTAACAAAGGAGGTAAAAGACCTGTACTTGGAAAATTATGACATTGAAGAAAGAAATTGAAGAAGACGCAAATAAATGGAAGTGTATACCATGCTTATGGATAAGAAGAATTAACATAGTTAATATGTTCATACTACCCAAAGCAATCTATAGATTCAATGCATTCTTTAACAAAATACCAATGGCATTATTCACAGAACTAGAACAAATAATCCTAAAATTTATATGGAACGATAAAAGACCCTTAATAGCCATGGCAATCCTGAGAAAGAAGAACAAAGTTGGAAGTCTCATGCTATCTGATATCAAGCTATATTAAAAGGCCGTAGTAATCAAAACAGCATGGTACTGGTATAAAAACAGACACACAAATCAATGGAACAGAATAGAGAGCCCAGAAATAAACTCATTTAGGCTATGACAAAATAAGCAAGAGTATATAATAGGGTAGAGACAGTCTATTCAATAAATGGTACTGGGGAAAACTGGACAGATAAATGCAAAAAAAAAAAAAAAGAAATAAAGACAGAAAGTAACTAGACCATCTTTTTACTCCACATGCAAGAATAAATTCAAAATGGATTAAAGACTTAAATGTAATACCTGAAACCATAAAACTCCTAGAAGAAAACATAGGCAGTAAACTCTCTGACATGCTCTTAGTAATATATTTTTTGACGTATCTCCTTGGGCAAGGGTAACAAAAGAAAAAATAAACAAAGGGGATTACATCAAGCTAAAATGTTTTGCACAGCAAAAGAAATCATCAACAAAATGAAAAAGCAACCTACTAAATGGGAGAAGATATTTGCCAATGATAAGGGACTAATATCCAAAATTTATAAAGAATTCATACAACTCAACACCAAAATACTAAACAATGCAATTAAAAAGTGGGCAGAAGACCTGAATAGACATTTATCTAAAAAGGACATAACAGACAGCCAATAGACAAATGAAGAGATGCTCAACATTGCTAATCATCAGAGACATGGAAAGTAATGAGATATAACATCAATAAGATATCACCTCACACCTGTCATATAGCTATCATCAATAAATCAACAAACAAGTGTTGGTGAGGATGTGGAAAAAAGGCAACCTTCTTGCAGTGTTGGTGGGATTGCGAATTAGTGTAGCCACTATGGAAAAAGGTTTGGAGGTTCTTCAAAAAATTAAAAATGGAACTAACTTATTACCCAGCAATTCCACTCCTGGTATTTATCTGAAAAAATCCCAAACATTCATTTGAAAAGATATGTACACCCCTATGTTCACTGCAGAATTATTTGCTATAGCTAAGATATGAGGTCTGACAATTAAGTTCACAAACTTGCCACCATGTGCTTACATTGGCAGCACTGTACCAACAGCTCGGTAAGGTTTCATAACCTTGGTATATCAGTGTATCACAGCTGTGTTCGTGTCGATGTGTGGCAGTGTCTTGCTGAGTGGCATTCGTTATTGTTGTTGCGTTTTTGTGTGCCATTGCAACAATGTCTGAGCTTGAATTAGAGCAATGAACAAACATTAAATTTCCTGTTAAACTTGGCAAGAGTGGAAGTGAAATCAAGAACATGTTAGTCCAAGTTTATGGGGATAATGCCATGAAGAGAACGGTGGTGTACAATGGATTAAACATTTTTCTGAGGGGAGAGAACGTGTGACTGATGAAGAGAGGTCAGGGTGGCCAGTAATGAGCAGAATTGATAAAAACGTTGCAAAAATTCTTCGAATTGTGTGTCAAAATCATCAGCTGATTGAGAGAAGCATAGCAGACCGCGTAAACATCGATAGAGAAACAGGAAAATCTTAATGGAAAATCTTGGCATGAGAAAGGTGTGTGCAAAAATGGTCCTGAGGGAACTTATTAAGGGACAAAAACAAAGGAGTCAAAGTTTGCCAAGACCTTTTGGAGAGGCAAGACAATGTTTTGGGCCATGTTATCACTGGTGATGAAACATGAGTTCAACAATACGACCCTGAAACAAAGCATCAAAGTACACGATGGAAGTCAGCCAATTCGCCATGACCAAAAAAGTTCTGTCAGTCCAAATCAAGAGTCCAAACAATGTTGCTAACCTTTTTTAATATCAGAGGGGTTATTTATTATGAAGTTGTACCAATTGGACAAACAGTTAACTACATTTCCTATTTGGAAGTGCTGAAAAGGAAGCGTGAAAAAGTTAGATGAAAACTACCTGAACTTTTCACCAACAATTCATGGCTCTTGCATCACGACAACGCACCAGGTCACATGGCACTGTCTGTGAGGGAGTTTTTAGCAAGTAAACAAATAACTGTATTGGAACACCCACCCTACTCACCTGATCTGGTCCCCAATGACTTTTTTCTTTACCCAAAGATAAAGGAAAGATTGAAAGGAAGACATTTGGATGACATTCAGGACATCAAGGATAATACGTTGACAGCTCTGATGGCCATTTCAGAAAAAGAGTTCCAAAATTGCTTTGAAGGGTAGACTAGGCACTGGCGTGAGTGCATAGCTTCCCAAGGGGAGTACTTTGAAGGTGACCGTAGTGATCTTCAGCAATGAGATATGTAGCCTTTTTTCTAGGATGAGTTCGCAAACTTAATTGTCTGCCCTTGTACGTGGAATCCAAAGAACAAAATATAAAAAAACAGAAAACAATTGTTGGGAGAATGTGAAAAAAAACTGTTGTTGGGAATGTAAAGTGGTACAGTGCTGTGGAAAACTGTGTGGTGGCTACCTTAAAAATTAAAAATAGAATCACCATATGATCCAGTTCCACTTCTGTGTATATACCCAAAAAATTGAAAGCAGGGTCTCAAGGATATATTTGTCCACCCATACTCATAGCACCATTATTTACAATAGCTAAAAGGTGGAAGCAAAGTGTCAACTGATGAACGAATATTGTTCAGCCTTAAGAGGAAGAAAATTCTGATACATGCTACAACATGGATGAGCCTTGAGGAGATTATATTCAGTGAAATAAGCCAGTCATAAAAAGGCAAACACTGTATGATTCCACTTACATGAGGTCCCTAAAATAATCAAAGTCATAGAGACAAAAAGTAGAATGGTGGTTACCAGAGGCTGGGGGTAAGGGGTGAATGAAGTGTTAGTGTTTAATGGGTATAGAGTTTCAGTTTTGCAAAATGAAGACAGTGATGATAGCTGTACAAAAATATGAATGCACTTAGTAGTACTGAATTGTACTCTTAAAAAGTTAATATGGTAATTTCTGTTAAGTGTATTTTGCCACAATTTTTAAAATGCTTTTCCTTGTATGTTAATTATACTTCAATAAAGTTGATTTTTTAAAAAACCAGTAACGAAAAATCCAGGACCAGATGGCATCACTGGTGAATTTTACCAAACACTTAAGAAATAACACCAATCTTTCTCAAACTGTCCCAAAAAATTGAAGAGGAGGGAACACTTGCTAACTCATTCTATGAGGCCAATATTACCCTGATATCAAAGTCTGATAAAGACACTACAAGAAAAGAAAACCACATCTCAATATCTTTTATGAATATAAATGCAAAAATCTTCAACAAAATAGCAAACTGAAATCAGCAACATATTAACAAGTTTACATACTTATCATAACCAAGTGGGATTTATCCCCAAAATGCAAAGGTAATTCATAATAAAGAAAGCAATCAATGTAATGCACATTAATAGAATGAAGAAAAACCCACATGATCATCTCAATCGATGCAGCAAAAGCATTTAACAAAATCCAACACCCTATCAAAATAAAACTAGTCAACTCCTCAACATGATAAAGTCATATATGAGAAATCCACAGAGTACCATACTCAATATTGAAAGACTGAAAGATTTTTTTCTCTAAGGAACAAGATAAAGTTGCCAGTTTTGCCCACTGCTATTCAACACAGTAATGGAAGTTCTAGAGAGAGTTTTTAGGCAAGAAAAATAAATAAAAGCCATTCAAATTGGAAAGGAAGAAGTAAAATGATCTCTATTCACAGTGAGGCAGGACATGTAGCCTGGGAAATTGACAACTCCCTCCAGAATACAATGTGAGGTGCTTCACTGGTTAAAACCAGTAACAAAGGGAATGTATCCAGTACCCGCAGCTGGAGAAAAGCAAGAACCAGTTTCTTCCAGTTAGGCTGATCCCTATGACTGGAAACTGACCTTTAGCTAATTATAATGTCATTATGATCTCATTTACATTGTGGTTACTACAATGAGACATTACCAAAACCTGCCCTCAGGAGATATAAATATCCATAGTCACAACTTCCTCATAGCAACTTTCCCCTGAGTTTGCCCGCACTTTTTCTCAAGTGTGTACTTTCATTTTCAATAAATCACTTTCACTGTTCTGCATGTCTTGCTCTTGAATTCTTTCTTGCAGGGAGACAAGAACCCTGTCACTGCTGCTCCTAGGTGACACGCTCTTATATGTAAATCACCCTAAAGAATCCACACACACACACACACACACAAACTCTATTATTGCTAATAAGCTAATTCATCAAAGTTGCAGGATACAATAGAGAATGGCTCGGGGACATGTGGCACAGGTAAAATGACCACACCACCTCAGTCAGGTTCAACTTCTTAACCTTCTCATTCCTCAATTCCCTGAAATCTGGTGTCTGTTCCTTCATAAGTACACAACTCTGCATAAAACTAAACAACCCTAAAACCAGCACTTATTTTTCAGTTATTTGTTAGTCCTCACCTTGTTGCACTCATTGGCAGCACTAACAATGTGGACCACCCTATACTCTTGAGCTATGGTCATCCCCTGGCTTTGAGGACGCCACTCACTTTGTCTTCTCTGTTCCTGCTCTGTCTGTTAGGCTCATCCTTTTTTACTTGATCATTAAGTAGTGGAGTATCTTAACAGCCTGATGCTCTTGCCACCAAGGCTTCCTTTCAGCTCTTTAGTGCTTGATATTCAGGTTGAAACGGAGGTGGAAAGAGGTAAAAAGCGAAGATAGGGGCCAGCTGAGTGGCTCAGTTGGTTAAGAGTGGGAGCTCTGAGCAACAGGGTCGCCGGTTTGATTCCCACATGGGCAAGTGAGCTGAGCCCGAGATGATTTGCTGCTGAGCTGCCAACAGGTGGCAGGATGGCTTAGCTGGTGAGAGCACATGCTCCTAACAAGGTTGCCAGTTCAACTTCTGCATGGGATGGTGGGCTACTCCCACCTGCAACTAAGATTGAACACAGCACCTTGAGCTGAGTGGCTGTGAGTTGCCAACGGGCGGGTGGTCGGATGGCGACTGTACTTGGAGCTGAGCTAGCTGCGCCCTCCACAACTAAGATCGAAGGACAACAACTTGGCTGTTCCCCTTCCCCAATTCCCCAAAAAAATCTTTAAAAAAAAAAAAAAGAAGCAAAGATAATTGAGACCCCACAGGTTTGCCACTTCTTGCAGCAAAGCTCACATCCTGTCAGCATCTGTGACATTGTGCCAATGTGATGCAAAGATCCCTGGAAAGTCCTCATCTCTATTCCACACAGCCACCTGGCTGAGGGGACCCCCTTCCTTTTAGATGTGGAACTCGAGGCTTTGCTCAGGGCCACACATCTAATCAGGCTGAGGTGGTATTCTGTCACTTTCCAGAGTCTCCTGGCAGTATTGGCCATTTCTCCAGTCTTCTCCCTCCATCTAGCTCACCAACTCCCTTTCTAGCTGTTTCTACCTTATATTAATAGCAAGCTTGGTGCCCTGTCCAGACCTCTTTTACCAGGCTCATGCACCCAACCTGGCTGATATGAAAGGTGCTGACAACTCATCTTTCACCAGGGAGGGGACATCCACAGGCCCCACAGACCAAGATGGACTGCGACGGGGCATGTAAGTCTTACCCTGCTTCAGGGCGGAAACAGCTCTAGGGGCAATTCTGCTGCAGCATTCCCCTGGAACCAGTCTCCACCTGAGACCATGGCCTCACCAACTTCTTCCCTGCCCTGTTCCTCATTCTTCACTGCCCTTCTGCTGAGGGTCCTCCCCCAGCAAGTCACTTACCTAAAATCCTCATCGCAGTCCTGCTTCTAGCGACCAGGTTCTCTATATTTGCACTCAGGAATAAAGTCTTCAGATGTCAGGGCAGAAAAGAGGTCTTGCCTTTTATATCATTTCCTCCTCTCCTCTTCTCCTTCTTCCACTTCTGAGGCAGTGGTCCTGACCTAGGGAGGCTCTCCATCACCTGTCCAGATCACCTTCTGCATGCCATGGAGGCTGGCAGGCCAGCTGGGACCTGGCCAGTTATTAGCCTCATAGGGCCTTCTTGGGCACAAGGATTGTTCTGAGCACTGGACAGGAAATACTCATGGTGTCCCCTTTCAGATGGGACACTTAGGCACAGATCTGAATGAGGAATGTCGCTGTGTCTGCTCCTGTCCAGGATGCTTGGAGCTGGATTGCCAGCAGCATTGGCTGGCATACTGCTGCCTCTACAGTCATTCCCATGGTGGGATCAGGCCAGAACCTGAGCTATATGGCTCAGTAGTTGTGCTGTCACTGATTGTGACCTCAGGGACTTCTGATGTCACAATAAGCCTGTGGGCCTGGTTGGCCAGATCCCTGGGGGCCTGTGCTTGTGCGATGGCATTCCAACTAGGACTATGGCTGGCTTCTGCCCCTCTGGCATCACATAAAACAACATGTGAGTATCCTGCAGCTTGAATGGTTCACCTGTCCCCTCCTTTCTGGCTGGAGGCTCTGGGTACCGAGGGACCCTGCCTCCTCCACAAGTCCTTAGCCTGCTGGGACCAGCCTTGAGGGTGGGGGTGGCAACTCTCACCCCAGCATCTTTATGGGTGGGGGCAGGGCACTCTGACCCACAGCTTGATCCTTGTCACTGCCAGGATTCAGGGAGGCAGCCTGGGTGGCTGGGAAGGACAGTCCCAAGTCAGTATGGGAAGCAGCAGCGGGATGGCACCTGGGACGGATGGCCAGAGGGCTGCCCTGGACCTAATAATAGCCCTCCTGCTCCTGAGAGAAGCAAATGTAGTCATGTGAGTTTGCAAGGTCATGCCCATGGCTTAGGGGTCTGCAGAACGGGTATGGGGAGCATGAGGGGCATCTCACCCCTGCCTCTTCCAGACCTCTGGGTTCCCATGGGAGTGTCACTTCCTCAGGTCAGTCCTTGGTGTGATCATCTCTCCCAGCCTTGTCAAGGACTATCTGAGGTTGTGTGGCCCAGATGCCCACCTGGACATCACCTCTTTCCCCACTTGCTGTGGGCACAGAGGACACAGGCAAAGCACTTATCCTTTCAGAGCCTCAGTTTCCTTACCTGAAAAATGGAGGTGACCATAATCTATTTTCCATCAGGTGGAGAACATTAAATGAGGTCACGCACAGAGCTAAGCAGACACTTCGAAGGGCCCAGAACTTGTGCCTCCCACTGTGACACAGCCACCAGTCTTAACCAGGGTCCTTGCCTGGCTCCTCAGGGGGAAGTGGGGCAGAATTCATGGCCAGGGATTAGCGACTTGCCTAAGTTTATCTGATAGTAAAGGGTTGTGGGGCCAGCTCAAGGTAAGAGGTCCCAGTGTCCTCAGAACAGCTAAGGTCCCATGTCAGCGGCCACAGAGGCCCCCACTAGCCAATATTAGTATAAAGAGCTGTACCCTGAACATAGCCCTTTGCCGGATAGGCAAGTAAGCTCCCCACCCCCACCTGATTCAGTGTTGGGAAGACCTCTTGGTGGGGTGAAAGGGACAAGTCACAAGCAGGGATGCCAGCACTTCTGGGCCAGGGCGAAGTCCCACTATGTTCCACACTTCAAGACAGCTGCTCTTCCAGAGTCAGACCAGGGAAGCCAAGAGGTGAGTGGGGTATGCTCAACTCACAGACAGGATAGGCTTTCCAAGTGGCCTTGGCCTTGGACTGGGGTGATCTGTGCCCAGCAGGCCTATCAAGCCTCCATCCAGGGCCCAGACCAGCCTACCAGAACACTTGGAGCAGGCAGCAACACAGTTGACCCCTCTACCCTATCCAAGGCAGGGACACCCTTTGCCCATCAGCAGGGGTTTCCAGAAGCCCTTTTAGCCCCTCAGAAGGGCGTTAAATGGGCAGCACGGGCCATTTCTCTATCTCTCCCTTCAGGAGAGAAAACTGAACCCCACTGGAGCAGCCCGGCTGGAGGTCCAGGGGCCTTCTGGGGACCCCAGAACCCCAGATTTGGGAATGGGAACCTTGTTCCACTGTTGATTCTCTCATATTTCACTACATTCTTTATCATACAGAGTGCTATCAGGGGAACCCAGCTGCTATGAATAGAAAAGGGATGCAAGGGGCAGCCTCAGCCTGGGAAAAGAGGGAATGGGCCAGAGGCTCCTTGTCAGACAGGGACGAATGCTGCAATGGTGTGAGGAAGAGAAGCGAAGCCCCAGTGTGTGCGTGCGTGTATTTAGAGACACATAGGGTGGAGTAGGCTAATTAGCTTTCACCTTTTTAACCTGGGTCCTAGCAAGTTCGAACATTTGCAGCCATTGCTGGGGAGCAAGCCTGAATTGGTTTGAGTTGTCCAGAAGCAGCTCCTGGGACAAGCCTGCAAGTGCATATATACTTTATTTGGAAGCTGCTCCCAGGAGGCACCAGCAGGGGACTGGGAGGGGAGAAGGAACAGAAGGAGACACAGGTGCATTATCACTGTGGTGGGCAACTCTGCCCAGTCCCAAGGGTTCTTTGGGTGGTGGTGTAGAGCCTTGTGGAGCTGACATTACCAAAGGCAAGGCCGCTGGGCATATGTATATAACCCCTGTCATCAGTCACTGGTGAGTTGCATCTAAGGGTACCAGCTCTTAGGGACCTGCCCTGTCCTGCGTGCAGGCCTGGCACATTACTGTAGCTGGTGCTCTCAGGCAGGGTTGCAGACAGGGCTGCCAAGTGTAGAAGAGGCAGGAAGGCATTGCATGGGGCAATGACATCATCTGCACAAGTCCCAGCTGACACCAGGGCCTTGGCCAGCACATGGAGCCTGATTCTGGGAGACTTCCTATGCCAGGAGTCAGCCCCTCACTGAGGCTTAACCGGGCAGCTCAGGACCAAATGTGGAACCCGCACTGCTGGCATGCAGTTGGAATTGTCACAACAAGCTTTAAGATCATGTGTTGATGACACAATAGCTGTTTAGACCACAGCCATTGGTGGGCAAGGGTCAGACAATTTCATGGCAAATGAAACACCAGTGGTCAAATCTGAACCTCAGTTGTTCTGTACCCCAAATTTATATTCACAGGTGTGATTTTAAAGACAGAATCACTCGTACACTGCTGGTGGGTATGTAAAATGACACAAGCCACTCTGAAAAATATTTTGACAGTTTCTTTGAAAACTGAAAATAAGCTTACCATATACCCCAGCCATTGCACTCTTAGGCATATATCCCAGAGAAACTAAGACTTATTCTCATGCATACAATTGTACATGAATATTCATAGTGGTTTTATTGATAATAGCCCCAAAATGGGAACTACCCAAATATCCTTCAATAGGTGATGATTAAATAAACTGTGTTATGTCCACACCATGGAATACTACTCAAGCACTGAAAAAGGAACCACCTATTGATACACAAAACAATGGGAGTGTTTCTTAAGGAAATTATGCAGAGAGAAAGAAGCCAGTCTCAAAAGGATGCCTACTATGTGGTTTCATCTATATAACTTTTAAATCACATCATTACAGAGATGAGAGCAGATTGGTGGTTGCCAGCATTAAGGATGGGTTAAGGGCACATGTGGCGTGGAGGGATAGCATAAGGGAGCCTTGCGGGGGCTGTTCAGTTGAAGATCATCTTGATTGTGGTGGTTACATGAAGCTGCACATGTGATAAAACTGCATAGAGCTGCATACACTCACACACTTATACACACTCATACACATACATGCCATACACTATACACATATATACATACATGCTCACACACTCATACATACATACCTATACAAACTATCCACATGCACACACATACATACACACTCACATACTCATACACATGCTCATACACACACTGTACATATACATTCACACACATAATCACACACACACATACACACACTCATAACACACTCATACACACACTATACACATACACACTCACACATACACATACACACACATACATGCTCACACACTCATACACACTGCACACTGTACACATACACCCGCATACATATACACACGCTCATACATATGCTCATACACACACTATACATTCAAACACTACACACACATACTCAGATTCATACACACCCACATACACACACTATACACATATGCACACACATGTTAATACACACACTATACATATGCACACTCATACACATACATACTTGTATACTCTATGCACACTATACACATATAAAAATGCATATACACAACAGACTCATATATTCATACACACTGTACATGTACACTCACACACACATTATACAAACACACACACATATACATACACACTTGTACACACACTCATACACACACAACACACATACATAGTCATACACTCATACACATACAATACACATACACACACATACATACTCATACACATGCTCATACACACACTGTACAAATACACAATCACACACACACATACCCATATATACTCATAAACACACACTATATGCAATACCTACATACTCACACATACATTCACACACACACATGCACACACACAAAAGTTTGTATAATAACTGGTACAGTGTGGGGAGGCCAGGGCACTGGGTGACAGGCTAGCATGACCCAACCCTCACTTGGCCCAAGAGTCCAGCGGGGCTGCACACCCCAGTCTCCTCTACACACAAGGATGAGTCAGAAAGGAAGCCATGTGCCTGGTTCAGGTCCAGACTGTCTTCTCCCGCCTCCTCCCCCATTCTGATAGGCCTCCTCTTGTCTTCTAGCCATGACTGAAAGGTGCACCACAGCTTAACTCCCTTCTGTGATGGACACAAAGGCCCCCGAGAAGTGTCCCCAACATAAGAAGAGTAGAACCAAGACACAGGAGAAATTTGCCAGGGAGTTTCCATACAGGTACAAGACCCCAAGGCTCCTAGGGCCAAGTTTTGCCTCCCCTCAGGTTTCCCCAGAAATGCATTATGGGGTGCACAGGCTGGAGCTGAGAGGGGGTTTCTGGTCCACAGAGTTCCCTGGGCAGCTCTGTGGTCTGTGACAGTCTGGGGTCCACCTTCTTCTGCCCTCAACCTGAGCTGAGGGCCTCTAGATAGGTGCCCTGGGCCATCCCAGAGCTGTGGCCAGCTGCTTCCTTCTGAGCCAGTGGCCCTCTCACCTGAACCATCTGAGGGGCACATTCATGAACACCTGCCCTGCTGAAGGTGTGATGGGGTTGGAGTGAAGTGGGGCAGTAGTTTATAAAGCTCTGGGGCACTCAAGACCCAGCAGAGACCTGTAGCAGTGGGCAGGCCGGGGCCTGGACTCCCACCATCAGCATGGCTAACAGAGTCCTAGATAAAATGCAGCAACCTTGGAAGGTTCTGGGTGGTTCTCAATTCCCCAAATTCAGCTCAGAGGGAGGAGAGTGGAAGAGTGGGGTAAAGAATGGCCTCATGGACCAGTGAGAGCTCATGGCTGGAGGAGGGATCAGCTGGAGGCTAAGAGACCTCACCACACCCGGTGGCCATATAAGCCCTGGCAGCTGGGAGAAGACTGAGCAACGTGGCTGCATTAAAGCCAAATTTTCCCATCCACCAGAAGAGCCACAGAGTAGAGGGACATGTGGGAAGCAAGTGACAAAGTCCTGCTTCCAGACTACAGGTCAATACATGGGGGCTGGGCAGAGCCTTGAAGGGGTGCTTCACACAACAAGAAAGCCACATGGCCAAACAGAGGTGCCCACCTCAGTAGTCCCAGGGAAACACAAAGGAGACCATATGTGGCAGATGGGCAGAGAGAGAATGTCTAGTGACACCCATGATATAGAGCCACATGGATTCTGTACACTGTGGAGTGTGAAGTGCCCACCTCTTCTGGAACTCGGTTTGGCATCCTGTGTCTCCGCAATTGCCCTCCCGGTGGTCATCCCCATGCCATCCCAGCAACAAGTGCTGTGGGACTGAGGGTTGAGCCCAGGATGCGGGACTGTGCTGGTCACGGGCCATGGTGGGGAGGGTCCAATGAGCAGCCATGCTAGAGTGGAAGTGGAGACAGGGTTACCCCTCCAGGGAGTGCAGTGCAGCCCAAGTAACCTGTAGGGCCTGAGGCTGCCTTCCTCAGGTGAGGTATCTGCTCCTTGGAGCCTTGGGCCATGTCTGAACGCCAAGCTCAGGTGAGTACCCTGGAAGGAAGACCAGGCCTCCCACAATCTGCCCCTCTTTCCAGACCCTAGCACCCAGGTGTCCACTTTACTCCTGCAGCCTCCTGTAGCTCCGTCTGAATTGAACTTGCTCCTTTTGCACCTTCACCCAAGAGTGTGCAAAGGGAGGGAGGGCTGCCTGCTGCCAGAGACGATGTTCTCCATGTTGTGCACCTGAGGCAGGCTGGGCTAAATACCTGTCCTCATCTCACACCCCCACTCTGTCTCCAGGCCACAGAAGCTGTCCTATGAGGCCCAATGAGGCAAATATATAAGGCGCAGTGTTTGGCCCTTGGGTTAACACAAGGGGAGGCTGAAACTGGGGGGCTGAGGACACCCTGGGCCAGGCTACTTGACTGGACTGGCTGAGATATGGCAATGGAACCAGCTGCTGCCCCATACCTCAGCTCCACCCCTTCCTAGCTGTGTGACATTGGGAAAGTCACTTGACTTTTCTGTGCCTCAGTTTCCCATCTGTAAAGTGTGCATAACATGGTTGTGAGTTTATATATAAGTTGATGTTTGTAAATAACTTAGAGCAGTGCCTGGCAAATAGGAAGTCCCAGGTGAGCAGGAACTACGTCATTTGGCTGGCAGCTGCAGGCCACCTAAAGATGCCAAGTACCCATTGTAGGTTCTCTTGGCTGACGAAATCCAATCCGGAGTCCCTGCAGCCCTGGGAGGTCATGGAGATGAACAGCTTGCTGCGGAAGCAGCTGCCCCTGCAGAAGATGTTGGTACCAACAAGATCCATCCCAGTCAGAGGGTAAGTCAAAGGCATCACATGCTGATGGTTACCACCACCCACTGACCATTCTGTCTGGCCTTCCACCTTGGGTCTGCACAAACGTTCATGTCATCCTCCTAGCATGCTCTACTTCACAGCTGAGGAAACTGAGGCTCTAAAGGAGACTCAGAAAGGAAGATTCTAAAGTCCAATGGTCCCTCTCACAGCCAGGCAGCTTCTAGGAGAGGCTGCACAGGACCTTTGGGCATGCCCTGGCCTCACCTGGAATGGGTCTTGTCCACAAGTTTGGGGCAGGAGCTTAGTGCCATCCTTCCACATAGTAGAGGTAAACCAGGAGAGTCAGCAAGTTTCTGGACTCCATGTAGCCTGCCCTGAGGGTGGGGGCACTGGCAGGGAATCGCCACACCAAGTAGCCCTGAACTGATCACATACACCTAAATATATTGTACATACCCACATGCACCCAGTGCACAGGGGGACACAGCTAAACAACCAGATACCCTTGCAAAGATCCATACATGCAAACACAAAGATGCACAGACACACACACTCACCCTGCACTGGGACCCTATCGGCTGTCATTCAGCTGGCACACAAGCTGTTATATACTAAAGGGCTTACATGACCAGTGGGTAGAGAGCCCCCATTCTGACTGCCTCAGCCCATCCCTCTGACTTCTCCAGCAAACAGAGTCGGCACTAGGCATGGCAGAGCCTCAGGGCTTAAGGGTCTCTCTGTTTTGCTGGCAATGACCATGACTCCACACACTGTATATCACCTCAGGCAGGTCACAAAATGCTGGCTCAGTCCCCTGAATGGACACTATAAACATGCACATGCATGCACATACATGCACATGCACACCCTCTCAGACAGAAACACAGATGCACGCCAGTTCCCTGCTCACACTAGCACTGGCCTTGGTCCTAGGTCCTACAGCCTCATTTGACAGCGGGCTTTTGCTCTAAACCTCTGAACTGAAAGAGTAAGGCTGAGCTGCTGAGGCCAGGGTCTGAAGGCACAGCTGTCCCTGGGACTCAGCTTCTACTTCTGCACATTAGCTTCAGATGGGGGTCCAATGCAGGGCCCATCAAGCTGTGCCTGTGGCCTGGTTCGTCGTGTTGGGGCAAGGTGAGAGATGGAGGCCTCCCTCACACCCTGAGCGCATGTCTGTAGAGGCCCACCATGCAGTCCCAACACTGGGCCAGAGGGCAGGGTCTGGGAAGAGCTCTCCAGATGAGCAACAGGAACAGAGAATGGACGAATGGGAAAGTGTCTGAGAGCTACTGGAAGCCGAGGTCAGTGTGAGGGCAGGCTGAGCTGATCCACCAGGGCCCAGGGCCAGTAGGGAGCCTTTCCTTCCCTGAGCCAGGAGGGGTGGGCAGGGGCTGTGTCTGTGTGGCCCCTGCCATCAGCAGCACTGCAGTGGGGAGCAGGTGGGAGACATGCCCACCTGTCCTCCACCCTCCAAACTCCCACTGGCCCTTCACTGGGGAGCTGACCAGGGTGGAGGGGAAGGGTGGCATGTCCAGACCTGTGTTTATCTGTGAGAGCAGACTGACTAGGAGGCGGGGCGGATGCTCTGCAGACCCGGGCTGAGCGGGAGGAGAGCAGTCCCACATGGGAAGCAGGAGGGGGGTGGTCTCATGTGGGCAGGTGGCCGCACAAAGCTCATCCCCTACTGGAGGTGGTACGCCTACTGGCAGGCACTTGGATGACATTGGCTGAGTGGGCAGGCCTAGGGGACCACATCCCCAGCCAGGTATGGAACAAGGCATGGGAGTGAATGGGGAGATGCTGGGTGTTTGGCTTGAGCATCTAGGAGAACGATGGCTGAGGGTGGCAGAGGAAGTGTGCAGGGCTGTGGCAGGTCTGGGCTGGGAGCAGTCTTGATTGTGGCCCTGGCTGACTTCTGTGGACTAACAGGGATCCTGAGGGTCAATGTGGGGCTCTATGTGGCTTCTCTAGGCTTGGGGCCCCAGATTTCACATCACTGTCCATCTTCCTCCCGCTGCCACCGCCTCCACTGAACAACCTTTGGGAACTCAAGCTACTGAGCCACCGCTTCCCCAAGTCAGGCATCCACGCTGTCCTCCCTGGCACGCATGCCAACCACTCCTCCAGATGCCTCTCCTAGAGCCCGGCTCTGTGCAGCCTCCCTCTCAGCCACCTTGTTCTTGGCACTCCTGGCAGAGGTGAGCTGTAGTATGGGGAACAGCCCTGAGGAGTTATCCATCTCCTCAGAAACCATGCCAAGCGAATAAACTTTGCAGATTTAAATCCCACTTCCACTTGGACTTATCACTTTTCCTTTTTGAGCCTCCTTTTCTCATCTATAACATGGGGTCATAATGTTTAGTCTTACATGGTTGGTATGAGGATTAAAAAGGGTGTGAATGTCATTTCCAAGAATTCATCCCAAAGATATACTCATTCATGTAAGTAAAAATATTTAGACAACAATATTCACTCTGCTGTAGGAAATAGCAAAAGAGTGGAAACCACTTAAATATCCATTAATAGGGGACTGTTAAATTATACCACAGATGCACCCCAAAAGACTAGGCATCCATTAAAATGAAGAATCCGCTCTTTATAGACTGATCTGAAACAACCTACAAAGTATATTAAGATATTTTAACAAGCAGAGCAGAAGAGTATGTCTAATGTGCTACCTACCATCTTGTATATATTAGAAAAGAGTGTGTGTGTATGTGGGTCTGTACATGTGTATGCACACATGTGTATATATGTATACATGTGGATGTGTGTTTGCATGTGTGGATGTGCATGTATGTGTGTGTGTGGATGTGTGGAGCAGGCAACAATTGTTAGCTTTGGGAAGAAGACCTGGGGAGCTTGGGGACAGGTCTGAGGGAGGCATACCCCTTTTAAAATTTTTAATTCATGAACCTAATACCGTACTGTTGGTGTATTACACATTGTTTAAAGAGAAGTAGCATGGAATAAAACAGGCATACTCATGGCCTTCTGAAAAATTAGAGGCTGGAATAATCCTTTTAGCATGCAGAATAGCAACATTGTGTAGGAGGTTGCCTACTGAAGATGTAAGAGGTTTCCTCTCTGTTCTACAAGGGCAGGGGCTAGAAATTTGTCTTGGGGTCCTTGGGAGGGTAAATAAAAGTGGGGACACTAACTGTAGTCTTCTCTGTAGAAGAGAGATGGTCATCACCTTGGAGATGACCAGGGTAGCCACACTTAGCAAGGTGGGCAAGAGGCCCTATTGCTATGGAAAGGAGGTGGAATGAGGTCCCTTGTGAAGTGAAGATAGACAGTGGGCTCTTGCTAGGCCCTGGAGAAGGACTGGACAGTGTTCCCAGTCTGCAGGAGGCAGAAGACAGTTCTGCTGTATGCTCCTGGGGTGTCTGGGGCCTGGGGAAAGGGTGTGGAGGACCACCCAGCAAAGGGCTTCAGGCCCCAGGTGGGGATCAGGCCCCTGGAATGGTGGAGGTCTTTCTGTGGGTGGAGTATAGCTCCCAGCAGCAGCCCTCAGGCCTGCAGGAAGTGGAGACCTCCCAGGGTCCCCTCCTCTTGGGGTCAGAGCCAGATGGATCTCCATTTGGATTGCGGAAGTCTCAAGGAGTTTTCCTCCAATGTTTAAAGATATGCCATATTTGATATATGCAAAATACAGTAATGTATCATACAGTCTCTATGATCCAGTATAATGATGAAGAGACACATGTGACTGGACTGTACACCAGCCTGGGAGACCCTTCCCCACCTTGTCCCCTGCCTCCCCCTCCCCACTAGGTGACCACATCTCTCTCCTCCCCTTTCAAAAATAGTGTCTCAAAACAATACGTTGGGGTGGTTTTTTTTAAAGATTTTTATTGGGGAACTGGGGGGATGGGAACAGCACTGGGTAATTGGGGGAAGGGGAACAGACAAGTTGCTGTCGTTTTTTGTTCTTCAGTCTAGTTGTGGAGGACTTCATTGGCCCAAGTTGGCACCATCATTGCGGTCTTCCCGGGCGAGGCAGATCAGTCGCCAGCTTCTGGACAGCCGCTCACAGCGGCTGCTGGCCGCTCACGCTGGCTGCTGGCTACATATGGTAGCCCATGGCAACCCACTGCCGCAGGGACTGCAGCCTACGCCGTCGCCGGTGACTCACGGCAGCCCAGCTCCAGGTTGAGCTGTTGTTCAGCATCTTAGCTGTAGGGGGCAGTGTCACTGGCCCTCATACGCGGGATCCTAACCGGGGCCCTCTGGCGTCCCAAGCCAGCTCTCAACCATTGCGCCACCTGGCCGGCCCACATTGGGGTTTTTTTAATGATATAAGATTGTATCATATTACATGCAACTTTCTTTTTACCTCAACAGCAAGTTGCTAAGAGTCATGATAGTGCATATAGTTGTTGTTCATTTAATCATTTTTCACTATATAATAATCCGTGATTTGTCCATTCTTTTTTTATGAGATATTTGATTGTTTCCATTTTTTGCTATTGTGGATGATGCTGCTCTGAGCATTCCTGCCCTGTTCCACAGGCACGTAGTCCCCAGAGACGAGTGCTGGCCAGAGGGCTCCTGAGTGCCCGCCTTTACCAGCTGGCACCACACTGTTTTCCCGTGAGGTCCCGATGCACATGCCTCCTTTTGATCCCCCTCTGGCTACACTTTGCAGTGGCCCAGTGCTTAGGAAATGGGGCAGAAGGACATGCAGGGGTCCTCCAGCACATGCAGAAAGCCAGCTGTTCTGTGGGTAGAAAAAGCTCATATGTGTTCCCAAATCCAGAATCATAAAATGTGCATGGTCTTCAGTGGTACCTTCCTGCAAGTTTATTTAAAGAAAGCACGTGAATGGAGTAAGGAACTACCTGTTGGCCCCACCATGTGTTGTGTTTGTATGTACATGATGTCCTCAAAGAAGGAAACAAACCTTTAGGAAGCACACATTGAGGAATTCCTCACAGAAAAATGGGCAATAACCTACTCATAAATGTTTGACAACAAAGGGATGGCTTAGCAGTATTCTGTATGCGAAATTATTTCATAAACATTAGAAATGGTCATGGGACCTGTGTAGCAACATGGGGTGCGTTTAAGAGCAGCCATCTAGACCCTTGATTGTCCTCATACCGTGAGCAGAGTTACAACAAAACACAAATCAGCACATAATTGAAGCCTCCTAAGGAACAGGTGGTCAGGCGTCAACTCGCCTTGTAGGAAAGTGAATTGCTCTCTCACAAACCACATCGAAGAGGGCTACATCCCAGGGATGGGGAACAACAGGAAGGAAGGAGACTTCACCCCCAGGGTCCCCATGAAACATGTGTCCCACCGGTTCTGACCACCTTTCTCTGAACAGGAGAGACCACCTGGTTGAAGTTGGCATTATTGAGCCTTTGTCACAGGCAGTGGCACCTTTATCCTAGTAAGAGAGCTACTGCATCATTGAGAAAGGCAGCACCCTGAGACCTGGGCCCATTGACCTCTTGGAGTATTTTGGTGACAACAATGTGAGCAGCTCTGGGCTTTTCCTCCACCCGGAGGCCATCCAGCCAGTTGCTGAAACCAGCAAATGCAGTTGGCTGCAATTCTGAAACTGAATAATGCATGAAGTGGTGTTGTTACAAATAACCAGGGATTTTATTTTAGCAAAATTTTAAACCAGGGAACTATGCCTCCCAGGAAGCTGCCTGGATGACAAAGCCACAAAATAAAACTGAAAAACAAAACAAACGAAAATCAACACCGTAACTATAAAAATCTGGGAAACATTTTCCTGACAAAAAAGCCAGAAAAGGTAAAAAAGCATTGAAACTTGTTTTAAACAAGTCTTTGTAAGCCAATCTACCCATGCCACTTTCATCCTGGGGCGGGTGCTTGACCAATACTACCCAGTTCTGAGAGACCGGAAAACTGGAAAATACAATTTTGAGTAAGTTAAAATGCCATGTGACCTTTAATTCATGCTCTTAATCTCTTTAGAAACTGGTTTTAATAGAAAAATCACTTGTCTTCAGGGAGTGCCAGATTAGCAGCCTGCCTGGGTGCTCTCATGTCTTGTCCAGTTCTTCTCATGAGAACCTGTCTTTCTTAGGTCATCCCATGACCAAGCCAGGACCACACCACTTGGGGGCAGGCAGTCAGTCTGTGATCTGTGAGGACAGACACATTCTGGTGCCAGCCAGAGGGGAAACAAGCCAGAGGATGGCCAGAGCAGGATGAATTCCCCCAAACTGGTGAGATGAAAGGAGCCAGAGGCACCTCCAGTGTGCGGCCAGGGCTGGGGGCCTTGTACTCACAGCAGAGGTGAGGGCTGTGTGTTGAGGGTGCATCCAAGTGTGTAACCGCAAGTGCATGCAAACTCAGAGTGCACAGGGGACCCCCATGGGGGCTGGGGCGGCGGAGAGCCTGCCCCAATGACAGAGTGTGAGTGCACATGACAAGCATCAGCATACAGGAAGCACTGAGGGGATGGCAGCTGATGGTGTGATGGTAAAGGGTGACTTCTAATTGTGATGCGCCCAGGGCTATGAGAGCTGAATGGGGGTTAACTTTCAGCCAACAAGTCACATCAGAGGCTGTGTGGGTAGTGAATGTGCTTGGAACAAAGACGTGTGTCGTCAAAGCAGATGTGTAACAACTGAGCATGAAGTGGCACGTAACAAACATGGTATGTGTGTAGCATCTGAGGGAATGTGTGGGTAACAGGGACTTATAAGAAAGAAGGCGGCCCCCGGGTATGTCCATAGTCCCAGCCCCTCCTGCCTTAAGCACGGCTAGGCATGGTGGGGTTGTGATCCAGGTAACAGGGTGTCCTGGTAACCATCCTGGCCTTGGGGTTTCTGAGTCCCTTCAGTGGGGTGAGGCTTCATGGGGAGCCCAGTGGCAGCCCCTTCCCAGGGCCACAGGAGCTGGCCACACTGACCCATGCTGAGAGGACCCATGGACATAGCGTGGGGGAGCTCTGAGAGGGGCATCCTGAGGGCCTCGGGCAGGATCCTGAGAAGGAGGGACCCAAGGACCAGCCTGGGGAAGGAGAGCATCACAGGTAGGGGGAACAGCATTAGCAGAGTCCGGGGCGTGAACAGGGCTGAGCTGCTAGTCCCCGGCCAGAGTCTCCACAGGCCAGCACAGCACACACAGGCCCTCACCACAGGATGTGGCGGTACCACATCTGGTTTGGCCTCATCCCTGCCAAGATGCCCTTCCTCAGTTGTGTTCTCATTCTTGTTTTTCAAAACCTCAAGCATACTCTGTTCTGTTCTTCCCAAAGTTATGGCACTTTTATTTATCATCCAAGGAAACTGAGAAAGGATATCATATACTTAATCAGTCACTAAGGGGACATTCAGTCCCTCCTAAGAGACTCCCATGGCTGGCTGTCTCCCCAAAGCCAGAAGTGTGGATCCTCATTGCCAAGTGGCCCAACACACACTG
>NW_017732509.1:345593-353909 GCF_001890085.2 Hipposideros armiger | reverse complement strand
CCGCCCCCGCCCCTCCCCCACCCACACACACACAAATACACACATGTGCAAGGTGGCCCGAGTTACAGGGCTTCACTGAGCTGATTTGGGCTTTAATCTTTGACCTAGACACAGTGAAAAGTTAGATTTCCCCAAGTTGTCAGTTTTCCCCTCACTAACAGTTTAGCCCCCCACCCCATGGTGCACCCCCTCCATGTAGCCCCTTAACACTTGTGGGCTGCTGTGACGGTAAGCCAGGTTCTCCATCTCTCTTATCTGATTTTCATAACCACCTGGCATTCTTAGACCATTTGACAGCAGGGGAAACTGCTAAGGCTCAGTAAGATGCCCCAAATTAGACAGCTCCATGCCCCAGAGCAGCAAATGGCAAAATGAAATGGAGAAACTCCAAAATATCAGAAGTAACAAATCACATTTATTTCAATAACATGAGCTCCCCAGCTCAGCAAGGCCCTATAAAACCTGCCATTGACCGTATTGCACCCTGGGCTCTGTAGGCACACAGAGGAGACCTAGCATCTGGCCAGACTGAGACCAAGGGTGGGGCCAGCCACAGGAAAGGCTGCCCTGCTCTGTGACAGGCAGAGTGAAAACAGCTCACTGCTGGCTCTTGAGCCAAGCCCAGGGACAAGGATGGCCCCAGCCCAAATCCAGCATGGGGGGGGGCTTCTCTCCTTGGCCAGGGCTGTCCTTGACACCAGAGCGGGTGATTTGGGGAGGGTACTGGCTGCCTCAAGCCAGCATTCTGCTTTGTTTTACCATAGACAGAGAAGACAAAAAAAGATTCTCTTTGCAACCTGAAACTCCATCATCCACTCAGGGATCCTGGGAAAGCACCTGATAGCTAGAGCAATTAAAGGAAGCAAGCATCAAGCGACAAGGCAGGACAGGCGGTAGGCATACAGGTGAACAGTGCCTAAGGTGGGCTGCACCCAAACCCAGCCAGGTGAGATGTCAGCCCAATGCAGTGGTTGTCAAAGTGGAGTCCCCAGGGTTCATCAGAAATGCCCATTCTCGGGCTCCTCCGCAGGGTACCCTGGAGGGGCCCGCCCCGCAGGCTAGTGCAGCCGCAGGTAGGAGGGGGTGGAGTAGTTGAACAGCAGGAAGTCCATCCTGTAGAGGTCGAAAAGGCGCCGCTGGTAAAAGGGGCTGATGTCCCGGAAGAGGCGCGCGGCTTGGTTATGCGTGGTGGCCGCCTTGGCCAGGGGTGGAGGCGCAGGGAAGCGCAGGCCGGGCAAACCCACAAAGCCCAGCACGAAGGCCGCATCCTCCGCCAGCGTCTCGAACTTACCCACGATGTCGTAGCGCAGGCGGCACGGGTGGCAGAGAGCGTGGGCGCGCTCCCAGTGTTCGTTGAAGGGTTCGTCGCGGCGCGTGCGCGGGTCCAGCAGGTAGGCCAGGAACTCCGCGAAGCGCACATCGTGGCCGCGGGCCAACGCATCGGGGTGCGGGCGGGGCCGCAGGCGCCGCACGATGCGCGTGCCGTATCGTCGCTGGAAGGCCGCGCTGTAGGGCCGCACAAACTTGTTGCTGTAGGCGGAGGCCAGGCGCTCGAAGGGCTCGCGCACGAAGAGGAAGGCCAGGTAGGCGCGCAGGCGCCGGTTGATCTCCGCGGGGCTAAAGTCGGCTAGAGAGGGCAGGCGGCCTGGAGCGTGCACCTCGTGCGCAGGGATGGAGCGTGGGTCCCCGTGGGTACTGCCATTCAGCGCCAGCAGCACGCGCTTCCAGTTGGTGCAGGCCACCTTGGGCACGTAGCAATAGAGCAGGCCGTGCGTGTCGTCCACCAGCACGTGCCGCAGGTCCTCGGGCCGCAGCAGGCGCTGCCGGCGTGTGTGGCGGCCGCAGGTGCGGCGCAGCAGATCCCGCCGCTGTCGGTGCACCTCAGCCAGGGCCGACAGCGGGCCCTGCGGGCGACAGGGTAGGGGTCAGGGCTGCTGCCCGGTCTGTTGTGGCCAGGGACGTGTGTGAGCCAGGGCCAGTAGACAGGCAGGGGACCTGGACTGGAACCCTAGTGCTGCCACGGATCACTACTGTGTTTCACCGAAAATAAGACTGAGTCTTACAGTAATTTTTGCTCCAACAGCCTACATTTATTCATTTATAAAAATTTACACTTATTCGAACAATCATGTCTGGCTGATGATCTTAACTGGGGCTTATGTTTGGGGTAGGGCTTATATTAGGAGCATCCTGAAAAATCATGCTAGGGCTTATTTTCCAGTTAGGTCTTATTTTCGGGAAAACAGGTATGTGATTTGGGGCCCAGGCATATGTCTTAGACCTGGGGTAGGGGGTTGGGGGTTCCAATGAATCTAACTTGGCAGAGGCATGTGAAAGGATGTGACTAGTCACTTACCTGGCACTCAGAACAGAGGAGGTACTGATAATAAATATGATATGGTCAGAGTAAGCCTGATAAAATATGACTTCAGAGTGGGCACAAATTGGATATCTGCTGTTTACTAAAACTAGTAAAGTGTATAAATAGAGTTGAAAGTTGCAGCCACTTGCAGACTATCAGGATATTTTTTGTTCGATAATAAAATTAGCTAATGCTATATTTATGAATTGACATGTTCCTTTGGGTCTTGATTGCTCCACCCCCACCCCCAACAAATTCTAATCTCACTGCTTGGTCAGGAAGCTTGCCCTCTCTGATCCTGTCCCTCCTCTGTGAAATAATAACACCCAGCATTTATCTAGCACTTATTGTGTGCCAGACACCTTGCTATGCCCTTTACAACTCTATGAATTAGGTATTAGGAAGACCCTTGGGCCAACCCTTCCCAGCCCTCTTCAGCTGTGCCAACACCCAGGTCAGTTCCTCCAGCAACACCTCCTCCTTTGTTCAAGTCCTTTATGCCCTGAACAGGATGTCCACCTCTAAGATTAACTCTCCACCCACTACCCCCACCTCACTTCTTGGTGGTTTTTGGCCTAAGAGTTCTTAAGAGAAAGTGTTTTTAATTTCTCAAAATTGCATTTAAAAGCCTTCAGAATATAACAAAAAGACAATAAATATTGGTGAGGATGTGGGAAAGTGGAACCATCACTCATTGCTGGTGAGAGTGTAAAATCTTACAGCTGTTGTTAAAAGCAGTTTGGCAGCTCTCAAAAAAAGTATACATATGATCTAGCAATTCCATTCCTAGATATACCTAAGGTAACTAAAAACATAAGTTACACAAAACTTGTATACAAATGTTCACAGCAACAGTATTCATAACAGCCAAAGAGTGGAAACAACTCAAATGTCCATCAACTGATGAATAGATAAATATGTAGTCTATCCATACAATAGAATATTACTCAGCCATATGGAATGATACTCTGATGCATGTGAAAACATGGATGAACCTTGAAAACATGCACACTAAATGAAAGAAGCCAGACACAAGACCACATGTATGATTCCATTTACATGAAATGTCCAGAGTAGATCCATAGAGACAGAAAGTAGATTGGTGGTTGTCATGAGCTGGGAGGAGAGGAAAATGGGGAGTGACTACTAATGGGTACTGGGTTTCTTTTCGGAGTGATAAAAATTTTCTGGAATTAGATGGTGGTGATGGTTGAGCAGCCTTGTAAATATACTAAAACCACTTAATTGTATGCTTTAAAAGAGGGAATTTTATAGTATGTGAGTTACAGCTCAGCTAAAATAAAGACTTCAGAATGTTCCATTTCAGAGGAGGCCACAGACAGATAAGATACTTAAGTGCAAAAAGTTAAAGTGAAGAACAGGACTTCATATGCCACACTTTGGGTTTATAAAGGGTAGGGAAGGAAATGTTTTAAATGTTTCAAAAAGGATGAGTTGTGGGGAGTTTCTCTTTTATTGGATTGTCGGAAAAGTCATGACGTATTTTTTTCTGGTTTGCATCGCAAAAATGTGTCCTGACTTTTCTGACAACCCAATAGATATATGTTGAAATAGTCACAGAATCAAGGCTGGGATTTGCTTCAAAATAATACCAGGTAGGAGTGGCGGGGGAGGGGTCAGGATGAAACAAGATTGGACAGGAGTTGACCACTGTTCAGACTGGGTGATGGAAACATGGGGGTTCATTGTATTATTTTCTCTACGTCTGCATATGTTTGAATTTTTCAAAATGAAAAGTTAAAATAGAGAGAGGTCATATGTTCCTGTAGGTGAGGTTTTTAAAAGGTAACATAAGCACATGATAACATTTGATGCTACATTCATGCCTAGAACATGTCTGAAAGGACACAGGGAACTGGCCACTTCAGGGGAAATGGGGGGGAATGAGAGGCGCTCTTCACTGGACATTCTGTGGGAGTATCGAATGCCCTATCATGTGCTTATATTACTTTTTCAAAACCTCACCGTAGGGATGGTTGCCAAGTTCAGCCATGGCTATAGGGGGCCTGAGGGCACTTAGAGGATTGCACTTCCACCTTCTGAGGCACTGTCTCGTAGGACTGGCTTCAAACGCCTGGCTCCACGTGAGTGCCAGAAGAGGACTGTATCCAGGGGCCCCACAGCCAAGGTCTGCTTTCAGCTTCCAGACAACCCAACTCATTTCTCGTGACGTGGAATGTTGGCCATTGACCTGTCAGTCCCCCTCCTTCCTTGACAGCAGACCCTAGCTGTGTTAGACCATGTGCCCAGCCTCAGGGAGGGACCAGTCACACCTTTATTAAAGTGTGGGTCCAGGGGGTGGACATGTGGCCTGGTCCTGGCCAAGGAAAAATAAGGGAAGTGTGCTGGATGGCTTTCAGGAAAGACTTTCCTTCAGGAGAAAAAGTGAGGGCTCCTGAAGGAAGAAGACCCTTTGTCCCATCCCCTCCCCCTTCTGCTTAGGTTGCTGTCCTGTGAGACGTCAGGGCCCCGGCAGTCATCTTGCATCCATGAGGCAACAAGTATATGACAGAAGTCAACATCCACAGGATGCTGGTGGGCAGTGTTGCTGAAGTCCATGGGGATGCTGGTCTCTGAGCATCTTGGGAGTACGCACTGACTGTCCTGATGGCTTAACTCAGACTTAGTTGCCTTTTCTGTTTTTTGCAGGCCTGTGAATACCTAGATAGTGAATTCTCTCTCCACTTTACAGGTGAGAACACCGAGGCTTAGAGGAAACGAGCTGTCTACAGCCCTTCAGTAGAGAAGCTGGGGCTGCAGCTCAGGTCTCTTGGGACTAGTAAGCCAGGGCTCTGCCTGCTGGTGTGGGGCTGCATCTGGCAGTGACACCTTCATCCCTCCCAGCTGGGCTGGCCTCAGCTGCCTGAATCCTTAGCCTGGTCCTAGTCCCTATGACCTGTGTGACTTTCTCAGGGCCCTTAGCCTCCCTGTGTCTTGGTTTCCTCATCTGTATACAGGTATAACAACAGCCCCACCTTACAGGGGTGCTGTGAGGACTAAGTGAGCCTCATATGCAGTTAGCACTTGTTGGCCAGATTGTTTTTAATACTGTTATTTCTCCAGCTGGAAGGTGCTAAGCTTCCAGGGCCTTG
This sequence comes from Hipposideros armiger, assembly GCF_001890085.2. Classification (NCBI taxonomy): domain Eukaryota; kingdom Metazoa; phylum Chordata; class Mammalia; order Chiroptera; family Hipposideridae; genus Hipposideros; species Hipposideros armiger. The sequence continues at coordinate 348,434 of NW_017732509.1, read as the reverse complement.
ACACCCCAAGATCACTGGGTCCTCAGGCTGTGATGGGCTGAGACAGCCCCATCTGCCCCTCAAAACCCTGCAGCACTAGTGGAAGCTGGGGCACTAATGAGGGCCTGGCCTGCCCTCGACTTGCTGTGTGGCTCGGGGCAAGCCAGTGACCCTCTATGAATCAAGGCCTTCCCACCTGCAACCAAAGGGTACAGGCCAGATGAGCTCCACATGCCCCTTTGGCTCAGTCCTCAGGGATTCAATGAATAGCCACTTTCCCAGCCCCAGTCTGATCATTCTCCCTGGCGTAAAACACTCCATGGCTCCCTATTACCTTTGTTACACCTGCCGGGCCAAAACAGGCAAGCTGCCCACCCCTAGCTCACCTCACATACCCTTTTTTGTCCTCTGTTCACCTCCACATGCTTGGCTCCTACAGTTTGCTTCTTAACTCTTCCTTTGCAGGTCTCAGCTTTCTTAAGAGAGGGTCCCTCTCCCCCATCAAAACTAGGACCCTCCTGGTAGAGTTTTCGTTGCACTTTGTACTTCCCCTTTAGACATGAATCAGTCACAGGTTAGTGCAGGTGGTGATCAGATGCTCTCTTCCCCTCCATGGGACTGTCAGCTGCACAAGGGCAGGGACCCAGTCAAACTGCTTGTGGCTGGATTCATAGCTTTCTGAGCACAGCCTGCATACAATAGGTGTTCAACACATGCTGCCTGAATGGGTGCCTCTGAGTCTGCCTGCTGGGGTTGGTTTGAGCCAGGCAGTGTGGCTTTAAGTGGGGTAAAACCATGTGTGTGTTTAGGGCAGTGTGTGGTCCCAGTGGGGCCAACATCAGAAGTGGAGTTCGCAGATCAGTGAGCCACTTGGTCCATTGCTTGAGAACAGGCAAGGCAGGGGCTCTTGGTGTGTTTACCTATTTGCAGTTGGTACTAAATTTGGAGGTTCACTTAATTAGTGTCTCCCCACTATACTGTCAACTACCTGAGGGCAGACTCACTGTCTTTTTCACTCTTTATCTTATTTACAATACGTAGAACAGTGCCTGGCACAGAGTGGCCCCAGACTGTTGTTGGGTGGATGATGGATGGGTAGGGGGGTGGAGACCCCAGCTCTCCCAGCTTGCCCCCAAGTTTTTCCCTTGTCACATCCCCAGGCATTCTCATTCTCTGAAAAGAGTCTGGATTTGCAAAGGAAGCCTCTCTATGCCCAATGTGGGTTCCATCCCATGACAGCAGGTCTGCACTGGGGCTCTGAGGTTCCCGTGTCTGGAGGTAGAGGTAGGGGTCCCAGGGTGGGGTCTGTCCACCTACCTTGTCCAGGTCATAGAGCATCTGCAGGGGACTCATCTTCTTCCCACCAAGCCAGCCAGAGCCCAGGGCACTGTTTTCAGATTCTGTGGGGCATATAAAGGTGTCACCTCTGCATCAGATGAACTTGCTTTGGCACTGTGTGAAGGCTTGGCCAACTCACCTAGAGCACAGTTAATCCACTCTGGAGTTCAGTTTCTTTCCTATGTTTTGCCTGCCTGGGGGCAGGGCAGTTTTTGGTGGAGTGCAGGGGAGCACTGACAGGGCCCCTAATCCACCAGGACAGGGTGCTTGGTGTCACTTTTTTTTTTTAAGATTTTATTGGGGAATTGGGGAAGGGGAACAGTATTGGGGAACTGGAGAAGGGGACAGTCAAATTGTTGTCCTTCAGTCTTAGTTGTGGAGGGCGCAGCTAGCTCAGCTCCAATCCCAGTCCCCATCTGGCCACCCGTTGGCAGCTCGCAGCCATTCAACTCAAGGTGCCATGTTCAATCTTAGTTGTGGGTAGGCGTAGCCTACCATCCCATGAGGGAGTCAAACTGGCAACCTTGTTAGGAGCACGTGCTCTCACCAGCTGAGCCATCCTTCTACCTGTTGGCAGCTCAGCGGCAGCTTAGCTTGGGTGCAGCTCACTGGCCCATGTGGGAATCGAACCAGTGACCCTGTTGCCCAGAGCTCATGCTCTTAACCAACTGAGCCACTCAGCCGGCCCGCTAGGTGTCACTCTTGCCTTCATGTTCTACCCTCCCCCCCAGAGTTGGAGGGTGCCAGGCAGGAACGGATGAGAAGGAAGATGGTACCTAGCCCAGAGTCCTCTGGGAAAGGCCTGACCACCAAACTTCACCCACCTCTATCTGCCCTCATCTCATGCCCTGCCCCTGCCAGCCCCATGACTAAGGAGCCCTGAGGGGCTTAACAAGCTATCTGTCTAGCCTCCCCAGATCCTGGGGGTAGGCAGCCAGAAAAGGCTGAACAGCAGTGGAGGTGGCACAGCCAGGATGTAGACTCTCAGAGTAATAGCTCACAGGTCAAGTGACCCACTGTGAACTCCTACAGCAGCATTTACTTTCCATGGCAGTGCACATGCCTCCTCATAGTAAATACAGCATTAGCTGTCTCATAGACTGGACACTTCTGAGAGCAGAAATGCAATCTGTCTGTCTCAGTGCCGCATTCTTCAATCTTCCTAAAACCACCGAAAGTTCAGCTTGATAAGTTTTTTATTTTACTCAAAATGTGTTTTAAGGACTATCTTCTTAAACATATTTAATAATTGTGACTATATTCTTAGTAATATAATCAATATAGGTAAGTAAAGGTTCAAGACCTTCTTGATCAAATTTTTCTTAAATATGACTAAAATTATTATAATAATAATAAACGAATAAAGTATAACCTAATCTTTACAAAGTCACCAAATTGGCAGATCTTTAACTAAATTGATGAAGAAGAAAAGAATGAAGACTCAAATTACTAAAAACAGGAATGAAAAGGAGACATTAGTAATGGACCTTATAGAAATAAGAAAGGATTATAAGATTATAAGAC
>NW_017732509.1:342147-343761 GCF_001890085.2 Hipposideros armiger | reverse complement strand
AACTAAACGAAATAGAGAGAAGGAATCCACCAGATGCAGAGTTCAAAACACTCATTTATAAGAATGCTCAGTGAACTTAAAGGAAGAGAGTAGATGAGCTGAGTGAGAACTTCAACAAAGAGATAGGAAACAAAAAGAGATAGGAAACATAAAAATAGAGATAGAAAACATTCAAAAGAACCAGTCAGAAATGACTACAATGACTGCAATGAAGCATGCATTAGAGGGAATCAACAGTAGATTTGATGAAGCAGAGGACTGAATCAGCGATTTGGAAGACAAGGTAGCAGAAAACACCCAATCAGAAGAGCAAAAAGAAAAAATTTAAAAAATGGAGATAGTTTAAGAGACCTCTGGGTATCTTAACATGAAGCATACCAACATTCATATCATGGGGTACCAAGAAGGAGAAGAGAGAGAGAGCAAAGAATTGAAAACCCATCTGAAGAAATAATGACTGAAAACTTTTCTAACCTTGTGAAGGAAATAGATATACAAGTCCAGACAGCACAGAATGTCCCAAACAAGATGAACACAAAGAGGTCCACACCAAGACACATCACAGTTGAAACACCAAAGGTTAAAGACAGAGAAATCTTAAAAGCAGTAAGAGAAAAGCTGTTAGTTACACACAGGGAACTCCCATAAGACTGTCAGCTGATTTCTCAACAGAAATTTTGCAGGCCAGAAGGGATTGGCCCAAAATACTGAAAGTGATGAAATGCAAGTACCTATACGTACAATCAAGATTACCTTTTTTTTTTTTTTGAAAAAACATACAAACATATGGGCCCTAAATAATATGCTACTAAACAATGAGTGTGTTAACAATGAGATCAAGGAAGAAATCAAAAGATACCTTGAGACAAATAAAAATGAACACACAATGATCCAAAATCAATGGGACACAATGGAAGCAGTTCTAAGAAGGAAATTCTTAGCAATACAAGCCTATCTCAAGAAACAGAAAAATCTCAAATAAGTAATCTAACCTTACACCTAAAGGAACTAGAAAAAGAAGAATAATCAAAGCCCAAAATGAGTAGAAGGAAGGAATAATAAAGACCAGAGCAGGGGAAAAAAAATGAAAGAGTATAAAAAAATAATACAAAAAAATGAAACCAAGAGCTGGTTCTTTGAAAAGACAAACAAAATTGATAAACCTTTAAGCAAATTCATCAAGAAAAAAAGAGAGGGGACCCAAATAAATAAAATCAGAAATAAAAGAGGAGAAATAATAACTGACACCACAGAAATACAAAAATATTTTTAAAATATTATGAAAAATTATATGCCAATAAATTGGACAACCTGGAAGAAATGGATGAATTCCTAGAAACATACAATCCCCCAAGACTGAATCAAGAAGAAACAGAAAATCTAAACAGACCTATAACTACTAACTAAATCAAATCAGTAATCAAAAACTCCCAACAAACAAAATTCCTGGACGAGATGGCTTAACCAGTGAATTTTACCAAACAAAGAGAAAAAAATTAACATGTATTCTTTTCAACTATTCCAAAATATTCAAGAGGAAGGAAGGCCCGCAGCTTATTTTATGAGGTCAGCATTTTCCTGATTCCCAAACCAAAGACACTGCAAAAAAAAAAA
>NW_017732509.1:320089-341242 GCF_001890085.2 Hipposideros armiger | reverse complement strand
TATATATATATTCTCAGCAAAGTGGGAATAGAGGGAACTTATCTCAACATAACATAGGCCATATATGACAAATCCACTGCTAACATCATACTCAATGGTGAAAAGCTATAAGTGTTTTCTTTAAGATCAGGAACAAGATAAGGATGTCCACTTTTATTCAACTTTGGTTTGGAAGTCCTAGCCAAAGTAAGCAGACAAGAAAAAGAAATAAAAACATATACAAATTGGAAAGGAAGAAGTAAAACATTATTTGCAGATAACGTGATACTATATAGAGAGAACCCTAGAGATTCAACCAAAAGAACTATTAGAACTTATAAATGAATTAAGTAAAGTAGGATACAAAATTAACATTCAGAAATCAGTTGTATTTTTATACATCAATAATGCACTATCAGAAAGAGAACATTCAGAAATCAGTTGTATTTTTTTTTAAGATTTTATTGGGGAATTTGGGGAAGGGAACAGTGTTGGGGAATTGGGAAAGGGGAACAGCCAAGTTGTTGTTCTTCAATCTTAGTTGTGGAGGGCACAACAAGCTCAGCTCTAAGTCTAGTGCCCCTCAGCTCAAGGTGCTGTGTTCAGTCTTAGTTGTGGGTGGGCATAGCCACCACCTCATGCAGGAGTTGAACCAGCAGCCTCATTGTTAAAAGCACATCCTCTATTCACTGAGCCATCCGGGCAGCAGCTCAGCTCAAGGTGCCGAGTTCAGTCTTTAGTTGTGGGCGGGCGTAGCCCACTATCTTGAACAGGAACCTTGTTGTTAGGAGCATGTGCTCTCATCAGCTGAGCCATCCTGCCACCTGTTGGCAGCTCACCAGCAGCTCAGCTCAGGTTCAGCTCACTGGCCTATGTGGGAATCAAACCTGATTCCCTGATGCTCAGAGCTCACACTCTGAAGCAAGCTCTTAACCAACTGAGCCACTCATCCGGCCCCATTCAGTTGTATTTTTACACCAATAATGAACTATCAGAAAGAGAAATTATGAAAACAATCCCATTTACAATTGTGTTAATAAAAAAAATACCTAGGAATAAGTTTAACCAAAGAGGTAAAAGACCTGTACTTGGAAAATTATAAAATATTGAAGAAAGAAATTGAAGAAGATACAAATAAATGGAAGCATATACCATGCTCATGGATAGGAAGAATTAACATAGTTAAAATGTCCATGCTACCCAAAGCAATCTATAGATTCAACGCAACCTTTATAAAATATCAATGGCATTTTTCACAGAACTAGAATAAGTAATCCTAAAATTTATATGGAACCATAGACCTCGAATAACCATAGCAACCTTGAGAAAGAAGAACAAAGTTGGAGGTATCACACTACCTGATATCAAACAATACTGCAAGGCCAGAGTAATCAAAACAGCATGCTACTGGCATAAAAAGAGACAGTAGATCAATGGAACAGAATAGAAAACTCAGAAGTAAATCCACACCTAGTTGGTCGATTAATCTATGACAAAGGAGACAAGAGTATACAATAGGGTGATGACAGTCTATTCAATAAATGGGGTTGTGAAAATTGGACAGACACATGCAAAGGAATGAAAGTGGGTCACTTTCTTAAACCATATATAAGAGCAAACTCAAAATGGATTAAAGACTTAAATGTAAAACCCCAAACCATAAAACTGCTAGAAGAAAACATAGGCAGTATGTTCCATGACATCGCTCTTAGCAGTATCTTTCTGGATATATCTCCTTGGACAAGGGAAACAAAAGAAAAAGTAAATAAATAGGACTACATCAAACTAAAGAGTTTTTGCACAGAAGGAAATCATCAACAAAACAAAAAGACTACCTACTGAATGGGAGAAGATATTTACTAATGATACATCCAATAAGGGGTTAATATCAAAAATGTATAAGGAACTCATACAATTTAATACATACACACATACACACACACACACACACACTAAATTGAAAAATGGGCAGAGCACCTGAGTAGACATTTCTCCAAAGAAGACATAGAGATGGCCAATAGACATATGAAAAGATGTTCAGCATCACTAATCATCAGAGAAATGCAAATTAAAAACACAATGAGCTATCACATCGTACATGTCAGAATGGCTATCATCAATAAATCAATAAACAAGTGTTGGTGAGGATGTGGAGAAAAGGGAACTCTCATGCACTGTTGTGGGATTGTAAGTTGGTTCTGCCACTATGGAAAACTGTTTGCAGGTTTCTCAAAAAATTAAAAATAGAACTACTTTATGACCCAGAAAATTCCACTCTGGGTATTTATCTGAAGAAATCCAAAACACTAATTCAAAAAGACACATGCACCCCTATGTTCATTGCAGTATTATTTACAATAGCCAAGATAGAGAAGCGACCTAAGTATTCATCGACAGATGAATGGATAAGGAGGTGGTACATATATACAATGCGATATTACTCAGCCATAAAAATGAATGAAATCTTGCCATTTGCAACAACACAGATGGACCTAGAGACTACTATGCTGAGTGAAATAAGTCACACACAAAAAGACAAATACCATATTATATGTGGGATCTAAAAACAAAACAAATGAACAAAAAAACAGAAACAGACTCATAGATACAGAGAACAAACTGACAGTTGCCGGGAGGGAGTTGAGGGGCTGGGTGAAAAAGTTGAAGGGATTAAGAAGTACAAATTCCCTCCCAACCTGAGCATCACCTTCTTAGAAACATCCACTCCATGAGAGCCAAGTGGAGGAAGTGACTGGGCAGGCTGAAGCACAAAAGAAGAAAGATGAGGCAGAGGTCCAAGTAAACCACTAGCATGTGGAAGCCACAGGAGGAAAGCCAGAGACCAGTGACACTGTTGGACTGCATGCCTACTGTGTAGAACTTCTCAATGGATCTAGAACACCTATCACTTTCTGATCGCACAGACCACCTTTTGAGAGACCCAGCTTGCTCACACAAAAAAAAGTCCTTTGTTCTGGACCTGTGACATTCTGGACTAGTTCTGTTTTTTTGTTTGTTTGTTTGTGGGGTTTTTTTGTTTTGTTTTGTTTTTAAAGAAAGGCAGACTGCCACATGCAGCGCCTCATTTGGATGTGTCTAGAGTCTTTTTTTAAAAATATTTTTATTGGGGAATTGGGGGCTAGGAACAGCGCTGGGGAATTGGGGGAAGGGGAACAGACAAGTTGCTGTCCTTTTTGTTCTTCAGTCTAGTTGTGGAGGACGTTGCTTCACTGGCCCAATTTGGCACCATCATTGTGCTCTTCCCGGGCGAGGCAGATCAGTCGCCGGCTTCTGGACGGCCGCTCACGGAAGCTGCTGGTCGTTCACGCTGGCTGCTGGCCACACACAGTGTAGCCCATGGCAACCCACTGCAGCAGGGGCTGCAGCCTACACTGTCGCCAGCGACTCTTGGCAGCCCAGCTCCAGGTTGAGCTGTTGTTCAGCATCTTAGCTGTAGAGGGCAGTGTCACTGGCCCTCATATGTGGGATCCAAACCGGGGTCCTCTGGCGTCCCAAGCCAGCTCTTAACCAATGCGCCACTCGGCCGGCCCTATCTGGAGTCTTGGAAACTTGACTACCCTACAGTCTCCTACAAATGGACCTTGAGAGCTTGTTTGGAGGTTCTAGCAGGGGAGCGCAGCTACTTGTATAACCCTTCACCAAAGAACGGTCCTCTCCTCTATTGGGGAAGGTCATCCTCTTCGACCAAGTGTGCAGTTTTGGGAGGGACACACATGGAGCCGTGAGGGAGGAAGGGGACACCCACCTAACCAGCCACATCAGCCGAATCAACCCCGGCGATCAATGGGGTGACAGATATCACAGCCAGATCACCCTCACATCTGGACTAGTTCTGTTCTTAGTTGTAGCAGAGTGTAACATGTACAATAAATCATCTGCTGTCTTAGCTGAAGAAAAAAAGTACAAATTGGCAGTTACAAAATATAATAGTCACGGGAATGTTAAGTACAGCATAGGGAATATAGTCAATATTATTGTAATAACTATGTATGGTGCCAGGGGGTGGGTACTAGGCTTCTCGGGGGGATCCTTTCTTAAGTTATACAAATGTCTAACCACTATGCTATACACCTGAAACTAATATAATATTGAATGTAATCTGTGATTGAAAATAAGTAAATAAAAATTCCCTCAGAGAAAAGCCCAACATCAGATGGCTGCACTGGTGAATTTTATCAAATAGTTAAAGAATTAACACCAATCTTCTCCAAACTATTAAAATAGAAACAAACAAAAATCAGAAGGTGAGAGAACATTTCCCAACTCTTATTACCCTGTGTTACCTTGATATCAAAACCAGACAAGGACATCACAAGAAAACTACAGATCAACGTCTCTTATGAATAAAGATGCAAAATCTTCAACAAAATATTAGAAAATAGAATCCAACATATAAGAAGGCTTATGAGGTCAGACAGTTAAGTTCGTGAACTCATCAGAAAAAAGTGCTTCATATCTCATTGCTAAATATCACTTACAGTCACCTTCAAAGTACTCCCCTTGGGAAGCTATGCACTGACACTAGTACCTAGTGCACCCTTCAAAGCAATTCTGGAACTCTTTTTCTGGAATGACATCAGAGCTCTTGTAGTATTACCCTTGATGTCCTGAATGTCATCAAAATGTTCTCCTTTCAATATTTTCTTTATCTTTGGGTAATGAAAGAAGTCATTGGGGGCCAGATCAGGTGAGTAGGAAAGGTGTTCCAATACAGTTATTTGTTTACTGGCTAAAAACTCCCTCACAGACAGTGCCGTGTGAGCTGCTGCATAGTTGTGATGCAAGAGCCATGAATTGTTGGTGAAAAGTTCACGTCATCTAACTTTTTCATGCAGCCTTTTCAGCACTTCCAAATAATAAACTTGGCTAACTGTTTGTCCAATTGGTACAAATTCATAATGAATAATCCCTCTGATATCAAAAAAAGTTAGCAACAAGTTCGCAAACTTAATTGTCAGATCTCACACACATGATGACCAAGTAAGATTTATTTCAGGAATGCAAGGTTGGTTCAACATACAAAAATCAATCAAGGCACTATGCCACAGTGCTAGAATAAAGAAAAAAATACCCATATTATCATCAATTGATGCAGAAAAAAAACATTGTGCAAAATCCAATACCCTTTCATGATGAAAACACTTAACACTAAACAAATTGGGAATCATAGGAAACTTTGTTAAACTGATAAAGTCCATCCAAGAGAAACCTACTGCTAACATATTTAATGGTGAAAGACTTGATGCTTTCCCTCTAGATCAGGAACAACATAAGAATGCCCACTTTCACCACTTCTATTCAACAGTGTACTGGAGGTTCTAGCCAGGTTAATTAGGCAAGAAGAAGAAATAAAAGGCATTGATGTTGGAAAAGAAGTAAAACCATGTCTGTCCATAGATTACATGATTTTATATATATATATATATATATATATATATATATATATATATATATACCCTACAGAATCCACAAATTACTCGAGCTAAAGAGTTCAGCAAGGTTACAAATTTAGAATACACGATCAATATACAACAGTCTATTGTATTTTTTTTTGTAGAGTCTCTAGTTTGTTATGAAAGGATTCTTCCAATATGTACATAGGAACCAAAAATGCAAATTTATTATTCCCACTCACACCCCACCCCCAAAGGCATACCATCAATAAGTATTCCTTCATGGTACCTAGAAAGATTACCTTTCCCCTAGGCAAATGGCTCTATGTAAGACTGCTAAGGTAAAAACACCCACCTACAGATCCCGTATTTATAGATGGTCCCCGACTTACAGTGGTTCAACTTTAGATTTTTAATTTACGATTTTTAGTCAATTATATTTGTAAATACTAGTAATGAATAATCCAAATAAGAAATTTAAAAAGCAATTCCACTTGTAATAACATCAAAAAGAATAAAATAGAGAATAAATTTAAGCTCAAGACTTGTCACTGAAAACTATAAGACATCACTGAAACAAATTAAAGACTTGAATGAATGGAAAGATATTCTGTGTTCATGAATTGGGAGATTTAATATTGTTAAGTGGCAATACTCCCCAAATAGATATACAGATTCAATGCAATCCGCTTTGAAATCCAGCTGTCTTTTTGGTTTTGTTTTGTTTTTTGCAGAAATTGACAACTAATCCTTAAATTTTTGTGGAAATTGAAGGGATTCAGAAATCCTAAAATAATCTTCAAAAGTAACAAACTTGAAGGGTTCACACTTCCCAATTTCACAACATAATGCAAAACTACAGTAATCAAGACTGTGTGGTGCTGGAATAGGCTAGACATATAGATCAATGAAATATAATTCAGAAACACCCTTACATTTATGGTCTGTTGATTTTTTATTAGGGTGCCAAGACAGTTCAATTGGGAAAGAATAGTCTTTCAATAAACTATGCTGAGAAAACCATATATCCACATGCGAAAGAATGAAATCGGACGCCTACCTCAAACCATATACAAAAACTAACTCAAAATGGATTGTAGACCTGAATATAAGAGCTGATACTATAAGATTCTTAGTGAAAAGATAGATATAAGTCTGCATGATCTTAGAATCACTAATGATTTAGATATGACACCAAAAGCACAAGCAACAAAAGAAAAAAAACATAGAAAAACTGGGATACAGTCATGCGCCACTTAATGAGGGGGATACATTCTCAGAAATGCATCATTGGGTGATTTAATCATTGTGCAAATATCATGGTATGCACTTACACAAACCTAGATGGTACAGGCTACTACCATCCAGGCTGTATGGTATAGCCCAGGGGTCGGCAAACTGTGGCTCGCAAGCCACATGCGGTTCTTTGGGTATGTTCCGTCTCAAAAGTTTGCCAACCCCTGCAAGAGCCAATCCTGTCCCTCGAAGTTTTGCAAGACCTATAAAACAAATGAAATCACCATTATGTGAATACTATCCTTTAAAAATTTTATAAATGGGGCCGGCCAAGTGGCACGATGGTTAAGAACTGGCTTGGGATGCCAGAGGGCCCTAGTTCGGATCCCACATATGAGGGCCAGTGACACAGCCCTCCACAGCTAAGATGCTGAACAACAGCTCAACCTGGAGCTGGGCTGCTGTGAGTTGCCTGCGACGACATAGGCTGCAGCTCCTGCTGCAGTGGGCTGCCATGGGCTATCGTGTGTAGACAGCAGCCAGCGTGAGCGGCCAGTAGCCACTGTGAGCAGCTGTCCAGAAGCCAGCGACTGATCTGCCATGCCCGGGAAGAGCGCAATGATGGTGCCAACTTGGGCCAGTGAAGCAATGTCCTCCACAACTAGGCTGAAGAACAAAAAGGACAGCAACTTGTCTGTCCCCCTTTCCCCAATTCCCCAGCACTGTTCCCATCCTCCCAATTCCCCAATAAAAATCTTAAAAAAAAAATTTATAAATGAAACTATGATAGTTTTATTTTCATTTCAATTTTACTTCGGAGCCACATGTATGTATTCAAAGAGCCGCATGTGGCTTGCGAGTTGCAGTTTGCCAACCCCCAGCGGCTCTTCTGTCTCAAAAGTTTGTCAACCCCTGGTATAGCCTATTACTCCTAGGCTACAAGCATGTACAGCATTTTAGTGTACAAAACAACATGAAATGAAATCACCCATAAGAGAAATGATGCAAGCAAGAGATGCAGTAAACACAAGATGTATGAGGCTGCTGCCAGTGTAACATGGCATTTTGTTTTATAGCAATTTTTTATAAGTAGAAAAAGTAAACTCTAAATTGATTAGTATAGTATAGTAAATACATAAACCAGTAACATAGTCACTTATTATCATTATCAAATATTATGTACTGCGTATAGTTGTGTGTGCTAAGTTTTTATACAACTAGCAGCACAGGGGTTTTTTTACACCAGCATCACCATAAACATGTAAGTAATGCATTGTGCTATGATGTTATGACAGCTACAGTGTCACTAGGTGATAGGAATTTTTCAGCTCCTTTATAATTATATAGGACACCCATTATTATGTGGGGCATGAGTGTACATGAGCATTAAAAACTTTTGTGTATTGGGCCGGCCGAGTGGCAACTTGTCTGTTTCCCTTCTCCCGATTCCCCAGTGCTGTTCCCCTCCCCCAATTCCCCAATAAAAAAATCTAAAAATAAATAAATAAATAAAGAATACCTAGAACTGAACATTAAAAGGCACAACACAATTTTTTAAATGGGCAAAGTATATGAACAGACATTTCTCCAAAGATATACAAATTGCTAACAGCAAATGAAAAGATACTCAACATCACTAGTCATTAGGGAAATGTGCATCAAAACCTCAGTGAAATATAACTTCTCACCCACTAGGATGGTTGTAATAAAAAAGAGAGACAATAAGTATTGGAAAGGATGTGGATAAATTGGAACCATCATATATTGATGGTGAGAATGTAAAAGAGCAGATGCTATGGAACATAGTTTGGCCATTCCTTAAAAGCTAAGCATAGTGGCTTCTGGGAAGATGGTGGAGTAGCATGCACCAGGAATTTTTTTCTCCCCACCTGGACAACTATTGTACTGGCAGAATCTATCTGATGTAACTATTTTGGAATTCTGGAGTCTGTTGAAGGCTTGCTTCCAGGGGACGGCTTGGATGGTAAATTGCAGTTAATTTCAGTTAATTTCAACTCTTAGCATAATGTGAGCTACCCATTCACCACACCTACCCACAGGACAGGCAGCAAATGTTCCTGAAGTAGTTTACATACAGTATGTGGGAACTAGGGTAGGTGAAAAGGACCCAGTCCTCCAAATACTGGAGATCTGTGCTCTGATTGCTGATTACTCCTTCTGAACACAGAAGTGCAAACAAAGGCAGGCAGCCATTGTTCTTGCACCTCCCCCCATTGTTGAAAGTCTGGTCCCCTCCAGCTGAAGTGACTCCCAGGGGAACTTAAAGGACTGGCACCCCTCCCACCCTTTTATTTTTCTCTTTTTTCCTTTTGGGAGCCAGAATTAAACAGTGGAATATTAAAAGAACTGTGTATATGGGGAAACTTAGAACATGACCGTGCATGGCCAGGGAAAAGCTCAGAAAAAACTAAAGAGACCTTAAATTTACACCTCAGGCTGACTCTAGGCACAGAGACAGCCTACAACAATCAGAAAACAGAACTAGCAAACAATAACGGAAGCAAAAAAACAGCAATCATTGGGGGAGGGGAAGAACCTGATTTCCAGAGTTACCACATTGTTAGATTCAAATGTTCAGTGTTCAACAACAGCAAAAAAAAAATCACAAGGTATACAAAGAAACAAGAAAGTATGGCCCAGGGTCAGCCGAGTGCTGCAATGGTTAAGAACTGGCTTGGGACACCAGAGGGTCCCGGTTTGGATCCCACATATGAGGGCCAGTGACACTGCCCTCCACAGCTAAGATGCTGAACAACAGCTCAACCTGGAGCTGGGCTGCCATGAGTCACCTGCGACGGCGTAGGCTGCAGCCCCTGTGGCAGTGGGTTGCATTGGGCTACTGGATATAGCCAGCAGCCAGCGTGAGCGGCCATCCAGAAGCCGGCAACTGATCTGCCTCGCCCGGGAAGAGCGCAATGATGATGCCAACTTGGGCCAGTGAAGCAACGTCCTCCACAACTAGACTGAAGAACAAAAGGAGAGCAACTTGTCTGTTCCCCTTCCCCCAATTCCCCAGCACTGTTCCCATCCCCCCAATTCCCCAATAAAAATATTTAAAAAAAAATCTATGGCCCATTTAAATTAAAAAAAAAATCAATAGAAACTGTCCCTGAAAAATATCTGATGGCAGATATATGAGACAAAACTTTAAAACAACTGTCTTAAAGATGTTCAAAGAACTAAAGGAAGATGTGGAGAAAGTCAAGAAAATGATGTATGAACAAAATGGAGATATCAATAGAGAGTAAACTTTAAAAGATACGAAAAAGAAATTCTGGAGTGAACAGCACAGTAACTGATATGAAAATTTCCCTAGAGAAATTCAAAGGCAGATTTGAGCAGGCAGAAGAAAGAATCAGAAAACCTTAAGAGAGAACAATGGACGTTATTGAGTCTGATGAACAGAAAGAAAAAAGATTAAAGAAAAGTAAATAAAGCCTAAGGGACATGTGGACAACATGAAGTTGATCAACATACTCATTTGGGGAGTCCCAGAAGGAGAAGAAAGTGAGAAAGGGGCAGAGAAAACATTTGAAGAAATAATGGCTGAAAACTTCCCAAATTTTATGAAAGACATGAATAAAACATCTAAGAATTTCAAGGATCTCCCTGTTAATTGAACTCAAAACCCCACACCAAGATATATTATAATCAAACTTTCAAAAGACCAAGACACAGAGAGAATCTTGAAAGCAGCAATAGAGAAGCGACTCGCCACAAATAAGGGATCCTCAATAAGATTATGTGCAGGTTCCTCATCAGAAACTTTGAAGGCCAGAAGATCGTGGGCAGATAGATTTGAACTGCTGAAAAATTAGTGTCGGCCAAGAATCCTATAGCTGGCAAAATTGGCCTTCAAAAGTGAGGGAGAAAGTAAGACATTCCCAGATAACAAAAGCTGAGGGAGTATGTTACTATTACACTTGCCCTGCAAGAAATGCTCAGCAGAGTCCTGCAGTGTGAAATGAAAGGACACTAGAGAGTAACTTGAAGCCATATAGAGAAATAAAGATCTCAATAAAGATAAATACATGGGCAATTATAAAAGATAGTATTTGTAACAGTGGCTTATAACTGCACTTTTCTGTTTTCTATATGATTTAAGAGACAGATATAGATAGATAGATAGATAGATAGATAGATAGATAGATAGATAGATAGATAGATAGATTTTATTGGGGAATTGAGGGAGGGGAACAGTGTTGGGGAATGAGGGAAGGAGAACCAGACAAGTTGTTGTTCTTCAATCTTCATTGTGGAGGGCGCCAGTCGCAATCTGGCCCATCAGCAGCTCGTGGCCTCTAAGCTCAAGGTGCTGTGTTCAATCTCAGTTGCGGGTGAGCGTAGCCACCATCCCATGCGGTGTTGAAATGGCAGCCTTGTTGTTAAGGGAGCACGCTCTATCCACTGAGCCATCCGGGTGGCAGCTCAGCTCAAGGTGCTGAGTTTGTCTTAGTTGCGGGTGGGCATAGCCACCATCCCTTGTGGGAGTCGAATCTGGCAGCCTTGTTGTTAAAAGCGCCTGCCCTATCCACTGAGCCATCTGCTCAAGATGCCGAGTTCAGTCTTAGTTGCAGGTGGGCTACCCCACCATCAAACAGGCAATCTTGTTGTTACACCAGCTGAGCCATCCTGCCACCTGTTGGCAGCTCAGCAATAGCTCAGCTCAGGCACAGCGTCACTGGCCCACGTGGGAATCGAACCAGTGGCCCTGTTGCTCAGAGCTCGCACTCTTAAGCCAACTCTTAACCAACTGAGCCACTCAGCTGGCCCAAGAATAATATATATGTTTAAAATTATTAGTCTAAATGCTAGTACTATTGTAACTCCAAATCTTGTTTTATACACAATCAAAAAGACTAATGCATTTAAAATAATTGTTAGTTTATATATCTGGGCACACAATGTAAAAACATGTCATTAGGTAGCATCAGCAACCAAAAGGGGTGGGGACAGAGCTGTGGAAGAGCAGAGTTTTTGAATGTTATCGAAGTTAAGCTGGTATAAATTCAATTAGAGTGTTATAGTTTTAGGATCTTAAATGTAATCTCCATGGTAACCACAAAGAAAATAGTTTTAGAATATATACAAAGGGAAATGATAAATGAACTGAAAATATTTCACTCCAAAATAGTTGACTAAACACAAAAGTAAACAGTAATACAGGAAATAAGGGACAAAAAAGCTAAAAGGCATATAGAAAACAAACAGCAAAATGACAGACTTCCTCCTTATCAGTAATTACTTTAAATGTAAGTGGATTAAACTCTCCAATCATAAATTGGCAGAATGGATAAAAACACAAGCCTCATTCTATATGCTGTCTATAAGAGACTCAGTTGAAGTTCAGTGACAAAAACTGACTGAAAGTGAAAGGATGAAAAAAGATATTCCATGCAGATAGTAACCAAAAGAGAGCAAAGTTGGCTACACTAATGTCAGACAAAATATATTTTAAATTTAAAAATTACAAGACACAAACAACAGTATATATTAAAAAAAGGATTCAACACAGCAAGAAGATAGAACAAATACAAACATTTCTTACTTAATGTCAGATCACCAAAATATATGAAGCAAAAACTAACAGAATGGAAGGGAGAAATAGTTCTACAATAATAGTTGGGGACTTCAATACACTATTCACAATAATGGACAGAGCAACCAAACAGAAGATGAGTAAGAAAACAGAGGACTTAGACAACACAATAGACCACCTAGATCCAACAGACATATACAGAACAGTGTACCCAACAACAGTATACACATTTTCTCAAGTGCACAATGGACATTTCCAGGATATACAATATGATAGGCTACAAATTAAGTCTCAATAGATTTTTAAAGATATGTATCACATAAAGTATCTTCTCTGACCACAAGGGGATAAAGTTAGAAATCAATAATAGAAGGAAAACTGGAAAATTCATGAATTTGTGGAAATTAACACAATTTTAAACAACCAATGGATCAAAGAAGAAATCATAAAGGAAATCGAAAATACTTAGAGAAAAATTAAAATGAAGACACAACATACCAAAACTTATGGGACATAGCAAAAGCAGTGCTCATGGGGAAAATTTATAGCTATAAATGCTTACATTAAAAAACAAGAAAGATCTCAAGTCAACAACTAACTTTACAACTTAAGGAATTACAAAAAGTTGAAAAAAATAAATGGAAGCAAATAGAAGGAAATAATAAAGAGCACGTATAATAAAATAGAGAAAATTAATGAAACCAAAAGTTGGCTATTCAGAAACATCAACAAAATTGGCAAATCTTTAGTTAGATGGACTAAGAATAAAAGAAGACTCAAATTACTAAAATCATAAATGAAAGTGGGGTTGTTACTACTAACTCTATAGAAATAAAAAAGATTATGAGAGTACTTTGAATAATTGTATGTCAACAAGCTGGATAATCTAAATGAAATGGACTAATTTCTAGAAACACAAAACATACCAAGACTAAATCACAAAGAAATGGAAAACTTAAATAGTCCTATAACTAGTAAGCAGATTGAATCAGTAATAAAAAAACCTCCTGAAAAATAGAAGCCCTAGACATGATGGCTTCACTGGTGAATTCTATCAAACATTTAAAGAAAAACTAATACTAGTCCTTCTCAATCTTTTACAAAAATTAAAAAGGAACACTTCTTAACTCATTCTCTCAGACCAGGATAACCCTGATTTTAAAAGCCAGACAAAGGGGCTGGTCGAGTGGCTCAGTTGGTTAAGAACTTGCTTAAGAGTGCGAGCTCTGAGCACCAGGGTCACCGGTTCAATTCCCACCTGGCCCAGTGAGCTGCGCCCGAGCTGAGCTGCCACCAAGCTGCCAACAGGTGGCAGGATGGCTCAGCTGGTGAGAGCACGTGCTCCTAACAACAAGGTTGCCTGTTCAACTCCTACATGGGATGGTGGGGTATGCCCGCCCACAACTAAAAAGACTGAATTTGGCTCCTTGAGCTGAGCTGCCGCCCAGGTGGCTCAGGGGGTAGAGCGTGCGTTCTTAACAACAAGGCTGCTGGTTCAATTCCCACAAGGGATGGTGGCTATGCCCACCCGCAACTAAAAGACTGAACTCGGCACCTTGAGCTAAGCTGCCGCCCGGGTGGCTCAGTGGATAGAGCATGTGCTCTTAACAACGAGGCTGCTGGTTCGACTCCCGCATGGGATGGTGGTGGGATGGTGGCTACACCCACCCACAACTAAGATTGAACACAGTACCTTGAGCTGAGCTGCTGCGAGCTGCCCATGGGCAGCCAGATGGTGACTGGACTTGGAGCTGAGCTTGCTGCACCCTCCACAAGTACGATTGAAGGACAACAACTTGGCTGTTCCCCTTCCCCAATTCCCCAACACTGTTACCCTCCCCCAATTTCCCAATTAAAAATAAATAAATAAAAATTAATTAATTAAAAAAGCCAGACAAAGACACTACAAGAAAACTACAGACCCAAATTCCTATGAATATTGATGTAAAAATCCTCCACAAAATATCAGAAAACTGAATCCAGCATATTAAAACGATTACACATCATGATCAAGTGGGATTTATTGCTGGAATGCAAAGATGGTTCAACATATGAAAATCAATCAATGTAGTACACCACATTAACAGAATGATGGGAAAAACAAGATCATCTCAAGTGATGCCAGAAAACATTTGGCAAAATCCAACACGCTTTCATGAAAAACAAAAACAAAAAACAACACTTGGGGCTGGCTGAGTGGCTCAGTTGGTTAAGAGAGCAAGATCTGAGTAACAGGGTCGCTGGTTCAATTCCCACATGAGCCAGTGAGCTGCCACCGAGCTGAGCTGCTGCTGAGCTGGTGTGAGTGTGTGCTCTTAGCAGCAAGGTTGAAAGTTCGACAGCCATATGGGATGGTGGGCTGACGCCCCCTCACCCCACAACTAAGATTGAACACGGCACCTTCAGCTGAGCAGCTGCCACCTGCCGACAGGCGACTGGATGGCTCAGTGTGCAACAAGGTTGCTGGTTCGATTCCCGCATGGGATGGTGGACTACGCCCCCCCCCCCCCCCTCCGCAACTAGATTGAAAGTGGTAACTGGACTTAGAGCTGAGCTTGTGCCCTCCACAACTAAGATTGAAGGACAACAACTTGGAGCTGATNCCACGTTGGCATTATCATTGCGCTCTTCCCAGGTGAGGCAGATCGATCACCAGCCTCTGGACGGCTGCTCACTGCTGCTCTTGGCAGCTCACATTGGCTGCTGGCCGCTCACGCTGGCTGCCGACCACACACACAGTAGCTTATGGCAGCCCACTGCAGCAGGGGCTGCAGCCTATGCCGTCGCCAGCGACTCTTGGCAGCCCAGCTCCAGGTTGTTCACCACCTTAGCTGTAGAGGGCAGTGTCACGGGCCCTCATGTGGGATCCGAACTGGGGTCCTGCTGCTCAGAGCTGGCATCCCAAGCCAACCCTTAACCAACGCACCACTCGGCCGGCCCAGCCCTGCTCTTTTGACCATTTCTTCCTTTTTGAGCCTTTTGAGCCTCGCCTTTGCATGTGGCCTGCTCCAGACTCTTTGGAATGTAATTTCTCTTCTAATAATGGGCCCTTGAGCCATTCTCTACTGCTCGGGTCTACTTCTATTCTTTGAAATGTACTATCTCTTCGAATAAACTACTTTTTCAGTACTTTACTCCGGCATCACATTCAATTCTTTGCTCGAGTTGCCAAGGACCTGGACTTTGCTCTGAGAAGGGCCCACTTTCCGACAGCAGTACCAGTTGATTGGCACCTGTGATTGACAAGAGGTACTGCTGTCTGGTCTAGTTGGGTATTTTGAGCTCATTTGTTTTCCCACAGGGGTAGGTAATTACAATACAAAGGGGGAGTTTTGGGTGGAGAGGGGAGGTCTCCTGGGCAGTTTCACTTTGTGGAATTTGCAGGAATGCAGAGACCCAATGCCTGCCTCTAACTGCCTACCTAGTTTTCCCCTTGAGAGACGTGATCCCCATAAAATCTCTATGGGAAGCTGAGGGACAGGAGGTCTCTTCTGTATCTGCTTCCGGCTGGGCAGGGGTGTAGCGCTGTCCCTGCCTATTGGGGGATTCACGGAACTCTCACCCTAGCTGATCTCAGATAGGAGGAAGGGGTCTCGGGCTCTGCCTGGAAGACCATGTTGGCTTCTTTGGTTGTGACTGGCAATCTTGTTGGGGTTTCCTCTGTATCTCCAAGGTCCCTGAATTAGGAAAAATAGATTTAAATAAATCTGTTAGCTCTTATGAAACCTGTGGCCATTCAGCCCATCAGGTGGCGTCAGTTATCTGGGCCCAGAATGGGTTTGGCATTAAGCTTACTGGCCTGGGGAATATTAGGAAGTCACAGGCTTTCAAGTAGTTATCTGAAGCAGGGGTAGGAATAATCTATTGTTTAGGATTTAGAAACTGATTTACAAAACAATTGAAAAGCAGGGGGATAGGAGAATTCTAGGATTCAGGCTAGGAGCAATCTTTAGTCTAGGATTCACAAACTGATGAGAAGAGTAATCAAAGCTAGGAGCCAAGGAACTAGGGAGGAAACNCCGCAACTAGATTGAAAGTGGTAACTGGACTTAGAGCTGAGCTTGTGCCCTCCACAACTAAGATTGAAGGACAACAACTTGGAGCTGATGGGTCTTGGGAAAACACAAAGTTCCCTTTCCCCAATATCCCAACACTGTTCTCATCCCCAATTCCCCAATTTTAAAAAATCACTTAAAAAAACAAGGAATAGAAGGAAATTACCTCAACATAATAAGTCATATTTTAAAAATCTGTGAACATCATAATTAATGTTGAAAGATTGAATGAAAGCTTTTCCTCTAAGATTAGGAACATGGTAAGGATGCTCACTTTCATCACTTCTATTCAACATAATACTGGGAATTCTAGTCAGAGGAATTATGCAACAAAAAAGAAATAAAAGGTATCTAAACTGGAAAGGAAGTAGTAAAATGATCTCTATTTACAGATGATATGATCTTATATGTAGAAAACCATAAAGATTCCACATACAAAAAATTTTGAGAAGTAATAAATGAGTTCACCAAAGAAGCAGGATACAAAACACACAAAAATCAGTTGCATTTGTATATACAAACAATGAACTGAAAAGGAAATTACAAAAACAAATGCATTTATAATAGCATCGAAAAGAATACTTAGGAATAAGTGTAACCAAGGAGGTGAAAGACTAGTACAATGAAAAGTACAGAACATTTCTGAAAGAAAGAAGATGTAAATGGAAACACACCCCATGTTCATGGAGTAGAATACTTAATATTGTTAAATACCAATACTACCAAAATGATCTACATAGTCAGTGCAATCTCTATCAAAATCCCAATGACATTTTGTGCAGAAATAGAAAAACCCATCCTAAAATTCATATGGAATCTCAAGAGACCCCAAATAGAAAAAAAAGAAAAAGAAAAAAAGAACAAAATTAAAGGACTCATGCTTTCTGATTTCAAAAATTACTACAAAGCTGCAGTGAACAAAACAGTGTGGTACTGGCAGCTGTCCAGAAGCCGGCGACTGATCTGCCTCGCCCAGGAAAAGCGCAATGATGGTGCCAACTTGGCCCAGTGAAACAACGTCCTTCACAACTACACTGAAGAACAAAAAAAGGACAGCAACTTGTCTGTTCCCCTTCCCCCAATTCCCCAGCACTGTTCCCATCTCCGAGTTCCCCAATTAAAAAAACAACAAAAAACTCAACAATCTAAAAACAACCCAATTCAAAAAGGGGCAAAAGAATTGAATAGACATTTATCCAAAGAATATATACAAATGGCCAATAAGCACATGAAAAGATGCTCAACATCAGTAATAATTATGGAAATACAAGTCAAAACTATAAGATACGACCGCATGCCCGTTACTATGGCTTCTGTCAAAATAACAAAAAACAACATGTGTTGGCAAGGATGCAGCGAATTTGGAACTCTTGTGCACCATTGGTGGGAATGTAAAATGATACAGCCACTGTGGAAAACAGTATGCCGATTGCTCAAAAAATGTAGAATTATCATATGACCCAGAAATTCCAGTTCTGGGCATATAACCAAAAGAATTAAAAGGAGGTCTCAGATATTTGTATACCCATGTTGACAGCAGTGTTATTCACAATAGCTAAAATGTGGAAGTGACCCAAGTGTCTATCAACAGATGAATGAGAAAATATGGTGTATACATACAATAGAATATTATTCAGCCTCGAAAAGGAAGGAAATTCTGAGACATGCTACAACATGGATGAACCTTAAGGACATTATGCTAAGTGAAATAAACTAGTCACAAAAAGAAAAATCATTGTATAATTCCACTTATGCAAATACTAGAGTAGTCAAATTCTTAAAGACACAAAGTAGATTAGTGCTTGCCAGGGGCTGGGGGTGGGTGGGCACTGGGAAAATGGGGAGAGACTGATAATGGCTAATGTTCTGGAATTATACAGTAGTATCGCACAACTTTTGAATATGCTAAAAACCACTGAGTAGTATAGTTTAAAATAGTGAATTTTATGGAATGAGAATTATATCTCAATGAAAATAAATAAAAACAGTGATCATAAGAAAGAATATATCCAAGAACATTTTATGTGAATCTAGTTTACAAATTTAAATATATTCAATGGCTATCTTAATATACGAGGTGTGATAAAAAAATACGGTGAATGTTTAAATTTTTAAAAATGTATTACAGTAAAAGACACATTACCATTAATCCCCCTCAAAATACCCCCCCTCGCTTCAAACACACTTATCCCATCATTCTTTTCCCTTTCTGAAGCAGTTCTGGAAGTCGTCTTTCCTGAGTGTCTTTTTTTTTGCTTGTCCCAAGTTGGAAATTCTATTTTTGAGGCAAACACAACAAACAGTCTGGAAAATTTTAGACCAAGTCCCAGTCTGGTCTTGGCTGAGAGCAGTGGGCGTGTGGGGCAGTGAATGAACGCCCCAGCAGCAGTAGGGCGTAGCGAAGGGTGTCCGGGTGACCCAGACACCCACCCACCCACCTGGAGGTAGCAGCTGACCCTGCTGCTGTCCTGGGTGTGATGACTGCAGGAGGCGCCCTATGCGCTGGGGAACGCACGCTCAGGGACATTCCCACGAAGTTGCAGATTCCCAGGGCAGTGATGGCACTGCAGAACCACCCAGACAAGGCACCAGAGACTTGCAGCTGGCGACCCAGAACTGGCACCTGCCCGACACCAGGAAGAGCGTTCATAAAGTGGTGGTGACAGTAGCCCACAGGGACCAGCCCCTCCCTCTTGGTGACTCTAACCAAAGGGGCCCCAGGGAACGCAGCGTCCTGGAGGACAGTAAGGCCAGGCGCCCCCTGGTGTTCAGGCGCCCATCCTGTGAACAGCAGTGCAAACCGCGCAAAGGTGTTGGGGGGACCTGCAGGGCTCCACCATCCTCCCAACTGCATGCCTGCGGGAGGGGCTGTTTCCTCCATGACTCTCCATGACTGACAGGCCTTCCACCAACCCAAACCCTACTTTAAAAACCTAACACTTACCCTTGACTACTGGCTTATATTTGCCTTTTCTTAATTCTGCAAGTTCACCAAAGCTTGATGATTTCTCAACTGAGCCAAAAGTCTGCTCTCCTTGGGGTGGTAAGGTGGCCAGCACTTACGCGTCTCCCTGAGACACCGTCCCCACCAGATGCACCCACTGCCTACCTCATCGGAGGCCACGCACTAGATAAAAAATTTTAAAACTCCACATTTAGTGTATTAAGGGGGGGGGATCATTGTGATCACTGCCTCCTGGGATGGATCAATACAAAAAAAAGTAACCTTAAAATACAGAATAATTTTTCTAGTATCTTACCCAGGGGAAGGCATACAACACAGAAGTGCCTAAAAGTGAAGGCGCTGGGGCGGGAGGGCCGCGAACGGCGAGGTGAGAGCAGCAGCTGAGCGGCCCGCCTTGTCCCTCCATAAAACAGGGGTGGACAGCGCCTGCCCCCAAGGCGGGGAAGACGCACAGGCGAGCGCCCCCGGGCAGCGTCAGCTATTATTAGAATGGCAGTTAGGCTCAACTGAAGGATGGGTGAATTCAAAACCTAACAATTTACAAAACCTTCATGTCTATTAACATATCCAGTTCAGAGAGCAGCCCCGCGAGGCAGATGGTGCAGGAGTAACATCACGGCCAAGCCCAGGACACAGGGCGCAGTGGGCGCCGGAGAAGACGCACGCCCGGCTGGGGTGGTGCGGCGCTTTGGAGAGGGGTGGAGGGAGCAGGGGCGTTTGCTCTGCACCCCAAAGGAAGCCGGTGGCGGAAGCTTCTGAGGAAAAGGGTGAAGGGGGCCGCAGGGAGAAGAGCGGGGGCTCGAGGGACGCGGGGTGACAGGTCTGGGCCAGGAGCAGCCGCCTCAGCCACGCTCTCGGAGACCTCCCTGAGTGTCTTTAGTTTTGCTGCCGTGGCTACCACAATGTCCAGAATTGATTAAAAAAATTTTCCTTTCATGGTCATTTTGACTTTGGGGAAGAGACATAATTCACATAGTGCCAGATCTGGCGAATAAGATGGATGAGGACACACTGTAATGTTTCTATTTGACAGAAATTGCCGTACCAGAAGCGATATGTGACACAGAGCATTGTCATGAGGGAGGATGAAGTAAAGAAACAAAAGAGGACTTCCAGAACTGCTTCAGAAAGTGGCAAGAACCATGGGATAAGTGTGTTCGAAGTGAGGAGTATTTTGAAGGGAATTAATGGTAATGTGTCTTTTACTGTAATACATTTTTAAAATTTAAACATTCACTGTATCTTTTGATCACACCGCGTATGCTTGAATTCATAAGAATATTTTATATTCATGAGAATATCTTCAAGAATTCAGGAACATATGAGAAAAGAATATATTCATAAGAAGAATGAATGTTTCTATGACCCTTGGTTTCAACAAAATGAAGTGTTTAAAATGCTGCTAAAAAGAATACATTCATTGAAAAGATTGAAGAGTTTTCCTTAAGACAAGTTTTTGGTGAACAAATAAACTTGGAGAATTTAATGAACTGATCTGCTGGCAAATTGACTATGAGCAGTGGTTCTCAAACTTTAGCATGCATGAGACCTGTTAAAACATAGATTGTAGGGCCCCACACCCAGGGTTTCTGGCCCGGTAGGTCTGGATAGGAGGCTGAGAACCTGCATTTCTAAAATTCCCAGGTGCTGTTGCTGCTGCTGGTGGGGGCAAACAGAACCACCCACTGCAGTAGAGCAGTGCCTGGCACGTAGAGCAGTGCCTGGACAGAGGGTGTGCTCCATAAACAGGGGCTGGGTGAGTGAATGACAACCAGACTGACCTTGCCCCGGCCTCTGGATCTTCTGTGTGCACCTGAAGCCCACTGTCCAGGGCCCCCATCACACTCTGGCCGCCTCAGACCCTTCCCCACTCCGTTGTCCCCTGGGCAGGTGGAGGAGGTGAGGCCCATAAGGCCTACCTGTGTCTTGGGGTTCATCAGCGGA
>NW_017732509.1:303735-311874 GCF_001890085.2 Hipposideros armiger | reverse complement strand
GAGGGGACCTGTTGCTGGTGAGGCTCCGCCCCCTTCAGTTTGCCCTGGGTGCCATCTCCTATGGAAGGCCAAGAAGCTATTCACCTCAGCGGGTGGGCGTGGCAGCAGTGTCCCCTTGCTGTTTTGATGCCTTACAAGCCAGGGGGCCAAGGGCTGCACATGACTCCTCCTGAGTCTCCATCCTTTGGATCAGGCCTAAGAATGTTCATTCCTCCCGGCAAGGCCACCCTGCAACCTTGTTTTCCACAGATATCTTCAGGTCCTGCCTGAATCCTGGTAGTGGTGTCGGAGAGTGGGCCCTTCTAGAGGCGCGAAGCCCAGGAGCTTGGCAACTCGAGGAAATAACTGAATGAGATACTGGGAAAAGTAGTGAAAATGCAGTTTATTAGAAGAGATAGTACGTTTCAAAGAAGTAGAAGCGGGCCCCAGCAGTAGAGGATTGCTCAAGGGCCCATTATTAGAAGAGAAATTACATTGCAAAGAGTTTGGAGCAGCCACGTGCAAAGGCGAGGCTCAAAAGCTTCAAAAAGGGAAGAAGGGGTCAAAAAAGGAAGAAGTGGTCAAAAAAGGGGCGGACTTCCCAAAACTTGGAGCTTTTATCCTGTTTTCTCTAGAATGGTCTGTTCTCCTCTGCATGTATTACTGTTACCAAACAACTGAGTGACCCCCACCCCCCCCAAAGACTTAAGTTTTCTTTCCTATAGAAGTTAAGTATAGAAATGTTAAGTCTCCTCCCTAGTTTCTTAGTTTCTTAGACCCTGGCTTTGATTACTCTTCTCATCAGTCTGTGAATCCTAGGCTAAAGATTGCTCCTAGCCTGAATCCTAGAATTCTCCTATCCCCTGCTTCTTGACTGCTTTGTAAATCAGTTTCTGAATCCTAAACAATAGCTTGTTCCTACCCCTGCTTCAGATAACTATTTGAAAGCCTGTGACTTCTAATATCCCCCAGGTCAGTAAGCTAAATGCTAAACCCATTCTGGGCCCAGACAATTGACGCCACCTGAATTGAAAGGCTGACTGGCCATAGGCTTCATGAGAGCTAACAGATTTATTAATTAAAATCTATTTTTCCTCATTNGCCGCCTCAGACCCTTCCCCACTCCGTTGTCCCCTGGGCAGGTGGAGGAGGTGAGGCCCATAAGGCCTACCTGTGTCTTGGGGTTCATCAGCGGAACCAGAACTTGAACTTCTATCTCCATACCCAGGCCCAGGCATCTCTGTGAAACCCACTGTTGCTTTCCTGGAAATTGGACATGTCCCAGGAATGCCACTGTCATCAGAAAATGAGCTGACAGGAAAAGGCAGCAATGTTGGCTAGTCCCTCAAAGTGTGGGAGGCCCCAGGCTGCTGGCCTAAGTGTGGCAGCGGCTACCAGGAATTGCTGGCACAACAGTAGCATAGCACTTCTCACAGCCCTGAGAGGAGGGGGGCCCTTCTCACCATTTTGCAGTTGAGGAACCTTTGGAGCTCCTCTCAGGGTCACGGCTGGGAATTGAAACACTGGTGCTCACCAGGGGTTGTGGGAGGAGAAACCCCAAGTGACAAAGAAACCATCTCTACTCCAAGGTTCCACAAATTGGAGCCTTCCAGAAATACCAGCTCTTGTATAAGGCCTGTCATTTCCTGCATAGACCACAGCCTGCAGGAGAGTGGGTTCCATACCAGACCCCAGGGGCCAGTGGGCGGAGGGCAGGAAGGAGTGGGCACCAGAGAGAGGCCCAGAGTAGCTGTGGCCAGTGATTACAGGGCTGGGACACCCCACCCAGACCCACCACATAGATCACAGGAACCCAAGTCCAGCGGGATGGGCAGGTGGCCATAAAGGGGGACAGATGGGTCCAGGAAGTCAGAAGGGAATGCTTTGAAGATCCCTAGGTCCAGCCCCCCGCTCTGGACAGCTGGAGGCTGGGGCTTTAGGTTAAGGCCTCCCTGAGGCCTCTCCCAACCTCCACTGCCATCACCCCAAGCCCCACTTGGCCTCTTCCTCTGCCCCCCCCAGCCCTACTACTGGGCTCCAAGTCCCAGGCCCCCTGCCCACAGCACCGTGGAGCAGGCAGGCCCCAGTCTCGTGGTCAGGGAAGGGCCCAGGCCTGAGCTGAAGAACTTGGCCAGCCCAGAGCAGCCACAGGCAAAACCACATGGGGGTTCCGTTTTGAACATGGAAAAAAATAGCAGGAGGTTATGGAGAGAGGGAGAGGGCCTAGGGTGCCAAAGACAGAGACAGAACAGAGAGCTATATACAATGACAGGGACAGAGGCTGGGAGAAGGTGAAACAGAATCAGAGACAACGGCAGTGAAACAGCAGGACTTTTGAAGTAGCTCAGAGCACACCAGCTGGGTTGAAGGGAAGGGAAGCAATGGGGAATGGGCTGCCCAGAAGTCTGGAGCGCCAGGGGCCCATGTCCATGGGGGTCCAGGCCATCGACACCATGCAGCCCAGACTTGTGGGCAGGCTATGGGCCCAGCTCATGAGGACCAATCTAACACTCTGTGGTGCCCACTACATGTGGCACCTAGGAAGCTCCTAGGAGAGTACCGCAGTCAGCAAGGGAGGCCGGGCTTGGTCGGGTTAGGGGAGCTAGGCAGGAAGTGCCTGGAGCAGAGCCAGGCCCATGAATTCCAAGCAGGTGGGCACCGGGCACAGTGCTCAGTGATTTGTGCACATCGATGCTTTCTCCTATTGCGTAGAAACAATTATTATTATCTCCATTTGACAGATGGGGAAACTGAGGATTATAGAGGCAAACAAACATGCCTGAGGACTCACAGCAAGTAAGGGCCAGAAACAGAATTTGACCCCAGGCCACAGCATATGTGCATCCTTAATGAAGGCCATGACAGTCTGCCTCTCAGGCACCGACTCTGCCCTACACACAACCCATCCTATCCTCACAGCACCCACAGGCTGGTGGGTAAAATGCCATATAGAGAAACCTGACAAATTGTCCTTGCACGCCCACCCACAGGGAAAGGCTTAGCTGCCCCTTGTGCAAGGGGTTAGAGAACTAGTTGCACAGGCTATTTGAGGCTTCACCATTTTGGAGGAAACACTGATGATCCCCAGTCCAGTAAGCTAAGATTACGACACAGTTTCTAGTTAATAAGTTCTAGCTGGGCTAGTGTTGCAAGACCAAACAGGCAGGACCTGGGCCTTGCTGCCACATTCTGCCCTAGCCCATTCAGTCCCCCTGGTGACCTAGACCTTCTGAGGTGACCTGTGTGCCATTGGGTCAGGGACATTCCCTCTGGTGATCAGGCTGAGGGAGGAACACACTGACAAGCCCTTCACAAGTAAAAAGCAATTTTGCTCTTCCCCTCCCCCCCGCACTTTTTTTTGAGAGAGTGAAATAGAGATCTCTCCTCTTATATTTAAAATTCAAACTCCATGCTGAACTCCACAAACTATGTGGAATGGAAGCCTACCTGACCAGATCACTCTTGGGTTTAGTCACGTCAGCTCTGCCTCCAAAGCCATCAGGAAGTCCCCCACTTCTGCTTCCTCCAAGGTAGCCAGCCCAGAGCAAGCCCCATCTGCTCTGTCTGGGACAATCATGCGAGTCTCCTTACCTGGCTTCCTATTTCCACTAGCTCCATCTTGGTGGTCTTAAAACCTACACGGCTTCCCACTGGCTAACAATAAATTCGAGTTCCTTCTCAGGGCCCCTCAAGGCACATGTCCCACCCTTTCCAGCTCATTTGCTCAGCTCCAGCCATACTGAACATATTAGGTGCCTTCCCACCTCAGGGCCTTTGCATTAACTGTTCCTTCTGCCTGGGATTCTCCTCCAGGAAACTTACACTTTAGGGCAGATACTTGTTCAGATCTCAACTCAAATGTCCCCTCCACACCATTATTTTCCCCAATCTCTCCTTTAAATGTATTCAATGGCACTTATTACTGCCTAAGTAATCTGACTTGTGTGTAGGTTGATGTCTGGCTGCCCTTCTGGCAGGTCAACTCTGTAAGGAAGCGGAGTCTTGTTTCCTTATAACCCCTGTACCTCACCTAGTGTCAATAAACATTTATTTAAAGACTGATGGCCCCTCATGGCTATAGGGAGAGCACCTAGCCTGCCATTCAAGGCCACTTATGACTGGGCCCTAACATAGTACCTTTCTGGCTTCCACCCTACCACTCTCTCTCATGAACCCTGAGCTCCACCCACAGCACATCCCTTAATACACCAGGCCATTTCATCCCGTACTTTTGTCTGTGCCATTCCCTCTGCCCGAAATTCCCTCTCTTCATTTTCGCACCTGGCAAACTCCTATGCAGCCTTAGAAGCCCAACCTAAATACCCCTTCCCTGTAGAGTGGGAAGTATAAGGATTCAGGATTTAGACTAATATTTACACTGGCCCCACACTTCCTAGCTGGGTGACTTTGAGCCAACACTTCATTTTTTTCTGACCTTAGTTTCTTCCTCTGGAAAATGGGATTACCAATTCACACTCTGGTTAGTGTCTATCTTGGTGGCCTTCCTTTCCTCATAGTTCTCTCTGGAGGCCTGCAGGTCCTCTGAGCTCTGGACACTCCAGCATTACCAGGGAATGGACAGCAGGATGGTGAGCATCTACTAATTTGGCTCCTGGCAGCCTCTACCCCTCCTTTTGGTAACCTACCTATTTCCTTCCAGGAGCAAACCTACTTACATTCGGTCCATGTGGTTTTAATAGGCTGCCCTCCCCCATAGCTGCTGGGATAGGCATGTGACCAGACCTGGCCATTCAAAGCATTTCATCCCTTTCTGCCACAGTAACTGTCTCAGCAGTAGGCACCATGTGACCCAATCCAGGCCAATGAGACATGGTTTGAAACCCTGCATCCATCCATGCTTTGAAGGCAGCCACATCTGGCTTAAGTGAGTCTGAGGTGGGTTGTCCTCACAGATCCTGTCCTCTGGGTGGCTCCCAGTCTCTGAGTTTTCTCTTACCTGTGAGGGACCAGGGGCCAGGACTGGGGAAGGAGTCAGGGCATGCAGAATAGGGCACTGGAGAGCCCTGAACAAGCACACTGAGGAAGAACCTACGAACTGGGGCCCTACAAGGGCTGCGTGGGAGGCAGGGGACAAAGGGCAGTCATAGGCAAGCTGCCTGCTCAGGCCTCCAGCTGCCCCCAAAACAGCCTCTGACCTCTGCACTGAGGGGCTGCTGCTGAGTTCTCAAGGGGCCCTTCACAGCTTCAAAGCCAGGTCAGTCTCAGTCCTTACCCACCTTCCTCAGCTCTGGCACCTTGGCTCCCAGTAGTCATTGGGCATTTCTGCATTTATTCTGCATAGGACCAAAATGCTAGTACTCATTATAAATACTGGATGCCTCCAGAGCCATGATGCTGCACAATTGCTGGGGTGCTGCGATCATCATGGACCCTGTGCTCGGCCTGCAGTTGTCAATACAAACTGGGTCCCCAGGTGCTATGGTGCCACAGGGGTTAGGCAGATGAACAGAGAGGGGGGGGGTTAGGAGAGGGCCAGGGTCCCCAACTGAGTTCCTGGGTCCTTCCCCCTGGAGAGTCTTCAGGAAGGATGATGGGGGAGAAGGTCTCTGCTAACACACACCACCCTTGGACTTCAGACAGGAAGTGCTGGGCTCTAAGAGAAAGGACATGACCTGGAAGAAAGGGAGGGCAGCAATCCAGCCCAGGAGGTGATGAGCTCTCCTGAGAACAAGTTGTCTCCTTCCCCTACAACCTCCTTTAACACCCACAACCCCACGGTATGCTGGAAGTGCACCGGGGCCCAGCCTGGCTCGAGAGAAACACCCATAACTTCCACCATCAGGAAGTATGCTCAAGCCCTGAGCAGCTAGAAAGGGGATGGTTAGATTGGGGTACAGTGGAGTAGCAGTGGGCTCTAGTGCCCCCCACAAGACCCTGTGAACCAGCCGGTGGGGGCTCTAAGATAGCAGCATGGTGGTGTTGCCTGGGTGTGCCTTAGGGGCACATGATGCAGACTGGAGATGTGGGTGTTTAATATGAAAATTGTAAACTGTGAGAGCAGGAATATTACAAAGTTTTATTTCCAGCCCTATACAGAGGCCTGGCATGCGCAGGAGCCCAGCAAATATGTGGACAGAAGCACAGTCGCAAAGAGTACAAGAGGGTAGGGGTGACACTGGAGTTGCCACTGGGACCCTGGAGGTGAGGGTGGGGTGTAGCAGTCCTGGGCAGCTGTCCCACCTTCCCGACATATTCCTCATCCCCAGGACCCCGGGTACAAGGTCAGCGTTGATCGTGGAGTACTGGGGGGCTGAGGAGTACTGGGGTAGGCTGCTCCAGACACCCCCACTGGTAGAGGGGCAGCAGGAGCCCCAGGCCTGAGCTGGCAGCCCTTTAGGAGTCCCGTGCCCAACTTGTGGCAACAGCTTTTGCTTTGGAGAAAGAGGGACAGTGCCAGACCTGCATGCCTGGAATAAGAGGCTGACATGCCTCCTGAGCACTAGCCCTTAGAGTTCACAAACCACAGCTTTCACCCCCTTCTAACTTGGGCCACGTTGCAGGGCCACGCTCAGAGATGCTGAAGGCCCTGTTGAGGCCATTTCCAAACGCCCTGGATGCAACATCCACCTCCAGGAGGGAAGGCCTTTCCACCCAGCCGTCTGCTCTCCCAGTCTGCCACGGGCCTGCAGCCCTCCATTAGCGGACCCTCACTGGCTTCTGAGCTCATGGCTTCAGCTCTTGGCTTGGAAGGGAGAAGAGCCAGCAGGGTAGGTTGGATAGGTTGGTTTGATTAACTCTTGCTTGTCCAAGGTCACCCTGGGCAAAGGTGGGAAGGGGGGTTGTGAGCCATCCTCTCTAACACCTGCTGTCCCAGACGAGGGAGAGGTCAGAAGGAACAAAGCACAGGAGACCAGTACCTTGGTTTTTCTCTTCTCTGAAACTTGGGTAGAGGAGTGGGCAGAAGACGTGTGTCCAGGCAGTGGAGACACATATGCCCTCTTAGACATGACGACACACGGACACTAACCTCCCAAGCAGTCACCCAAACACACCCACTCCTCCTCAGACCGCGGCTGAGATGCTCTAGCATTCTCTCTCACCCCACGCCAGGGGCTGTGTGGCTGAGCCCTAGGGACTGGGGGCCACTGTGCCCTGCCCTGTCCCAGTTCCTGGGTAGACATTTGTCTACAAATGACTATGTGGACAGAGACTGCCATGTCCACAGGCACCAGAACCACAGCCTGCCCTATGCCAGGGGACACTACGCTCAGCTAAGATAAGGGGGCTCGGGCCAAGAACCAAGAGCACCACTCCCAGATGGCAAGCCAGTTCACGGAGGGGGAAAAGGGTGACAGCAGCTCCCTCTCGTGGGCTTGGGGAGGCGCCCAGGTCTGGCTGGCTGTGTCTAGACATAGAGGGAATGGTGTGAGTGGCAGGGTGACCTGGTGAGTACTAAGGAGGCATCTCCAAACCCTGGCCTGCAGTCCAGAGGGCGTCAGGGAGGTTTGAGGGAGAACAGAAGAAGGAAGACCCCCTCATCTCAGGATGGAGGGAGCACAGCACCACCCCAAATCATGACAGTGCCGTGATAAAGAGGCTAGGGGCCAGGCACTTCCTGTGTGCTATCTCATTTGCATTGCCAGAAGCCCTGTAAGGAAGAACTTGAGCACCCCATTTTACAGACGGGAGTACTCAGGGCCTGAGAGGGGAGGGAATAAATCACCCAGGCGGTGAGGCTGTGGAACGACCTTATCCACTACCCAGCCAGATGCCTCCCTCCATGAGTAAGTGCTGCCCTGAAAATCTCAGCTTCATCTCTTGGGCCACCCCAAACCCATTGCCCCATGGTCCCTGCACACCCCTGGGGTGAGGTTACTCCCTGGGACCCTGTCTGTGAGGCTCCAAAGGAGGGACTCCAAGGATTCTCACAGAGCCCACACAGGGTGGGGAGGAGAGTGCAGAACCGCTCCTGCACCCCGACACACACACTCAAATCAGGAAAGGCAAACTGAGCCAGAGGTCAGAAGAACAGGCCAATGGCTGGGCACCTCAAGTGGCAGGCAGACTATGCAGCCAGCACATTAGCCATCCATATCCATCCCTCCAGCTGTCTGGCTCAGTTTCCTCATTCATGAAATGGGTTGGTGGGAGGGTTTGAGATGACGTGAGTGAAGTCTCAGCACATGCCTGGCCTGGGGC
>NW_017732509.1:279094-298984 GCF_001890085.2 Hipposideros armiger | reverse complement strand
CTTAGTGTGGGTGTATGGGAAAAGCTGCTACAGTAAACTCCAATTTTTTAACAGCTCTTGAAAAAAATCTGGTGATTCCGAACCCTGCTGATACCACTTCAGGAAAGTCACCTAACCTCTCTGTGCCCCAGTTCCCTGTATGGCGGGATAGTACTAGGACACATCTCATCATCTATTGAAGAATGAATGAAATACAGGACATGTTGGGAACAGTGTCTGGCACTCAGTGAGTGCCATCTAAGTACTTTATGTTAGTGATTATTAACTTTCACATTTACTGTCTGTTTCTGGCAAGTGACTTTGGTTTCTGTTACAGTGGTATAAAAATTCTTTCCTATTACATTTATTTAAGTTTTAAATGTCTATTTAAGGAAGCATATCAAGTAAATAATAGTTCTTCTGGCTTAAAGATGTGGCTCCAAATGGTAATGACAGGTCTCAAATGGCAGAATGGTGGGAAACCCAGCCCTCAGATTAAGCCAGAAGCTCCTTATTATGGCTGTCCAGGCAACCTGGACAGAAAGCCTTTGGGAGTGTCTAGCTCACTCCAGGACTGCTTGTAGTCAGGGCTGCTGCTGCTCTGGACCCAGGACCCAGGATTTTCAGGTCACCCAAATCCCCGGGGACCCCAAATCACATCTACACCAGTGTTCCTGAGCTTCCTCCAGACTGGCATTATTTGTAAGCAGATCTGGACCCTGGGGCCCTGAAGGTAGAAGTCTTGTCCTCTTGGGCTGCCACCTGGTGGCCAATATTGAGAACAACATCTCAGCCCTATCCCTGTCCAGAAAAGTCCCTTAGAGACTCCTTCCCTGGAGGTCCATGGGGTAGCCTTGTTGAGTCTTGTGGTAGGAGGATTAATATGCCCTGCCAGAGGCCCAGGGCCTCATAGCTTGCCTGAGATGATGCCCTTTGCAGCCTCTGTCTTCTCACAGGAGAAGACATGCATGTCTTCTCATGCATGCATGCATTCTTTCATTCATTTAACAGATACCCACTCTGTGCTGAGATTCCAGGGGAGAGAACAAGACAGATATGCTCTCTACCCTCATGGATTTTTATTATAGATGAAGGAGGGCATAGGAAGTAGGAATAAATATATAAAATCATAAGTGCTGCGAAGGAAATAAAGCAGAATAAAGGGATGGGAAGTGTGTATATTGCACACAGGAGGGTGGTAGGGGCAGGCCTCAGGGAGGAGGGCACTTTGAGCTGAGATATGAATCAGATCAGTAGGATCATGCAGGTATGGGGGCAGGGAGGAGGAGATTTCCAGGGAGAGAAAGGGCTCCTGTGGAGGCCCTGAGGCAGTGATTTAGTTGCTGTTGCTAAGTAATAAATTGCCCTAAAATTGAACTTAAAACAACCATTTAAATTTTGCTCATGATTTTCTGAGCCAGAAATTGGGAAGGGGGATCAGTTGGGTGCCCCCCACTGGGGGTCTCATGCTGCTGTATCCAGTGACAGTTGGGACTGACCATCTGGAGGCTGGCTGGCCTGGGCTGCCTTTCCCTGAGGGCTCCATCTCGCACTGGAGTTCAGTGGGTCATGGACTTGAGCAGCCTGGAGTCCTTGGTACCTACCTGGGTTTGGCTTGCAGTGCCTGCCTGCCTTTCTTTACTCCTTACTAGTTTTAAGATGTTATTTATTTGGTTTACCCAAGAATCAAAAATTAAAAAAAACACGAGTTTTTTTCAATTGAGGTGATATTTACCTAACATAAAATTAATCATTTTAAAGTGTACCATTCAGTGGTATTTAGTACATTGACAATGTTGAAAACACCAGCGTTTCACAGTGCAAGTCTCCTTCCCTCCCCATCTCTCCCCAGTTCCTGTGTATCCTTCAAAGTGTCTCTCTCTCTCTCTATTTATATATCTATTTGCTTTCTCTTTTCTTTACACTTTGTACTATTACATACATCACTCTATTCCTTGCTTTTTTGATAGCAGCAACAATTAGAAAAATAACAATATCTTATTCTTGTCTGGTACTTATTCTGTGCCAGGCAGTGTTTTAAGACCTTCCCATGTATTATATCCTCAGACACATCCCATAAGGTAGGTACTGTTATTGCTTTTTACAGGTGAAGAAACCCAGGCACAGAGAGGCTAAGTAACTTACCCAAGGACACACAAGCTCATGAGTGGTATAGCCAGGGTTTGAACCTACCAGTCTGCCATATTTAATATCTGTGAGATCTTCTTTCTTACAAATAGCTTGTACAATTTTTGAAAAATTAAACTCTTTATTTTGGAATACTTACAGATTCACATGCAGTTGTATGAAATAATAGAGATCCCATGTGCCCTGTCCCCCAGTGATCACCTCTTGCAGACTATCATGCAATATCACAACCAGGACATTGGCGTTGATGCAGTCCATTTGTCCATAAAAATGGGACGGTGAAGCCCACAGGCCATGACAGGACAAAGTGAACTGGCTCACATGGTGTGCTCAGAAGAAGGAGCACTTGAAAGGTGTTAGCTGTTTTTTTTCACCTTTCTGGTGTAGGCAGGGTGCTGAGTGCTTACATAAGGTATTTGTGCCTCCTGCAGCCTGAGTGGTTAATTACCACCCACTTGTGTAGATTGGGATAGGGCCCAAGGCCACAGGGCTGGTCAGGAGCTGAGCTGAGCTGAGTTCAGACCCAGGTGTACTGCTTTTCCAGGACCACTGGGATTCAACTGCAACTGCAGTCACTCTCTGCTGTGTGAGTGAGACTAGAGCCTCAGTTTCCTCATCCATAGCTCAGGGATAATGAGGAGCACTTTCTCCCAGAGTCATTAATGGGATTGGGCATGAGGACCATCTCTAGGCAGGCCCTTCACATGGAGCTTTGGGAAGGGGTAAAACAGTGTGCACCGCAGTGGGAGCTGAGGAGGGTACACTCGCTGTTGGGTGGGCTCCTACTGTGTTTGTAAACACCCCCTCCCCCCCGACACACACACAGGTGGCAGGGAGAAGGGGTACAAGGGAACTGCCTGCTTTCTGCACATATCCCTCACTCTGTGCCAGGTTCAATGCCATATGGCTCCCCATCATCGAGACAAACCCCAATATGACCTCCCTGGTGTGACTCCCCCATAAGACTGCCAGAGCAAACCCCAGCATTACAGCTCCACAAACTCCCCAAAGTCATACCCTAAAATCACAACCTCTAAGTGCCACTAACAGGACAAATGAACCCCCAGCTAGCTGTCTCCCCTGTATGAAGCCTGCCTCTCCCCCAGAACACTGCCCCCGCCCAAGTCAACACTGCAGGCAGCCAGCCTAGGGGCCAGTGACCCTATGACCTACACATGGCTCCTTCTGCAGGCCATGGACCCAATGAGGGGCTGGAGGAGGTGGCTCTGGGGCTGGAGTTTCCCTCCCAGTGAGACCTTGACTGCCTCTCCACAGAACCGGCCTCTGCCTCAGTCTCAGCCAGACATGTCTAGCCTCCAGGCGCTGTGCTCTGGCCTGCCCCTGCAGCCCCTCCCGGAGAACCAAGGACGCTGGGCTGGTGTGCCCCATGCTCCAGTCAGGACCCCAGGCCTCAGCCCTGCAGAGGAGCAGGTAAGAATTTGGGCCCCATTCCTGCTGGGACTCTGCCTTCTGCATGGTCTCAGGTGGGTAACCCCTCCTTCCTGTTCTCTCTGCAGGAGCTGAGGCTGGGGGTCTCAGGAACGCCCAGTGGGGGTGGCGGGAGAGGGGGAACCCATAGGTGCCAGATTCCATCACACCCCATAGCCCTCATTTTCTCCCCAGTGGCCATGGTTGGGTACGGGATTATGGTCCCCATTGACAGATGAGAACCCTGAGGCTCAAGGTCACCCAGCCAGTAAGTGGTGGTGCTGTGGCTGCCTCCAGTCCTAGGAGGATTGGGGCCACTGTGAAGTGCCCCAAATGTACAGAAGCAGTATATGTACCTTCTTGGCCCAGGCTCGCACATGGCTTTGAAGTTCTACGCTGCAGTAGATGAGCTCTTTGTTTTCGTTTATGGGGCACACCCTCTCCCCAAATCTTCCAGTGAGTTTGCAGCTAGCTGTGTAGCTAGAACCCTAGTGAGGGCATGGGGTGGGGGTGTGCTGGTGAGAGCTGGCTCAGAAACCAGGCACCCCCTCTTGATCACCCACAGCCTCTCCAGCCAGCACTTCCTGCAAGTCGCTGTCTGGGAGCTGCTTGTCGCCCCTGTAAGCAGGGGATGAAAATACACCACACGGTAGTGGAGGAGACCAGATAAAATAAAGTACTGTGCATGGCTACATAGATAGTTTTCTCCTGCTTTTTCTTTGCTCAGAATTACTCAAGAATTTCAGGAACAGTGTGGGGCAGGGAGAAAATACTAATAAGCACAAAGATCAAGAGAGGAACCCAACCACCCCAGGATGGATAAGGACTGCTCCCATTTGTGGGGCTGCCCCCTAGACTCCACCAAGTGCTTCCCACATAGGGGGAACAGGGTGCTGGGGAGCACAGGGGAATGGGGGGGCGGGGTGCTGGGGGCGGGTCTGGGAGGAGTACGCATTGGGGTAGGGTGGGGGCGGGGTGCTCTGCCGCCCTTCATTTAACCTATCTGGCCCAGCTCAGCCACGTCAGAGCAGAAGCTCTTGTTTTCTCCCTCTGGGTCACCTCCCTACTGGGCACCAATGCCTTGACCTTTGACAAGAGAGTGTGAAGGACCTTGCCACGTGCACATCTCAGGTGACACCCTATGGTTATGTGCTAGTAATTGGCTTCCACAGTGTGTTGTGCTGAGATGAGGGCACTTGGGAGCTGAGGAAAAGAGGCCACCTCAGCTTTGCCTATGTTTGTCATAGGTTTATTTAAAGAGCACGAAGCCCTTGGAGTAGGGATGACTTGCCAGTCTGAGGAGTTTGAGCTGTTGAAGGGGCTAAATCTCCTATCTGGATGCCAGTTAGCCAGACTTCAGCTGGTGCCTGCGAAATAATAAGAAATATATGTGTATAAATATATGTATAAGCTTGGAGCTTTCAGCCCCACCCCGGATACTCCAGAAAGAATAGAGGGGCTGGAGAATGAATTAATAATTAACTATACCTACATGCTGAAGTCTCCATAAAAATCCCTTAATTAGGGGTGAGTTTGGAAAGCTTCCAGGTTGCTGAATGCATGAAGGTGCTTGGGTGCAGGGTGGTGAGCTCAGAGAGAGCATGGAAGCACCCCTTTCCCAGACCTTGCCCCATGTATTTTCATCTGGTTGTTCTTCTGTATCCTATATCATATTGTTTTTTATATAATAAGCCAGTAAACATAATGTTTCCCTGAGTTCTGTGAGCTGCTCTAGCAAATTATTGAACCCTTGAAGGGGGTTGTGGGAACCCCGATTTATAGCTGTTGATCAGAAGTACAGGTGACAACCTAGACTTCAATTGGCATCTGAAGGAGGGGGCAGTCTTGTGGGACTGAGCCCTTAACCTGTGGGATCTGTGCTGACTCCAGATAGATAGTGTCAGAATTGAGTTGAATTGTAGGACACCCAACTGATGTCAGAGACTTGGTCAGTGTGGGAAAAACCCCCACATCTGGTCACAGAAATGTGCTGTGTGAGAACACTTTCTCCTGTAGAGGAGAGACATGATTCCTACACAGTTCCCAAACCCAGTGATAGCTTTATCAGCAGCTCAATTTATACTTTTACTTTGCTTGTTTTCTATATTTTTATTTAAATGTGTTTCTTTGACTTTCTTTCTTCCTTCCTTCCTTCCTTCCTTCCTTCCTTCCTTCCTTCCTTCCTTCCTTCCTTCCTTCCTTCCTTTCTTTCTCTGTAGCTGAGCCATCCTGCCACCTGTTGGCAGCTCAGAAGCAGCTCAGCTCAGGCCGTGCATCAAACTGCTGTTGCTCAGAGCTCATACTCAAGTGAGCGAGCTCTTAACCAACTGAGCCACTCGGCCGTCCCTGTTTCTTTCACTTTTGACATAAACTTTGAAAGGTAATTTTAGGAGATAAGCAAATTAAATATTATAAAAGTAAAAGTTCCCCCACTCCACCTCCCCAAGTCACTATTTGTTTATTTATTCATTTTTTTGGTGTATGGTTCCAGGAATATTTTATGTACATGCGAGTTATGTATGTGTTCTTAAAAGTAGAAGTAGAAGCATTCTATATATGTTAGGGTTTTTTTAGTTTTTATTTTTATTATTTTATTTTTTTAGCTGAGTCATCCTGCCACCTGTTGGCAGCTCAGCTCGGGCTGGGCATCGAACCACTGTTACACAGAGCTCGCACTCTTGAGCGAGCTCTTAACCAACTGAGCCACTCGGCCGGCCCTATTTTTTATAAGAGTTTATTTGCGCCAAACTGATGATATGTGGGAAGCAAGATCTCATATACTCCTTTGTCAGTTTTTTCTTTTTTTTGAGATTGTTCATTATTGGTGTATTTAAAGTTGCCCCCATTCTTTTAACTGTTTTATAATATTTCATTTCTGTGATCTAAAATGTGCTTCACTCTTTGCTCTTCGTAAAGTAGATTTCTCTGTTTAAATATAGAGTATGCACTGTGTATGACATTTTAGCCAATGTATTCTCAGCATGAGCACACGACAACTTCTACAGTGCAGAGGAATATTTAGTCATATACTATGCCCAGTTCCCCTATTAGAAATGTCTTTAGCATTCCCCCTCCGCCATATGCAATTTCTCTTACTGACCTTTTCCCCAAGTTCTGCCCCACCTGAAATGGGCTGGCTGGGCATCAGATACCAGATCTAAAGACCTCTCACACGTGTCTGAGTTCCCATCACTACTAACACTGTCCTGAGCTTCTTGAGTATAGGGCTCTGTGGGGCTCATTTCTGGGTCTTCGGTGACACCAGCAGTTGTTTGTTGAATGAGTGTACAGGACTATAGGCTAAGTGCCCAAACCAACATCCTACAACAGTTTAGCAGGCAGGAGAAACCTCTTCTGGGAAGAGGAGGTCTTGGCAACATGGGCAAGGTTTTTAGACTGGAAAATATGAGAAGTCTATTTCGAGACAAAGAGAGGTAGTAACCAAAGATGTAGAGATGGGACTGTCCAGAGTATATTGGGGGTATAAGCCTGAGCTGGGTGCTGAGCTTGGAGACCCAGGCCCAGCATGGTTATAGAGGACCCTGCATGCCAAGAACAGTGTGGACTTTACCAGATAAGTAATGGGGAGCCCATGAAGGTTTCTGGGTAGGGACATGGCCTGCTACTTAGCAATACACCCTAGAGAGTGTAGAGGTTTCTACAGTTCCTAAAGGGGGGGGGGTGAACAGAGGCCCAGTTGCAGTAAACAACTGGCAGCTTGGAGGGCCATGAGTGTGAGAGATGATCATTTTGCTAGCGAGCACTCCTCATGCGGCACGTATGTGTGCCGGACACTGTTCTAGGCATGTCAGTTTATTTAGTCCCAAAGACAGCCCTGTGAGGTATGTGCTATCATTGCACTTATTTTACAGAGGGGGAATTGGAAGCTCAGAGAAGGGGTGCATGCACATGCCACGTAGCAGACGCTCAAGAGAGGCTCCCTGTCCCCAGCTAGAAGAGCCTGAGCCACAGTGGACCCAGAAAGTCAGGCCAGAACTGGTTGAGGGTCCTAATGGAGCTGTGCTAGAGGGGTTCAGGGATGGGGGTGATTCAAACAAGGCCAAACCAGTTGGATCATGGCCATCATTTTGGCAGAAATAGTGACAGTCAAAAACTTTCAGGTGGGTGATGTTTGCTCTTCAGGTTCACTGCCAGGTTAGAATGAAAAGTAAAGCACAGGCCAAATTTTCTCTCTCTCTCTCTCTCTCTCTCTCTCTCTCTCTCTCTCACTCACACACACACACACACACACACACACACACACACACACACACGTACCCCTCCCTGTCCTGGGAAGTAAACAAAGTTGCAGGCTGGTATCCTTGTAGGTGATCAGCTACCACCCAGGAAAGGTTTGGTCATGGCAGGATTCTGTCACTGTCTTCTTAGTTTCCTAGGGCTGCTGTAACCAATCACCACAAACAAAGTGGCTTAATACAGCACAAATCTATTCTCTTATCATTCTAGATGTCTGAAATCTGAAATGGGTTTCAGTAGGCTAAAAGCAAGAAATATTATTGCACTAATATGGAAATCATTCTTGTGCTTTTGTTCTCTTATTATCTTGACTCATTTTGGGGGCACAAATATGACCTATCAGGTTGTCCTGGATTATGTTTACATAATATACTTTTAGTAGCATTAGATATATTGTAAAATGTCAAGTTAAAAAAAAATGCAGCAGGGCTGCTGCTGCATTCCTTCTGGAGGCCCTTGGGGAGAATCCATTTTCTTGCCTTTTCCAATTTCTAGAGTGTCCAGAACCTCTGGACTTTTGCATTTCTTGGCTTGTGACTTCTTCCTCCATCTTCACAGCCAGGAGCACAGCAAATTCAGAT
The DNA here is from genome assembly GCF_001890085.2 of Hipposideros armiger. Lineage (NCBI taxonomy): Eukaryota > Metazoa > Chordata > Mammalia > Chiroptera > Hipposideridae > Hipposideros > Hipposideros armiger. The sequence continues at coordinate 290,591 of NW_017732509.1, read as the reverse complement.
CTGTCTTTCTGACTCTGATCCTCTGCTTCCCTCTTGTAAGGACTCTTGTGATTACATTGGGCCCACCTGGCTAATGAAGGATGCTTTCCCATCTCAAAAGCCTTAATTTAATCTTATCTGCAAAGTCTCATTTGCCATGTAAGGTAGCATATTCACAGGTTCCAGGGATTAGGATGTGGACATCCATGGGGACCATTATTCTGCCTACCACACCATCGGGTTCCCAGAATCCTCCAATCCAGTGGCTGAACATAGGACCTTTTATGAATTAATCCTCTGGCCCTAAAGGTACAGGCCACTGAGCTTGTTAGGCAAGGTGGGGGCGAGGGGTGCAGGGGTCTCTAAAACATTCGATCTAATTTATGTGTCTTGAATACACCTGACTTCACCATCAAGAACCCACTTGTCCCACACATTATGTAGTTAATAGGCCACAATTTCACCAGTGGAAACCCATCTCTGACACTATATGCTGCATAACCCACCCTCTGGTGTAGGCTGAGATGTGCAGAGCTTGTGGTAGCATTGTGTGATTAGTATGCCAGCTGACCACCCACAGTGTGAATTCCCAAGTGGGGCTCCAGCTGGCGCTCCCTGTGGGTGCTGTGGCATTTGATGTTAAACTAAAGACCTGCAAACAAGGAAGCTGCAAAGCTGGGGAGGGACAGAAAGCAAAAAATACTCCCCAGGTTCTGGCTTGGGGTCTTTAAAGAATAGATGGGTAGAGTGCCAGGCATTGCACATTATCTCTCTCATCTAATCCTTCCAACTACACAGCTTGGTGGGCCATGCTGAGAGATGAGGAAAATGAGGCAGGGGTGACCTGACCAAGCTCACACAGCTAGTATGTGGCAGGGCCAGGAACACACTCAGCTGTGCCTGCTGTTCCATTCTCAGCAGGAAGTGACCGACCTCATCACTCCACTCAGCTTGTTCTCGCTGAGCCTCCTCCCCTGCTGAGGTTGCCAGGGTCCATGGGGCACTTGGGCCTTCCCCCAGGCCTGCCCCAGGGCTGCTGCAGGACCTTGGGCAACTCACACAACCTGTCTGAGCACCATTTTCTCATCTCAGTGCCAATAACTGCCCCCACCCTCACCAAAGACTTGGAGTATTGAATCCAGGCCAGCAAACAGAGCTGCTTCTTTTAAAATTTTTCATTCAAGAAATAATTATTGCATGCCTTTTATATAATTCTAGACATAGGTGATAATGTTATTGAACAAATATAGAAGAAAACTTTCCTGAACTAGTTACACACATGAAATTGCAGATAAAAAGACATAATTTATCCTCGAAAGAAAAAAAAACTTGATGTAGAATAGTTGACAATAAGAGATATCTAGGCTAAATTACTGAATTTCAGGGATAAAGAAAAATTCAATGGCGATAAAATTGAAAACTTTTACAAGGGAAAAATAGGCAAATAGCTTTTGTGCTGCGTTTAGGATTCTGGAAATTGCCAGAATCCCCTTTATGGGACATGTGCATAAATACTTCATTTTAAAACAGATTGAAGGGCCGGCTGAGTGGCTCAGTTGGTTAAGAGCTCACTTAAGGGTTTGAGTTCTGAGCAACAGTGGTCCGAGTCCAGGCTGAGCTAAGCTGAGATGCTACTGTGTTGCCACCAGGTGGCAGGGTGGCTCAGCTAAAAAAAAAAAAAAAATTAAAATTAAAAAAAATAAAATAAAACTGATTGAATTTCATACAACTTTTAAATACATTTCATAGAATGGCTGAGTCATTTATATTAACTGACATAATTTTAAAATCATTAATTTTGACAGGAAGTTTTGTTATGTTTTTGAGTTATGTGATTATCTGAACAATGTTGCAAACACATTTGACACAGTTAAATCCCACCTTCTTCATCTACCACCTTGGTAAAATATCAAATTAAGCCTGAGTAATGAAGCCTGCATTTCTGGAGAACAGTGAATACAGTGGTTTCAGACGGCAGCTGCCACCTCCTAGCAGGTTGTGAAATTGGTTTAGGGGGTTGCAACCAATATTCATTAGGAAATGAAATAAAAGAAGTTAGAACAGGATAGAATATATTAGGACCCTTGTAGTAGTAGTAGTAGTAGTAGTAGTAGTAGTAGTAGTAGTAGTAGTAGTGTGTAATATATATTGCTTTTGAAACTTTTTTCTTTATGTTCATTATCTCTTGGCAAGCTCTGATTAGAAGCTATACATCAGTTTAAAAAAACAAAACAAAAAACAAACCAACCTTTGTGCCGAGGTGTAACATGCACAAAAAGCAGCCCAAACCCCATGGACACAGGTGTGCATCTCCCAGGTGTACAGACAGAGGGAACGGGCCCCAACCTCAAAGGGTAACTACTGTCCTGACTTCTCACAGCATACCTTAGCCACACTTGTTCTTGAACTTTGTGTCCTGGGAGTTATGCAGTACGTCCCTTTTGTGTCAGCTTCTTTCACTCAACATGAGGGCGGGAGATTCATCCTGGCTGCTGCATGTAGTTGTGGATTGTTCGTTCTCCTTGCTGTCCTGTAATGTTCTGGGACCCCCAGAACTTGTCAGAAATGCAAACAGACTTTGGGGGTGGGTCCAGCACTCTGGGTGATTCTTATGCCGGATGGCCTTGAAAGACTCCTGTGGGGGCATATTCCTAGTCACTGCTTTTAAGGGAGAAACTCATATTTCTGATCAGTTTTTTTTTTCCAAGAGGGAAGGGATTATGTGCTTTTATTCTATGTGAAAATTAAGCGAGGAAATGGCTCCCTAAACCCTTTTGAGGTTCTGAAATTCCTTGAGCTGACCTTTTCTCCCTCTTGAATTGTCCCTCCTTCTCTCTCTTCCAACCTCACCTGCCCCTAAGGCCCCAGTAACACCCCTGTCATTCACTCCTAGGGACATGTCTTAGCCCTCTGTGTCTGACCTCTGGACACAATGAACAGGCTGTCCCTCTCCTAGGCCTCTGCTCTCAGCCTCCAGGGCTCCCGTGCTCCTGGCTGGGCTCCCAGCTCCCGGTCTTGCTGACTGACATTTCTGCCCCTGCTCAAATGCTGGTGTCCTTAGGGCCCAGTCCTAGGGCCTTGTTTCTTTTCCTGTCACCTCCTGCCTTGTAGTGTCCAAAGCCCAGCTGTCTTCTCTGAGTCTCCTACCATCTCTCTCCTGAATGAATGAGTGGATACATTTACCACAGCCAGTTCCTCATCTCCCCTCACCCCCAAAGTGGTTGGATTTTATGGTCATCTGAATGGATAAATGACCTCAATGTCCATCCAGACACCAGGTCATCACCTCAGGCCCCTCCCCCACTTCACCTGCCTCCACCCTCAGGCTCCAGTCTGGGTGTTGGAAGGAAGAGAGTTATGAAGGAGTCAGCCAAGACTCCGGGCCTTGACCCTAGTAAGACAGATTGTAAGGAAGGAAGGAAACAAACAAATCAGAGTGTGTCTGACACTGAAAAGCTCCAGAAGGAAACAAAGGTGGGAAGAGAGGCTGGGAGTAAAAAAGGCAAGGACAGCCAGGCCTCTGAAGAGGGGCATCTGGACTGAGACCAGAATGAAGGGAGGAGCCCTCCAAGGGAAGCAGGGTGGCCAAGGGGGTTTAGGCAGCAGGAAGGGTAAGTGCAAATGTCCTGAGGCAGGACCAAGAACATCAATGATGTCTAGAGAAGAGTGATAAGGCTGTGGTGGGGGGGTTGGCGGGGTGAGGGAGTGTGGGAGTTTGGGCTGCTTTTCCTACTTGGATAGAAAACCCTTAGAAGGCTTCATGCAGCAGATGATGTTGTAGATGGGCCTAGGGTGAGAACTAGGCAGTCTCTGGGTGGGGCCATATGTTTCTGAGTGGAGCAGGTGCAAATCCAGGTAGGGAAGGTGAGCCCGTCATAGAAGCCTCAGGATGTTTGGCCTGGAGCCCCACACCCCTTGCTGCCCCTCACCACTCTCCTCCCCCAGCTGGCGCTGAGGAATGCCCTGCGCTACTTCCCCCCGGATGTGCAGAAGCTGCTGGCCCCTGAATTTGCCCAGGAGCTGCGACTGTACGGGCATATCTATATGTACCGCTTCTGCCCCCGCATTAAAATGAGGTGAGTGCTGGTGGGCGCTGCTTCAAAGGGGGCCCAGAGCGGGAAGGGAGGGACATAGGAGGGACATGCTGGAGATCAGTAACCCCAGAGAGTCAGCAGGGAGGCAGAAATTGAGGTTGTCTGCATTGGGAGGACCATGGACATGGCATGCTAAGTCAATGCCCCTCACACAGAAAGAACAAGTAGCAGTGTTGTCATCAGTGGGGCCTGCAGCCTAGAGCTGAAGCCCCCAAGCCTGGCGAGAAGATGGGGGATCCTTACCAGATAAGTCCCTCTGGCCCACTGAGTAGACAGTCCTGTGCAATCCTGGAGCCAAACTGTATACAAAATCCCTTTCTAAAAACCCCACATTCTATCGTCCTGCTAGAGGGCAAGGAGGGCTTCAGAGGGTGGCTCTACCCGTGTCTTCAGACAGCTCGAGCTTCCCAGTGGGGCTCTCACGCTGAATGCTGCAATGCACTGGAGGCCTTGCGAAGAAACTGCAGTGGCTGGTCCTCACCCCACAGTCAGCAGGTCCAGGGGTGGGGCAGGAGCCTCTGCCCTCACAGTTCCCAGATGCTGCTGCCCCACCCAGGTATCACACTGAGCACCTTTATTCTTGGATATGCCAGAAGCCCAGACTTACCTGGTACCACCCCAGGGAATTGCATTCTCCCCATAAAGCAAGAGCCGCATCCCTTCATTTCTGTTGTGCCCTGCTTGCCTGGCACCTGCTGTGGAATTGGTGTCCAGGATCACGAGTGGTGTGAAGGAAAGAAGGAATGAATAAACTGCACCTGGAATAGAGGCTTCTAGAAAGCGTTGCTTCAAAGTCAGTACTCTCCCAATTACAGCCTGCTGAGAAGGGAGGAAGGGTGGCCCAGGTGGGGTAGAGGCCGAACTCCCCATCCCTGGAAGGGCCGGGGTGCAAAGCACAAGGTGAGCACCAAAGCAGGTTGGCGTTGGTTCCTGCGGGGGAGCTCCCAGGTGACTTCTGCATGATGTCGGGTCTTGCTGTCCACACCTGTGTGGCCAACAGCTGGGCAGCGGCCGGGGGTGCCTGAGCTTTAGCAGGAAGGAAGGCTGGTGCCCTCCCATCATCACTCCCGGTGACTGGACTCCCCTTGCAGGGCCTACCCAATCGAGCAGTACCCCTGCCGGACGAAAGCTGCAGCAGCCATCATGCACATGATCATGAACAACCTGGACCCTGCCGTGGCCCAGGTAACGGCTGGGGCAATCGAGGCATGGGGGCCAGCACTGTCCAATAGAAACTTAACATGAGACACACATGTAACGTGTTTAAGCTTTTTATTTAGAGAGAACGATAGCTTCACAGGAAGTTGTAACAATAGTGTACAGAGAATACATACCCTTCTCCCAGCACCCCCAGTGGCTGATTCTTCTGTAACTAAAGCACAGCACCCAACACCAGGACATCAACATTGGTACAATGGAAACATGTGTAATTTTAAATTTCCTAATAGCCACATGAAAAAATAAAAAGATGGATTTAATACTGTGTTTTGTTTATCTGGCTATCTGAAATATTATCATTTCAACATGCAATCAATAAAAAATTATTGAGATAGTTAACAATTTTTTTCTACAAAATCTTTGAAATCGGGTGTATTTTATACTTTGAGTATGTCAGACAGGCCATGGTTCAAGTGCCTAATAGCCACATATAGACAATGCAGGTCCGGCCACATGTACCTGTCCCAGACCTCCTTGAGAGCCAGTCTATACATCAGATTCCATATTTGAGAAAGGATAGCCTTTGCGGGTGAGTCTCCAAATATTATATTTGAAGGTAGAACTTCCTTAGCCCTGGCTCTGGACCCAGAACCTAATCACAGATGGACCCCTGACACTGACCCTGGGCTGAGTTCCCCAAGTGACCCCAAATCCAGCTCTGTCCCTTACCCCAGTCACAGATGGGCTGATGTTGCTGCAGGAGCTGCTGCCTCTGGGTCTCACCACTTCTGGCTTCTCCCTTTGCCCCCACCATTCCTTCTTTAAGGGGCATTGGCTACCTTGCTCCGTTGAGCCCAGCACAGGGCTCCTGGGAAGGCCCTCCCTTCCCAGGCCACCATCTCAGATGTTACCATGTCTTCTCCAGTTTCCCCAGGAGCTCGTGACCTACGGAGGAAATGGGCAGGTGTTCGGCAACTGGGCTCAGGTACGCTGGACTATGTCCTTGGACCCTATGCCCAGCCTTTCCCCCCATCATGTACTCTGGCCTGGAAGGAGGTTACAAACCCATGGCTCAGGACTCAGGCCTCTGCCTCCCTGATGCCTGAGATCGCAACACTGGAGGCAGTTTGGGAATGTTAAAGTTCATAAGGGCAGGAGTGGCTTTATTGGCGGCACCAGGAGCCACTAAAGCATAATGGAAGTCTGGAGGGACAGGGTACTAGGCAGGACCGCTGGGGCCTGGGGAGCTCTCAGAGCCTGGGCAGCGGCTTGAGACCTGCTGTGGGGCCCCCATTTACAGAGTCCTTCAATGTTTGCTCTCCCCTGCAGTTCTGGCTGGTGATGTCCTACTTGTCGCAGATGACGGAGGAGCAGACCCTGGTCATGTACAGTGGACACCCCCTGGGCCTCTTCCCAAGCAGCCCTGGGGCCCCGAGGCTGGTCATCACCAATGGGATGGTGGGTCCTGGGGCAGCTGGGCGTGGCGCCGGCCCAGGGACATTGGAAAGAGTCAGATGTCCCTGACACCTGCTTACCCATCGTTTCCAAGGGCACTGTGCTGCCCCCAAACCTTGACTCCTGTCCCTCTTTTCCAGGTCATTCCCAACTACTCTTCCAGAACAGAGTATGAGAAGCTCTTTGCCATAGGTGTTACAATGTAAGTCTCTATTTCAGTTTATATCACATCAATAAATATCATATATTTCCACCTTAGCGATACTTTATTATAAAACAATGTTGCGATATTAAATACAATTTTGAAAAACACTAAAAAATCACAGCACTGTAGTACTCTTTAATATTTATACATATCCCTAGTAGTTTTTATGGATATGCCTACAATTGTTACATACTCATAAGTGAGTGAACATACAAGTGCTGGGTCACATTCAATTGTCACTATGTTTTTCTAACATTTTATTATGAACAATTTCAAACATACAAAAAATTTAAAGAATTAACAGTGAATAACAAAATCCTGTGATTAATGTCCTACTAAACTCACCTTACCCTGTGTCTATCTGTCCATCCCTCTATCCATCCACCTGTTCAATTTGGGTTTTGATGCATTTCAAAGTAAGCTTTAAATATTATGGCCTGGAATTCAATATTTGTTTATAGTTCTTTTCTTTTGAAGTGAAATTTACACGTAATGAAATGCACACATCTTACATGCACCATTGGATGAATTCTGGCAATTGCACGCATCTGAGCAACTCAAACCCAATTAAGATGCAGAACACTACCATTTTATTTGTTATAAAATTAATGCATGCTCCAGGTTGAAACCTTTTCCCTCAGACATTATAATAAGAGCTACAATGAAAAGGAAATTCCTCTCCCGCCCTAGACTCCCCAGTTCACAGTGTTCCCTGCGTCCCTTCAAACATTTCTTATGCATGTGACTACAGATTTACATAGTTAGACCACTCTGATGCCTCTGCACTTGCTTTTCCCCTTTTATAGTACAGCTTGGAGACATTTCCGTTTCAGGAAACAGGGGCCTTGTTTTACCTACAGCGTTCAATTGAACCATCATGTATTTAGCCTACTTGCCTCCTGATTTGGCTTGTTTCCAGTTCTTTGGGATTCTAAAGAATGCTACACCTTTGTGGATCTTGGGGAGTAATAATAACCATGTGAAATGTGATCAAGTCTGTAGTATTGGGAGCCAATTAACCAGGCCTCAGGCTAATACTTTATAATATAATCATAATAATCACCATCATTTGGTGTTCTAGGATCTATAGGTTTAATCCTCTACACCAGTGGTTCTCAACCTTCTGAATGCCGCGACCCCTTAATATAGTTCCTCATGTTGTGGTGACCCCCAACCATAAAATTATTTTCGTTGCTACTCTATAACTGTAATTTTGCAACTGTTATGAATCATAATGTAAATATATTTTTGTTTTCTGATGGTCTTAGGCAACCCCTGTGAAAGGGTCGTTCAACCCCTAAAGGGGTTGCGGCCCACAGGTTGAGAACCGCTGCTCTACACAATCCTCTGAAATAGGTACTCTTATTAACCCATTTTGTGGAGGAAGAAACTGAGGCTCAGAAACCCAGTTATTTTTGTTGTTGCTCATAAGCAGTCGCTGTTGCTGTTCTTACTATTATGAGGCCTAAAGACTTCTGCTGTACAAGTGGAAGCAGCTCTAGTGTCAGAAGGATCAGGTCTGGGTACTGGCTCTATTGCCTCCTAACTGTGAGCTCCAGCAAGTCACTGTGCTTCTGTTTCGTTGACACAGGATGGAACTTTAAAGAGGGTGGAGTTGCAAAGTCAGATCTGGTTGACCCCAGGTGCCGTGGGCAATTAACTAAAGAAAAGATGTGAATCTCCAGTGGAAATAGGAAAAGATTTAAATATACCATATTAAGGATAACTAAAGCAAAGCCTTTTTCACTGTTGGGCTGACAAAAATGAAACTACAGATAATACCCAGTGCTGGGGAAGATGTGGGAAAACTGGCAATCACAGATTGTGGGTGGAGTCTACGTCAATGCAGCAGGCTGGGGGTGGCTGAGAGGACTACATCTAGCAACTGGGATCAAAGTTCCAGGTGGAGTAAACTTTGACCCCACAATTTTGCTTCCAAGTGTTATCTTTGGAGCAGCATGCAGCCGATCAGTTGAGCACAAAGGATTGAGCCAGAAAGACTTAAAATCAGTTCTCAACCCTGCTATATGTCCCTGTATAACCTTGGAACTCAGATCCAATCTGTACAGGGGCTATTAATTAATAAGGGTTGTGTGAAAATTAATGAAATTATGATAAAGGTGATACTCTTAGTAGGTGGCACAAAGGACAACCTTGGGTACTCTGCCTGAGTGAATGCAGGCCTACCAGGGAGTACACCCCATGGCAGGGGTTAGGAGCCCATTTGCCCTAGTTTGGGGGAGGGAGGATTTCTGATGGTTTTACCTGCCTCCCTGGATGGATGTTTATTATATTAGCGATATTCTCTCATATTGTGTAATATGCACATGACCTTTCAGGTAAGGGTGTTACCGGAGAGGGGGCCCTTCTCAGCGAGATGTCCGGGGTTGGCTCTCACACCTGGGATTAAACCTGGCAGAGTGGCTAGCTCCCCACACCAGAGGTCAAACCCAGGCCTTGGGGAGGAAAACTGGAATCTCAGCCGCCCCGTCTGCCAGGGGTTGGGCCCTTTTTGGCACGGTGTCAAGGTTCTTGGCATCTGGAGCAAGAAATTGAATGAGACCTGGAGGTAAAGTGGTGAAAAATGTTTATTAGAAGAGATAGTAGCGGTTCAATTCCCTGCCCGAGCTGAGCAGCCGCTGAGCTGCCAACAGGTGGCAGGATGGCTCAGCTTAAAAAAAAACGAACAACAGAAGAGATAGTGAAGCAGGATTTTTGATGTGTGTTTTTGTGTGTCCCCCCGGGATCATGGTCTTGTGGAACCAAAGAATGGAGACACAGACCAGAGAGGTAAAGTTGCAGAGAAGGACAATTTATTAGAAGAAAAAATACATTTCAAAGAAGCAGAAGTGGGCCCGAGCAGTAGAGAATGGCTCAAAGGCCATTATTAGAAGAGAAAATACACTCCAAAGAGTTTGGAGTGGGCAGAGCAAAAGAAGCTCAAAAGGCCCTAACTGGCCAGAACTTGGAGTTTTTAATAGCTTTTTTCTCTAGAATGGGCTGTTCCTCTCTGGGCATGGGACCACTTGATTGACACCTGTGATTGACAACAGGTTATTACCTCATCTTTTTAGACTGTGCATGTTCCTTCCCAGAATTCAGTCTGTTATAATGATATTAATGATTTCTGGGGATATGTATGATATTATAATGATGGTATAATGAGGCCCAAATGAAATGAAGGTCGTTATGGCCTTTACTGTGCAGGTGTGAGTGACTGGTCTAATCCAGTCTGGTATTTTGTACCCATTTGTTTCCCGGTAGGGGTGGATAATTACAATGAAAAGGGGAAGTTTTGGGTGGAGAGGGGAGGTGTGGGACATGCAGGAATGCAGAGACCCAACGCCTGCCTCTAACTACCTGCCTAGTTTTCCCCTTGAGAGATGTGATCCCCATAAAATCTCTACGGGGAAGTTGAGGGACAGGAGGTCTTTTCTTCTGTATCTGCTTCCTGCTGGGCAGGGGCGTAGAGCTGTCCCTGCCTATTGGGGGATTCACGGAACTCTCACCCTAGCTGATCTCACGTGAGAGGAAGGGGTCTCAAGATCCGACTGGAAGACAATGTTGACTTCTTTGGTTGAGACTGGCAGTCTTGCTGGGGTGCCCTCTGTATCCCCAAGGTCCCTAAATGAGGAAAAATAGATTTTAATTAATAAATTTCTTAAAGAGCAGAGCTCAAAGCTATAGATGAAGAGTGACTACAAGTTTAGAAAGAACATTAGCCTTTAATGTTTACAATCAACAAGTATACTGGCCTGGGGAAATGTTAAAACCTATTTACTCTCTAGGATGGGATTATCCAAGTGTTAGGTCCGGAATGGCTTGGGGAATGTTGGGAAGTCACAGACTTTTTATTTTTTAAGATTTTTATTGGGGAATTGGGGGAAGGGGAGCAGACAAGTTGCTGTCCTTTTGTTCTTCAGTCTAGTTGTGGAGGACGCTGTTTCACTGGCCCATGTTGGTATTGTGATCATTGTGCTCTTCCTGGCTGAGGCAGTTGGTCACCGGCCATTGGATGGCCAGTCACAGCGGCTCACGACAGCTTTTGCTGGCTGCTGACCACTCACGTTGGCTGCCGGCCACTCATGGTAGCTCACTGCAGCCCAGCTCCAGGTTGAGCTGTTGTTCACAATCTTAGCTGTAAAGGGTGCAACGTCACTGGCCCATGTGGGAACCGAACCAGCAGCCCTGCTACTCAGAGCTTGCATTCTCAAGCCAACTCTTAAGAACTGAGCCACTGGTCAGGCCGGGAAGTCACAGGCTTTTAAGTAGTTATCTAAAGCAGGGGTGGGTGAGAGATATTCTATGATTTAGTCTGGGCAATCTTTAGGATTCAGAAACTGATTAGAAAAGTAATCAAAGCTAGGGGCTAAGGAACTAAGAAACTAGGGAGAAGGAGACTTAAAATATCTATAGGAAAGACAGCTGGCCAAGTGGCTCAGTTGGTTAAGAGTGTGAGCTCTGAAAAGTGTTGCCAGTTTGATTCCCACATGGGCCAGTGAGCTGAGCCCGAGCTGAGCTGCCGCTGAGCTGCCAACAGGTGGCAGGATGGCTCAGCTGGTGAGAGCACGTGCTCCTAACAACAAGGTTGCCAGTTTGACTCCTG
>NW_017732509.1:277722-278897 GCF_001890085.2 Hipposideros armiger | reverse complement strand
GAGCCAGAAAGACTTAAAATCAGTTCTCAACCCTGCTATATGTCCCTGTATAACCTTGGAACTCAGATCCAATCTGTACAGGGGATATTAATTAATAAGGGTTGTGTGAAAATTAATGAAATTATGATAAAGGTGACACTCTTAGTAGGTGGCACAAAGGACAACCTTGGGTACTCTGCCTGAGTGGATGCAGGCCTACCAGGGAGTACACCCCATGGCAGGTGTTAGGAGCCCATTTGCCCTAGTTTGGGGGAGGGAGGATTTCTGATGGTTTTACCTGCCTCACTGGATGGACGTTTATTATATTAGCGATATTCTCTCATATTGTGTAATATGCACGTGAACTTTCAGGTAAGGGTGTTACCGGAGAGGGGGCCCTTCTCGGCTAGATGTCCGGGGTTGGCTCTCACACCTGGGATTAAACCTGGCAGAGTGGCTAGCTCCCCACACCAGAGGTCAAACCTGGGCCTTGGGGAGGAAAACTGGGAATCTCAGCCGCCCCAGCTGCCGGAGGTTGGGCCCTTTTTGGCACGGTGTCAAGGTTCTTGGCATCTGGAGCAAGAAATTGAACGAGACATGGAGGTAAAGTGGTGAAAAATGTTTATTAGAAGAGATAGTAGCGGTTCGATTCCCTGCCCGAGCTGAGCAGCCGCTGAGCTGCCAACAGGTGGCAGGATGGCTCAGCTTAAAAAAACAACAAAAAACAACAACAACAGAAGAGATAGTGAAGCAGGATTTTTGATGTGTGTTTTTGCGTGTGTCCCTGGGATCATGGTCTTGTGGAACCAAAGAATGGAGACACGGACCAGTGAGGTAAAGTTGCAGAGAAGGACAATTTATTAGAAGAAAAAATACATTTCAAAGAAGCAGAAAAGGGCCCGAGCAGTAGAGAATGGCTCAAGGGCCATTATTAGAAGAGAAAATACACTCCGAAGAGTTTGGAGTGGGCAGAGCAAAAGAAGCTCAAAAGGCCCTAACTGGCCAGAACTTGGAGTTTTTAATCACTTTTTTTTTTTAAAGATTTTTATTGGGGAATTGGGGGAATGGGAACAATGCTGGGGAATTGGGGGAAGGGGAACAGACAAGTTGCTGTCGTTCTGTTCTTCAGTCTAGTTGTGGAGGACGTTGCTTCACTGGCCCAAGTTGTCACCATCATTGCGCTCTTCCTGGGTGAG
>NW_017732509.1:261469-276077 GCF_001890085.2 Hipposideros armiger | reverse complement strand
AACCGGGGCCCTCTGGCGTCCCAAGCCAGTTCTTAACCATCGCGCCACTCGGCCGGCCCTTTAATCACTTTTTTCTCTAGACTGGGCTGTTCCTCTCTGGGCATGGGACCACTTGATTGACACCTGTGATTGACAAGAGGCTATTACCTTATCTCTATAGACTGAGCATGTTCTTTCCCAGAATTCAGTCTGTTATAATGATATGAATGATTTTCTGGGCATATGTATGATATTATAATGATGGTATAATGAGGCCCAAATGAAATGAAGGTCGTTATGGCCTTTACTGTGCAGGTGTGGGGGACTGGTCTAATCCAGTCGTGTATTTTATACTCATTTGTTTCCCAGTAGGGGTGGATAATTACAGTGAAAAGGGGAAGTTTTGGATGGACAGGGGAAGTGTGGGACGTGCAGGAATGCAGAGACCCAATGTCTGCCTCTAACTGCCTGCCTTGTTTTCCCCTTGAGAGAGACGTGATCCCCATAAAATCTCTATGGGAAGTTGAAGGACAGGAGGTCTTTTCTTCTGTATCTGCTTCCTGCTGGGCAGGGGTGTAGAGCTGTCCCTGCCTATTTGGGGGATTCACGGAACTCTCATCCTATCTGATCTCAGGTGAAAGGAAGGGGTCTCAAGATCCGACTGGAAGACAAAGTTGACTTCTTTGGTTGTGACTGGCAGTCTTGCTGGGGTGCCCTCTATATCCTCAAGGCCCCTAAATGAGGAAAAATAGATTTTAATTAATAAATTTCTTAAAGAGCAGAGCTCAAAGCTATAGATGTAGGGTGGCTATGAGTTTGGAAAGAACTGTTAGCCTTTAATGTTTACAATCAACAACTATACTGGCCTGGGGAAATGTTAAAACCTATTTACTCTCTGGGATGGGATTATCCAAGTGTTAGGTCCGGAATGGCTTGGGGAATGTTGAGAAGTCACAGATTTTTTTTTTAAAGATTTTTATTGGGGGATCGGGCAAGGGGAGAAGACAAGTTGCTGTCCTTTTGTTCTTCAGTCTAGTTGTGGAGGACGCTGTTTCACTGGCTCATGTTGGTATTATCATTGCGCTCTTCCCGGCTGAGGCAGTTGGACACTGGCCATTGGACGGCCACTCACGGCGGCTCAAGGCAGCTCACAGCAGCTCTCGCTGGCTGCTGGCCACTCATGTTGGCTGCTGGCCACTCATGGTAGCTCACTGCAGCCCAGCTTCAGGTTGATCTGTTGTTCACAATCTTAGCTGTAGAGGGCGCAGCGTCACTGGCCCATGTGGGAACTGAACTGGTAGCCTTGCTACTCAGAGCTCGCATTCTCAAGCCAACTCTTAACAACTGAGCCACTCGTTAGGCCTGGGAAGTCACAGGCTTTTAAGTAGTTATCTAAAGCAGGGGTGGGTGAGAGATTTTCTGTGATTTAGTCTCGGGCAATCTTTAGGATTCAGAAACTGATTAGAAGAGTAATCAAAGCCAGGGGCTAAGGAACTAAGAAGCTAGGGAGAAGGAGACTTAAAATATCTATAGGAAAGATGAGCTGGCCGAGTGGCTCAGTTGGTTACGAGTGTGAACTCTGAAAAGTGTTGCCAGTTTGATTCCCACATGGGCCAGTGAGCTGAGCCCGAGCTGAGCTGCCGCTGAGCTGCCAACAGGTGGCAGGATGGCTCAGCTGGTGAGAGCACGTGCTCCTAACAACAAGGTTGCCAGTTTGACTCCTGNCTGCCGCTGAGCTGCCAACAGGTGGCAGGATGGCTCAGCTGGTGAGAGCACGTGCTCCTAACAACAAGGTTGCCAGTTTGACTCCTGCATGGGATGGTGGGCTATGCCCACCCGCAACTAAGATTGAACAGGGCACCTTGAGCTGAGCATGGCAACTGGACTTGGTAGCTGGGCTAGCTGCACCCTCCACAACTAGGACTGAAGGACAACAACTTGGCTGTTCCCCTTCCCCAATTCCCCAACACTGTTCCAGTTCCCCAGTAAAATTTTTAAAAGAATAATAATTTCTATAGGAAAGAAAACTTAAAAGTTTTTCAGTTGGGGGCTATTCGCCTGGCCTGTAACAAGGGTACTGCATCCCCATTTTTTGAGAGAGGAAACAGAGGTTCCAAGTGGTCCAGTGCCTTGCCTAAATTATGGGATAGACTTGGTATTTAGACACAGATCTGTGAAAATCATGATCCATCCATGATCTAGAAGAGAAAGGGGGCTGAGGAAGTTATGAGGTAGACAGGAATACAATAGAAAAGAGATATAAACTTGAAATTTGCAACGGAGAAAAGCAAGTGGCAGTAAGCCCTTGAGACTCCTTGCCTTACCAGTCCTCAGGGAAGAGTAAAATTAAGGCAACAGCAACATGCTGTCATTCCCCCATCACATCGCCAACAATTCAAATGTTTGCTAATTATCAAGTGATGGAAACAGGCATGCTCATGCATTGCTGGTGACAGTCAGTTTGGCATTTTGGTGTTTATTAATATTTTAAATATTTGCACCAGATGACCCAGCACTTCCCCTTCCTGGTTTCTACCTAGGGAGGCAGATAGGAGGTGGGTCACTGCAGTGTTGTTCCTGTAGTGAAATTGGAGCCATCCCGATGGTCAATAAGGGAGAGAACATTCTGTGGCTTCTGAACATTGTGTGCATACTTGCAGCCACGTAAAGGAGTGAGCACAATATGTGAGTGCTGATGTGGAAACGACCTCACGAGCCTTGTGTTTAGGGGGAAAACAAGCTGCAGAAACAACACCTACAGAATGAGGTCATTTATGTAAATAATACTGATAATAATAACCCCTTATGCGAGAGAGTGCTCTAAATGGGTTCATTGAAGTCTAACTTACACACAGCACAGTGTGTAAATCTGGAGTGTGTGTAGCTGTGCCAGCGTCTCTTGCTGGAGACCAAGACCCATCCTGCCTCCTGCAGCTGGCTGCCTCGTTGCAGCAGGTATACTTCCCAGATGAAGGTCACTGAAGGTGGTATGACTGGAATCCTCCAGAATGTACTTTCATGCCTGGCTTCTTCACTGGGCCCATCACATGCAGGTCTATGTTCTTTCTCTTTGCTGTGTAGTGTTCCATTGTGTTCTTATGCTGCAGTTCATTTCTCTCCTCCTGGTGATGGGCCTTTCAGCTGTTTGAGGGTTTGGCCAGTGGAAATCAAGTTGCTGTGAACAGTGGTGTGCATCTCTTTCCATGGACATAAGCATGAAAAGTGGGAGTGTTGGCTCACATTCAACTTTTGTCAATATGGCTAAATATCCCCCAGTGTGATTTTACCAATAATACTACAGTTTTTAAGAGGACAAAACCTGTTTTTAAAAGGTCTGAGAGGCCAGGGGAGACCAGAAATGGGGGACTGTGGCCTTTTCTAAAATGTTTTATTTTTTAAGGAGAATACAGTGATACATTTTGGAGTAATTAAAAATGAATTTTAAACCATCTAAGGTGGGTGGTTGAGAGAAGCTGTGCCTGGCACTGGGCTCACCCTCCCGCTTGCTTTCTCTGTGGTCAGGTACGGCCAGATGACAGCAGGCAGCTATTGCTACATCGGTCCCCAAGGAATCGTCCATGGCACAGTGGTGAGAGAAGGGGGGACCATGTCTGGCCCCGGGGGATGCAAGGTTGATGTGCTGGGAGTGGACAGTGAGTACCTGAGTCCTCTCCCTGCAGCTCACCGTGTTGAATGCTGGGCGTCGGTACCTGGGTGTTGAGGACCTGGCTGGGAAGGTCTTTGTCACTTCTGGACTGGGCGGAATGAGTGGGGCTCAGGCCAAAGCTGCAGCCATTGTGGGGTGCATTGGTGTAATAGCAGAGGTGAGCCCAGCAAGACCTCTGGGTCCTCCTCCCTGCCTCCCTCCCTTCTTCCTCATTCCAAAGCGACTCACACTCACAACCCTCTCTTTTCTCGCCCTCCCTCCTTCCCTCACTCATTCCCTCCACAAACCCCCCCCCCCGGGGTGGGCTCCTAGGGCAGCATGCACCTCCTGCCTTCAAAGTGCCCATCATTTCCCACGGTCAATGCCTGTTGATGCTGTCCCATGGAACTGACCTCTAGGCACTGCTTCCCTTACTCTACCAAATACCTGGAATATATCTGGGAAATAATAAATGTTTGTGAATAAATGAATATAGACTCCGCCAACTCAGACAGTTCCTAGTCAGGTCGGGGAAGCAGACGGGTCACTCATCAGTGGAGGGGCGAACAGGCCGCTTTCCCTCAGTGACTGTCACTGCCTTCTTTGGTAGTAGTGTCAAGGACATGAAGGGAAGCAAGAAGGGAGGGTGAGTGGCTCTAAGAAAAGCCTTGGTGATACACACCAGTGTGATTTGCACTTAGTTGATACTAAACCTGTGACATATATATATATATATATAGCTGTACTTGTTAGGAGCCCATTTGGCTGCAGGTAACAGAAAACTGAGCTCTGGCAGCTTACACAAATAGGGCTTCCTTTTTCTAACATAACCACCAGTGCTGGCATCGATTCAGTAGCTCAGTGATGTCAGGGCCAACATCTCTAGAGCCTCTTGGGTTTCCCTTGTGGGTACAAAATGGCTGCCCCAGCCCCAGCCATTCCATCTAGATTCAAGGCAGGAAGAGAGGAGAAGGGAAAGCACCAGCTATCACTGGCTCTATTTTAGCAGGAAAAGAATGTCTTGAAACTCCTCTTTTCCCTCATTGGTCAGTATTGGATCAAATGGATGTTCTTATCTACAAGGGAGCTGGTAATAGAGGAAAGGATAGTTATGATTAGCTTGAATGTGGCTTATCTCCTGGGACTGAGAACAGTGTCACCCTAAACACAATCTGAACTCTGTTGATAAGGAAGGTAGGAGGGAGAATGACTATTGGGAAGCAGTTCATAATGTCTGCCCTGACACTGTGTTATAAAAGTGAGTGATCTACATGGAGGGATGGCACCTACACAGTGGAGAGTGACACACCTGATGTGATTTGTAACTGGGTGGTCTTGTGTTTCATGGTCACAGGTGGATAAAGCAGCCCTCATGAAACGCCACCAGCAAGGCTGGCTGATGGAAGTGACTGACAGCTTGGACAAGTGCATTGAAAGACTGAGGTNTAAGGGTTCACCTCAGACCCACAGACTCCAGGGCTACCACACACCTCGGGGGTCCTCCAGGACTTTCCTGGAGGTGAACACCTAGCTGCTGATGGGATATATCACCTGAGTCTTACTCATGTATCACCAGGTAACTGAGGTGCCTCCTCTCACATTTTTCTCCACAGGTGGTGGGCTCCCAGGCAAGGATCCTGTATTCAGACCAGAAAGGCCGTGTGGCCATTGCTGTGGCCTTTAACCAAGCCATAGCCCATGGAAAGATCAAGGTGACGTGTGTTATGCCGCTGGTGGGGGCCTCCCTTAGGATCCTCCCTATTAGTGCCAGCACTGCCCCAGGGCCCCATGCTCTATGTGTGTGTCTGTTGGGGGGTCGGGCAGCTGGGGGCATGGAATGATATGGTCGGTCCTCAAGCCCAGGCTCTGACCCTGGTCCCTGTTATGTGATTTTGGGCAAGTCAAGTGCTCTCTCTGAGCCTCAGTTTCCCTCATGTGAAAGGAAAATCATGTTTAACCTCAAAGCATGGGTGTGAGAATTAAATGATCTGGCTTCCACACAAGTATTTTATGCATCTTTGTTAGTTAACTTTTTCAAACCATGAGAAACTTCCCATTTTCCTCCAAGTCAGCCTGGCCCACCTCGGGGGACTTGGAGCCCTAGGCACACTTGTTTAGAGGGGCTTCTTGCACACCTCTGTTTTGTAGGCTCAAGCCACAGAATTCTTGTAGTAGACCTCTGGAAGCACCAGGAGTATTAATGATCAGATATGAAAAGAAAATCGAGACAGGTGAACGTGAAGGCCATCCCAGTGGATGGTTCTGGGTGGCACGGACAGCAATTTCAGCAGCGCTGGTCTTTCTCAGGGAGCACCACCAGAATGCACCACTGGTGGGCGCTTCCCAAAAGCCCACCATGCTCATAAGGAAGGCTAGCGCGGCTCAGCACAACATCCCTCTGGGCACACACCCAGGCTGAGATTGGAGGTCGGAACTGAGAGCTGAGTGTTTTAAGCATTCATTCATTCATTCATTCATTCATTCAACAATTGATTGAACGCCTCCCCTGTGCCAGGCTTATTCTAAGCACTGGGGGTGATGTAGCAGAGAACTAGATAGACAGGGTCCCCCCACCTTGTCCTATTTACTAGTGTAGGGAAGCTGACAATGTACAACTTAAGGTATAAATTTAGAGAGACTTTCAGATGGTAACAAACGCTGTGAAGAATGAGTTGAGGTGACAAGGTGAGGGCTATGGGGTGGGGTGAGCAGTGACAGTGGATGGGGTGNCTTGGCTAGACCAAGATTCTTTCCACTTCAGGGCCTTTGCACTTGTTCTGTCTGCCTAGAATGCTATTCCCTCAGATCTTGTGCAGCTGGTAGGACATAGCTTGACCATCACTTCCTCAGAGAGTACTCTGGTCCCCTTGACCCACCTCCCTAGTGACTACCTCACCACACTCTTATTTTCTTCATAGCCTATAGCAGTCTTTGTTCCAAGTGCCTGGCATGGTATTCAATAAATGTTTGTTGAGGGAATAAATGTATCGGGCAGTGCACTAATTCACATGATCATTGGCACTGATGATTCTGAAAATCAGATGGCCTGGTGTGGTGCTGGGGAAGGGGTCTCCCTGACCCTGAGCCTGGGTTCCAGTGATAAGTGAAGAACAGGTGCCTGTGCCAAGCAGTGTGAGAGAGGGATGGTCTGCGCCCTTCCTCAGTTTAGGGGCTCCTGGTACCCCTAACACCCCACGCTCTCTCTCCCTGCAGTGAACCCAGCTGTGAAGTTACAGTATGTGGACAACATCCGCTGGATCCAGGAGGCTGCCAAGCACCAGCTGGTGAGGTCTTGGCCTGTTGAGGGGTAGGGGTGGGCCACTGGCCTGCCCACCTGTCAGGTAGACAAGAACCCCGAGAGGGTGCCAACACACTCTGTGAGACTTCTTAGGTGGCATGCCCACTGGCAGTAGCAGCTACTTTGACCAGGGGGCTGCCGGACAGAGAAGCCCAGAGCCTTTCAAAAGGTAGCCTGGAGCTCTGGGCCAATCAGGTCGCTCTTCACCCAGTTGCTCCTTGAGAGAGGTGGCCCCTGCAGGGCCTAGGAACCAGGCCCCCTGGCTTCTCAGCTATGTGACTTGGGGCAAGTGGCTCAGACTCTCTGAGCCTCCTGTCTCATCTGCACAGTGGAGATGCTGGTGATGGTATGTGCACCTGGCTGTGGTGGTATGCTTGGGGCAAGCCCTCTTTGGCAGTCAGTGCATGATGCACTGCTAGGGCCAGGATTGAGCAAATAGGCTGCCTTGCCCTAGTTTCTGTGACTATGAGTGTGCTCAGGTGAGTGTGAAAAAAAATCAGGGTGACACAGAGTGGGAACTGCTCTATACTGACAGATCAAAAAGGTATCTCTGAAGAGCTGACTTGTGAGTTCAGGTTTAGGGATGAGGAAGCAGCCATGTGACAGTCAGGGGAGGCAGAGGGACCAGAGAATGCACAGGCCCTGAGGTGGCAGCAAGCTTGGTGTAACAAGGACAAATGAAAAAGTGGGCATTTGGTTCACATAGATTTGGCCACAGATCCCGATGACCAGATGCTTTCACTAGGTCTGGACTAATGTGTCCTTGGCCTGGGAGTCCCAGGACTAGGAGGAGATTGCCTCCACCCGCCATGAGAAATGCCCCCTTTCCAGCACTTCTGTGGTCCAATGACATCCATCCAAACTGCCGCCTCCTTGCCCAGTGGTTTGCACATGTGTTTCAGGCACAAAACGCCTTGTTCCAGGAGAGGTCTCTGTGACCANGTTCCCCCAGTATGTTGGTTGGGGTGGGCAGCTGTGGACAAGTGCGATGGGGCCGTCTGTTCTGCTCTTGTGCCCTCTAGGGAAGCAAGGAGAAAAAAGGAGGTGCTCAGCCTTGGTTACCATGGCAATGTGGTGGATCTTTGGTAAGTTCGGGGGTGGGAGTTGGCAGCCTTGGGAACCCCAGGTGAACTTCCGCCTCCAGCCAAGGTTCCAATGGTGGTCAGGCGCTTCCGGAACCCAAAGCTTCAAGTGTTGGCTTGAGTCTCTGCTCCCAGCTTTCATGGCCCTTACCCTGACCCAAGCCCACAGCAGCCTTCCCACCTGTGCTCTTTGGGGTAGGAGAGCAGTGTTGGGGTGGTGTAGGGTTAGCCCCAGTCCCTGGTTACCAGACATGTGGGCTGGAAAATGTGCTGCAATCCTCTCCTAACTGGACCCTAAATTGGGGCCCCAGATGCTGCCTTTTGTAGCCCTGGGCAGGTACCACCCTGCACTGACTATCCCATATCTTCCCCAGGGAGCGCCTGGTCCATGAATTGGACACAACAGGGGAACTCTTGGTGGACCTGGGATCAGATCAGACATCCTGCCACAATCCATTCAATGGTGGCTATTATCCTGTGCAGCTTAGCTTTTCAGAGGCCCAGAACCTCATGGTCTCCGATCCTGCCACATTCAAGGGCCTGGTCCAGGAAAGGTGATGCAGGTCCCTGGGCTGCTCGGGGTATGAGGCGGGGGTGGGGTGCACATTGGGAGGATTTTTTTGGACTGGGCAGCTGTGGCCTCTGCATGGCTCTCCAGTGGCCAGCTGTGTGGTCTTTGGCAAGACCCTTAACCTCTCTGAGCCTCTGTCTCCTCCTCTGTCAGAGGAGGTGGAAGTCCTTAGAGCTGGCTGAGTTCCATGGGGTAGGGCTGGGGGTGACTGTGATGGGGCATGGAAGGCCTATTATCAGAGCCTCACCAGTGAGCAGAGCTGACAGCTGACTGCTTGCCTGTTGCAGCCTGAGGAGGCAAGTCTCGGCCATCAACAGGCTGGCCAAGGAGAACTTCTTCTTTTGGGACTATGGCAACGCCTTCCTCTTGGAGGCCCAGAGAGCAGGTGAGAAAAGAGAGACTTGATGAGGGGGGCCCATCCTTCCCAGGCTGGGAGAAGCTGAGATGCTGGCACTAGGCACACTCCCCTCCCTCCAGCCAGGGGTTGCCCAGCAGGGACCATGGCATGCAGGTTTCACTGTACTCCTGCCCAGGCCTCTGGAAGCTGGTCTGGCCAGCTTGACCTCTCTGGCTTCAGTCTCTCCATTTGCCGTAAGAATGTAAAGTACCATAAAGAGAGTGGGTACAATGCTTGGGTATGCCCTCCAGCGCAGATGATTGCAGCTTTACTTTTCTGTGAAGGAAACTTCTTTCTGTAGAACAGGTGAGTCATTCATGGATTGTAAAGTTCTGAAGGTATAAAAGATATGCAGTGGAAAGTCTCCCTCCCAGCCCTGTCTCTGGTTCCAGCTTGCTTCTCCCCCACCCAGTATCTTCAGGCTCGGGGGTGCCTCTCTGGACACGATGTGGCAGACATGGGCACGTGTACACACTGCCCCCACACACCGAGAGCCTATCTGTTCCAACCCGTGCTGCACTTGGTGTCTCTTCTTTTACCTGAAAAGAGACCTGGCGAGGCTTCCCTATCTGGGCAGAGTTACTTCGAAGTCTTTGCCTGGGCTCTTTGTTTAAATTACCACCTGGAGGGTGGTGTGTGTCCTCACTTTGGGGTAGGGCCTGCCAGCCCTTGGCTCCTCCGGGTGACTGTGTGGCTGCTCTGTCCACAGGGGCTGACGTGGAGAAGAAAGGTGCCAAAAGGACCGAGTTCCGCTACCCCTCATATGTCCAACACATTATGGGGTAAGTGATGGGGCCCCTTCCAGTGTCTGGTCCTGGAGATTCAGGTTGGAAAAACCCCTCCTCTGACCACTGTTGAGGCCCCAGAGTGGCCACCATACTGGGTCATGGCACTCCACTACGAAATGCAGATGAAGAGGAACTGAAGCCATGAGAGACCTTGTACAGGGCCTCAGGGAGAGGACAAGGAGACTGCAGGGGCCTGGAGCCGAGGTCACTTCCTGGTCAACCCCCCAACCTCTGGTACCCACAACCCTAAATGCTGTGTCTGAAGAGCTGCCTATCCCATGGCCATGGCCATGGATCTGAGTGGGCCGCTGATGGCTTGATCCATGGAGGCCAAGACCTGCTGTCCCCTGAAGCCCTTGTACCTACCTGGCTATGCAGGGCAGATCGGGGGAGGCCAATGGCCCAGGACAAGTAGGGAGAAGGGGGAGATACCCAGAGGGAGACTGGCTGAGGGTAGAGGCTTGGAGGCCAAGGCCAGAAGTTGGGCTTAAGCAACACAGGGACAGGGGACGGGAGGCCAAAGGATGCTTTTGGAAGATTCCCAGCCCTCAGTGTGGCAAGATGGGACCAGGGAGGGAGGGAGGCAAGAAGGCGACTGTCTCCTTCTCAGGTTCACTATAGATGGGGGCAGAGCCAGAGTGGGCTGGGCCACAAGCCACAGTGCAGGGGCAGCTGGGGTCTCCCTGGAGAGGGAAGCAGGATGGTAGCCCACAAGGAGCTGGGTGAGCGTGGGAGCCCAGGGTGGGGTGGGGGTGGGGGTGGGGGCGGGTGCTCAGACCACTGCCTCCTTCTGCCTGGAGGACACACAGGAAGGTCAGCTCACCTAAGGCAAATTTGCCCAAGCCCCCACATTGACGATTTCTCTCAACTGTTTAGTTTTCGTTGACTGATTTTCAGGTTGTCTACAGCAGCAATTTAAGAAATGTATGTTTGTCGGTGGTCCAGCTCCCTGCTTCTTCAGCTAGAGACCCTGAACCTCTGAGAGGGGAGACAGAGAGAGAGACAGGAGGGAAAACACTGAGGGGACAGAGGGACGCTGAGGGAGAGAGAGGGAAAAGGGTAGAGGGAAAGGGAGTGGGGCTCAGGGGAGCAGGTAAAGGAGGAGGGAGTGGGACTGAGAAGGAGGGGCTGAAAGACAGGGGGCCTGAAGGGCAGGGGGTGGAGGGAGAGTGAGGGGAACTGAGGGGGAGTAGGCCGGGAGGAGAAGGGACTGTGGAGGAGAAGGATTGAGGGGGAGGGGGCCGGAGGAAGCAGGGCCTCTGAAACTTCCTGTCCAATTAGTGACTTAGGGGCTTCCAGGAACAATTCTGGACACTGAAGCCCCCACTTTACTACAAATGTCCATACACAATGCCGCCCTCCCCCCCCCAACACACATCCCAACTAGCACACAGCCTTCACCCTTTCTCAGTTCTGGAACATATGCCAGCCTCCCCTTTTTGGATCATGATGACTCTGGCCCAGCCAGTGGGTACAGACAGCCTGGGGACCCCAAGATGACAAAGCATTTTGTCCTTGCAGAGACATATTCTCCCAGGGATTCGGGCCTTTCCGCTGGGTATGCACATCAGGGGACCCCCAGGACCTGGCAGTTACCGATCAGCTGGCCACCTCGGTGCTGAAGGAGGCCATTGCTGGTGGAGGTGAGGCTGTCAGGTTGGAGATGTTCGAGGGCGAGTGGATTCCAAAGTCTCCCTTAGCAAGCCTGCCTGGCAATGCAGGGCAGCCCTCTACCATACCCCTCCCCCCACCACCACCCGCCTTGCCCTTGTGGGCAAAGGGACACATGGTTTCGGGTTTGTGCCTGTCAACAGTGGCTCTTATTCTTTGTAGCAGCCTTCTGTGCCCTCTCTGCACCTTCAGCCTTCCGCGTCTATCAGGCCCACTGTTTAGTATAGGTCAGAGCCTCTCTGGTCGACCTGTGGTTTCTCTGATACAGAACATCGGTTCTGCCTTTCCACATGAATGGGGGAGATGGTTTAACCACAGACCACAGTCCCTTCTTGTGTAGTGGATTTGACATGTCATTTATCATGTGGAGAAGAGAAGGCAGTTACTTCATGAAACTTCCTCAGCTGTCAGCACTCCTACCCCAATTTCTCTGCAGGTTTTCTACAGGTCCAGGGGTGACCTTCTCTCCTGGTGGTTTTCTGTGTGGGTTGTTCAGACTTTGCTCCTTGTTTTAAATCCCCAGGGGCCATTTTCACCCTGCTGTCCACATCTGTGTTCAGTGGGCTGCGGTGGGGTCTGGGCTACAGAGATACATGGCTGGAGAACCAGGCTGAAGTCGGGCGGGACCACCTATTAGGAGGAGCCAGGTAGGGGGAGGCCTCATGGGCAAGGAAGGGGAAGCAGAGACCTTCTCTTGGGAATCTGGTCAGAGACCTGCTGAAGCTTCCAGGTGTTAGAACAATTGCACAGCCCTCACTAGGTGGCTGGTGGGTGTCCCACAACCAGCCCTCCAGGAAGAAGCCCTGAGATGTTGCATCTGCTGATGGCCATGGTCTAAATGCTGTCAGGGTGGTTGATATCAAGTGAGGCTCCACGTGGAGCAGTAGCAGTATTTCCACCAGGCAGATACCTTGAGAGCACAGATCCTCCTAAAAGGTAGTAAATTAAGTGATGACTTTGTGAGCATTACTTTCATTTTTAATAAAATTTTTTAAAATGTAAGCTCACTTAATTGAAATTTAACAATGTCTGTGTTAAACACTGGCTCACAGGATTCCTGAAGATTTAAACCGTCCGCTCTCATTAGCATGTAGGAGCAGCTCCTGAACTCCATGGCAACCGCCCTCCTCTGCATACCCTCCACACTTTAGCCAACTGGCCTGTCTTACTTGGCTAGACCAAGATTCTTTCCACTTCAGGGCCTTTGCACTTGTTCTGTCTGCCTAGAATGCTATTCCCTCAGATCTTGTGCAGCTGGTAGGACATAGCTTGACCATCACTTCCTCAGAGAGTACTTTGGTCCCCTTGACCCACCTCCCTAGTGACTACCTCACCACACTCTTATTTTCTTCATAGCCTATAGCAGTCTTTGTTTCAAGTGCCTGGCATGGTACTCAATAAATGTTTGTTGAGGGAATAAATGTATCGGGCAGTGCACTAATTCACATGATCATTGGCACTGATGATTCTGAAAATCAGATGGCCTGGTGTGGTGCTGGGGAAGGGGTCTCCCTGACCCT
Source organism: Hipposideros armiger (assembly GCF_001890085.2). Taxonomy (NCBI): domain Eukaryota; kingdom Metazoa; phylum Chordata; class Mammalia; order Chiroptera; family Hipposideridae; genus Hipposideros; species Hipposideros armiger. Next base: position 263,125 of record NW_017732509.1, on the reverse strand, counting down.
GAGCCTGGGTTCCAGTGATAAGTGAAGAACAGGTGCCTGTGCCAAGCAGTGTGAGAGAGGGATGGTCTGCGCCCTTCCTCAGTTTAGGGGCTCCTGGTACCCCTAACACCCCACGCTCTCTCTCCCTGCAGTGAACCCAGCTGTGAAGTTACAGTATGTGGACAACATCCGCTGGATCCAGGAGGCTGCCAAGCACCAGCTGGTGAGGTCTTGGCCTGTTGAGGGGTAGGGGTGGGCCACTGGNAAGTGAGCATAGGAAGTGGGGAGACCATGGGAAGGGGCCCAGAGGATGGGCTGCTCTGCGTGGGCCTGTTCAATGCTTGGCACCTCCACACCAAGTGACCACTCAGAGATGGTACAGTAGGAAGTCACGGGAAGGATCTTGTAATGTCTATTTCTCACTGGTCATTATTGCTGGTATGTAGGAAACTTCTGGTTTGTGTACTTTGGTGATTAGACACTTGATTCTAACAGATTTTCAGTCATCCTCTTGGTGTTCCCGATACTCAGCCACAGTTTTGCAAACAATGTGTCTCATGTTTCTCTCTGTTGTGACCTCAGTGCTCAGCCCAGAGCCGGACACATAGTAGGTTCTCATCAAATCTGTTGGGGAAACATGAACCCTTGAGAGATGGAGCTTTTCCTCGGCGTGACTCCATCAGGTTCAGCATAAGTCAGTCTTCCTCCCCACTTATGCTGTGATTGCCTGTGCAGTGTCAAGGGCAGCATTTCCGCTGCTGCTTGATGTCTTCCGAGGTATTTTAGTGGGAATGCGGGGAGGACTGCCCTGGGGCTGCTGATCAGATGCCATTTTGGAAGGATCCTCTCAACTGATTTGCTTTGCAGAAATGAGCTGTGTGGTGAGGCTGCATCGGCACCGTGGCTCTCCACCCTGGCTGCAATATTCTAATCAAAGCAGGCTTGACTGAAAATGTTCAAGCACACACAGAATTTGAGAAATATTTCTAATTTCAATATGGGATGCTATTTAACATAGATATTGTCCTGGCCCTGTGGCAGGGATGCAGTCCTTCTCCAGCATCCCTCACTGCCCTGGGACCATAGGCTGTTTCCCTGCTTCGTTATCCTTGTGCACCTGGGAAAGAGGAGCGCGTCTGGCAAGGTGTTCAGTCGATCTGTATCTTTGAATGGGTGCCACGCTGCCCCACTTAGTGCCCCACTTATTGTTGCTTGTTGATACTTCTCGCATCTGTGAGGGCTTTTATGTATTCAAACCTTATGTTCCCCAAAATATGCTTTCATTTGTTTTGTCCTTTTTGTTTTCCAAGTAATGTTTGGAATCACCTTTAGTGACATTTACAATTTGAGGATCACCTTGAGTGAGTTTTAGGAAGGTCCTTATTAGAGTTCTAACAGCAATAGCCCTAATTCTAAGAATTGCCTCAGGGAGGGTTGTAACCATTGTTACCTCAGTTTTCCGATCTGGGGCGTTCAAGTCCGCTGTTTCCTTTGTGATCTGGGTCCTTAAAGGACACACCTCAAAGGTCCCTGCATTTCACACACACACAATACTTTGATATTCTGCATTCTCACCAGGTGGGTTCCCCCAGTATGTTGGTTGGGGTGGGCAGCTGTGGACAAGTGCGATGGGGCCGTCTGTTCTGCTCTTGTGCCCTCTAGGGAAGCAAGGAGAAA
>NW_017732509.1:240903-256848 GCF_001890085.2 Hipposideros armiger | reverse complement strand
CCCCTAACACCTCCCTTTTAATGCTATTGTTCTTTCTGCCTCTGAGGTACTTTATCTGGCATTCAGTGCTAGAGAGCATAACTATAGGGAAGGATAATAGTGGGTAAGTGGGCATTTGTCTGTTTCTCCTGCTTTTGCTCAGCTTTGCAAACATAAATTATGTTGTTTCTAGAGTCACCTGTCCCTAGTTCCCTATCTGTCCTTCAGGCCTAAGTGGTGCTGGCTCAGCCAGTGGGGCCTGTGGATACCAACTTGTGCGCTGGCCAGAGCCTGGCCTGGCGCTGGCTCACGTCATTCAGGGGATGACATGTAGAACCTTTGTTTCCACAGACATGGCTGTGCAGAACTTCGTGGGCGATGCCTTTCGAGGAGCCACCTGGGTCGCTCTTCACAACGGTGGGGGCGTGGGATGGTAAGAAGTTTTGAAATACAACGTGGTGGGGGTACGGGCTCCTGTGGAAGGCACAGGGACTCCCTTGAGGGTCCTGGGCCCTGCCTCCTATGATCTCCCTCTGCTGAGGGTTTTGCTGTAACGTTTTCCTCATGTGAGCTGGACGTTGGAGGGACAGAACATTGGGGAGGGCATAAGGGAGTGTCTTGCACGAGCCACTCACCTTTTGGGATCTCAACTGTCACACAGGACACAAAGGCTGTCAGAATTTCAACCGCCCCTTTCATGTCAGTTTTCCTAGTGTGTTCACAGATGTTGTCTCAGGAATTCTCACAGTACTGTCTTTTCAGTCCACGCCGTGTTCCCAGGGCAATGGGCTGGGAGGCAAGAGACCTGGGTTCTAGGCTCCCCTGGGTCCCTGGCTTACAGCTCTGTCCTGGCCAGTGCTGTTTCGAGTCTGTACCATGAGGAAATTGAGGTTTCTGGGAAGGTCTCATTCTGGCTGACATTGGCAATTCCATCATGATGTCCACTGTAATTCTGCACCCACCTCCAACATGGGGGCAGGGAGGGGGCGGTTTCCACATCAACCAGCAATTTTCTCTGACACAAGCTGGGTGTCCTACAATTCAACTCAATTCTGACATTACCTACCTGGAGGTAGTCAGATCCCACAGGTTATGGTTTCAGTCCCACAAGACTGTTCACACCCCACTTCAGATGCCAATCTCAAGCCCAGGTTGTTGCCTGCTTCTGACTGACTGGCTACAGAATGGAGGTTCCCATGATCCCCTCCTTGAGTTCTATTAATTTGCTAGAGCAGCTCACAGAACTCAGGAAAACCCCTTTACTCATTAGATTACTGATTCATTACAGAGGAGATTAAAGGACACGAATCAACAGTCAGATGAAGAGGTAGGTACATAGGGCAAGGTACCTTGAGGAAGGAGCTTCTGTCCTCGTGGAGTGGGGCCCAGCACCATGGCATGAGGAAGTGTTCTGGTTCCCCAGCCTAGAAGCTCTCTGAACCTCATCCTTTTTGGGTTTTTATGGGGGCTTCACTACATAGACATGATTGATTAAATCATTAGCCATTGGTGATCAATTCAACCTTCAGCCCCTCTCCCCTCCCCAAGCTCTGGGAGCAAGACTGAAAGTTTTAACCCTCTATTCACGGTCAGTTCCTCTGGCAACCAACCTACATTCTTGGGGGGGGGGGTCCACAAGTCACTTCATTAATATAACAAAAGACATCTTTATTATTCTCAACACTTAGGAATTCCAAGGGTTTTAAGAGTTCTGTGCTAGAAACAGAGATGAAGATCAAATTATTACACATCACAGTATCACATCTGCTGCTAAGAATAGTGAATAACTAATACTTATTGCACATGGATTCCATGCAAGCGTTTGCTACACTCTTTGCATGCACTCTCTCACCTAATCTTAGAAGGAAAATATGTTTTACGGATGAGGAAACTGAGGTACCCAGAGGTTAAGGAGCTGCAGGAGCTGCACCTGCACAGGGTCTGCCTCTAGGAGTCACCTGGGAAAGTTCCCAGGCCAACCTGGATTCCTGGCTACCCAGAGCATCACAGGGCACTAAGGCTTCAGAGAGGAGGATATCTCCCTAGGCCTGGCCCTCTACGAACTGACCCCTGAGCCTGTTTTGGCCAGATCAAGCCTGGCCTTGCACTCCAAAGCCCAGTCTTTCAGCACTCGAACTTCCCAGGGCATTCCGATGGGCTGGCTTGGCCGAAATTCCAAGGTGCAGCTCAGTCATGTGGCTCTAATTAATGGAAAATGTGACCGGAGTGTGTTTTCTTCCCTATACAAATGCTGGAGAAAAACAGGATGAAAAGAACGCCTGGTTATTAGGTGCCAGTGCTTCAGGCACTGGATTTGTTGAATGGGTTCTGGAAGTGAAGAGTGACTCTTGACAGGGAGTAACTTGCCCAAGGACAAAGCTGGTGGTGGAGCTGTGGTGATCTGGAACCAGATCTGTCACCTCCCAGGATTCACTCATTACTGTCAACAAGAAAACAGAGACCAAGAAGGGGCAGGGCAGAGCCGCCAAGAGTCAACAATACAAGGCCTTGGGGCAGGGGACAACAGGGCCAAAATTCAGGCAGGCCACTGCTCACTCTAACCCTGAGAAAGGGAATGCTTCTTACAAGTTTCCAAGTTGCTTCCACCCCAAGGCTGCCCCCAGGCTCTGTGGACAGAGATACAAGCTGGCAAGATGCTGGCATCACCACCTTGTATCCTGGCTGTTTTCGAGGGCTCTTTTAGGAAAGCACCTCAAATTCACGTTGGAATCCATCAGACTCACACATACATAATTTTATCTGTCATATATATCCTGAAAAGCTTACTGCAAAAATTAGCAGGAAAAAAATCTGTCCCATGACTATCCTTACTTCAGGAGGAAACCACTTCTAACTCCAGCTTTTTATTTTTTTCTTTTTTGTACGGAAATCTATATTTCTAAGTTATATGCTTATTCTGCTATTTCTTGATTTGCCTTTAGTTTTGTGAATTATTGGCTCCCTGTTTTGGAGCACTTAGTGTTTCCCCAATGATCAACGTCAGCCGTGTGTTGTTTTTGTTCTCTCCATTGCCTCTGTTTCCTCGGAGCCCCTGTTTCTGATTGCTCTCTTGGTGTCTGTCCTTGTGTTGTCTGTCCAGCTGCCCTTGCTCATATTTAGAGAGGGCACCAATAGTCAGTCTGCAACCCTGTATGCTCAGGGACCTTTGGATAGTGGACTGCTGAGCAGGAGAGGTCAGTGGTCAGTCTCTGTCTTTGGCTGGTTGGTCCTTGTAGGGATGGTGCAATCAGTTCTAGGAGCTAGGTGGAAGGGACAGGGCTTCACTGTTGGGTGTTGAGACTCTTTCCATGTTTGCTGTCTCAACTTGGAATGTGCCTCCTGTCCTCACACCCAGATCCAGCCTCAGGGCACATGACTTTGAAGAATGTATTTATGTATTTGATCCACCATCTTTATCCAGATTCTGACATTTTTTCCTCTTAGAGTGCATCTCAAACCTGAATGTGCACAGGAATCCCTAGGGAGCTTGTCAAAATGGAGATTCTGACTAGGCAGGTCTGGATGGGGGGAGATTCAGCATTTCTAACCAGCTCCAGTGATGCTGTTTCCACTGGCCCGAAGACCACTATGAGTAGCCAGGGCACTGAGGGTTCCCACTATATGCACACACAGACCTCCTTCACTCCCACCCCCAGTGCAGCAGGGAGCATCTTCATATGTACAATTTTGTAGTACAATTAAGAGCGTGGATTCTGAAGTCGATCTGTCTGCACTAGTTAAACTGTTGAGCTTTGTTTCTCATTGAATAGCAACTGCTTTGTAGGCTAGTGGTAAAGATTAAATGGGTTAATAATAGCTAAGGCTTATATAATGCATAATATGTGTGAGGACTTCTTCTAAGAAATTTGTGTGTTAGTTCATCTAATATTCACAACAGTCCCATCTAAGAAATAGGTACTACCTGGCAGAGATAAGTAACTTTGCCCAGCTGTCACAGCAAAATGAGATTGCAGGAGGCCTGAATGCATGTGCCAACCCACCACAAATGTCTTGTAAAGGAGCCAGAACAGGGCCCAGCAAGTGGCATACCTCCCATAAATGTTAACCTCTATCATATGCATGCTATTTGTGATCTCAGGTTCAAAAAAGGTGGGTGTTTTAAACTTTGATAGTTACCACCAAATTTTCTGATATAAAAATTCCTCTTTACATAATTTCATCAACACTAAATGTGATCACTCACTGGATGTTGATATGGGATTTACCAGGCTACTGGGCAAGAAGTAACAAATTCTTGTTTTGATTTGAATTGCTCACTCCCCGGTTTATGTTTTTGAGTTGTGTGCTTTTTCTTATATTGGGTTGTCGGAAAGGTCATGACGTATTTTTTCTATGTTTTACATTGCAAAAATGCGTCATGACTTTTCTGACAACCCAATAGATCTGCAGGCATTTTTGATCTGTTCTAGATATTAGATGGATTTTTTTGGATTCGTATCGCTTGTCTTTGAACTTTGTTTAAAGCATCTGTGCTGCTTTCGTTCTCCAGGAGGCAGGTGCTGACTGAGGTGGAGTTGGGAGTGTGCAAAAGGCTTGTTGGGGATGACCACCTGGGAAAGGAAGACTGGAAAAGCTGGGCAGGAGGCAGAGTGCTTGAGAGGAGGAGCCCTCAGTCTCATGCATTTTTGGCAGTTTTGCCGCCCGGCAGGAAGCTCTAGAGCCCAGATGGCCATTGGAGGAGCCGCTTTGGGCAGAAATGGGCAGGCCCCATCATGGCATCACTTAGTCTCTGCCCCAAGAACGACCCTAAGGAGATATTGCTAGGGACTGTGAGTGAACCACCCTCCCCAGAGCCAGGCTTTCTGGAAGGGGCCCCAGGGCAGGGCCCCTATCCTCACAGGGGAGTTTTACATCTTAATCCGGTGACTTTTCTATTCTGGCTCTCTGGCTTTTAAATACCTCCCAACTCCCAAATGTAAAACAAACAGACACACAAACAAAAAAACATGCTCCTACACTTTATTCATTTTATAATTTTAAATATTTCCTTGATTAGCACATCTGGCCTTTGTTTTTCTTTATGTGTGATGTAAGCTTCTACTTTTATGTTTATTTCAAAAGGCTAGTTGTCCCAGCACTAGCCTTTGTAACCCCAAATGCTGCACTGATAGCAATGCTGCTTTTAGGACCCCATCTCCCTGGGCTCAGCATGCTCACAGCTCCCCCATGGTCAGGGCTTGCAATAGTTACCTGGAGCTGAGCAGCTTTGGTCTCTGACCATCAGGGCTTCAGGATCCCAAAATGAAAGCTGTAGTTCTAATCTCAAAAAGACCTCTTCGGTCGAAGGACTCACGGGAGGTCCTCACTTGGTGACTTTGGCTGCTTCCTACTTTCTTCTCTGATAACCAGCATCAACCTCTGACAGGTAAATGGTGATGATCTTAAATCTAGTCAGAGCATTCTCCACCCTAGCGACTGGTGGGAGACGTGATCGGAGCCTGCTTGCAGGCACAGGGCCACCCAGGTGCAGGCTAGCATCAACACCAGGCTGAGGGCCAGGCAGGGGAAGCTCCCGCGCCCAGCGCGAGGAGCACTGGTGGCTCCTGGGGCAGAGGGCTCCTCACTTTCTTGATGGGAACTGACTGAAATTGCCAGTAGGGTCCAGGCTGGGCAGAGAAGTAGGTAAGGCCACAGAGGCCTGAAGGATCTGAGGCTAGAGAAACTAGCACCTTCCAGGTGTGGGAAGGAGAAAGAGCAAATTCACTGGCAGTGAGTACTGAAAGGTCAGATAGATGCTGTGGTCCCAAGGTCTGTTATTTAGCAGTAAAGCCCTGGCAGGTGCTGACAAGATCCAGGGAATTTCCTGTGTGTGTAACCGAAGGGGACACATGAAATATAGTGATGCAGGCTGAGGAGGAACTTTGGCTGGGTCTAGCAGCCCTTGACAATGACATCGCATGTGAGGATGGAAGTCTAAGAGTGCCAGGAAGGAGAGGGTCCTCATGGCTGATGGAGAAAAACCTTAAGGCAAACATGTGAAAAGTGGAATAGTATTAACATACTCAAGTAAGATTCAAATGACATTTATTAAACAAATGAACACAAGAACATATCACACCTGTGAGAGAAGGTCAAAACAGTACTCGGAGAAATGTGTTGTTAATTAGAAAATAAATGCTGAAAATAAAGGAACTCAGCCTTCAAATCAAGTAATCAGGACCCCAAAATACACCTAAAACAAGCAGAAAGAAGGAGTAAGGAAGATGAGGAACATAAAGAGAAAATCAGGAAGAATGGCAATTGAATTGAGTGATACAAGAGACACGGAACAGGACCTTTACAGGAAGCACTCTGAGAACCGCAGGAGAAGGAGGTCATGTCACATTCGGGTGGTCAGGCTTCAAGCAAAATGTGACACAGGATTGGGTCCTGAAAGTGGGCTCAGGATTCATGGGTTAAAGCACAGAGGCACAAGTGGGCAGTGCAGAACTGTGAGGCTCCTGCATCCCTAGGCTGTTAAGAGGGCGTAGGTTCTGGCTGCAGGGGCTGGCCATGACATATCCTCAAATGCTTTTAGAACATTCCAAAATCTCGTGCATTTCTCCCTGTTCTGTGCAGGGTCAGGACCCAGGAGGAATGACCTGGAAACACTTTTGCCTCTTGCAGGGGTGAGGTGATCAATGGGGGTTTTGGCCTCATGCTGGATGGGACCCAGGAGGCCGAGCAGAAGGCCAAGATGATGCTCAGTTGGGATGTCTCCAATGGAGTAAGTCACCCCAAGTCTTGCCCCTGCCTTCTCTCTTCATTGGTGGCTCTGCCCCTTCTGACTGCAGACTTGAGCCAGAGTTCTGCCACTTTTACCCCAGAAATGGTCAGGAGCCCATTCTGCCATTCCAATTCATTTGTGTCTTTCCTCATCAGCTGCCCGCTTCTCTCCCGGTCTGTTTCCAGAGGCTCCTTTGCATATCCTGGCCTCTGGCCTTACCCTCCAGTTCAGCCTTTGTCCACACAGAGGGCCCCTGGTGTCTGACCCTGTCTTCCCAGTGCAGCACCTCCCATTGCTATTGCAGAGAGGCCTTCTTTTAAAACCTTATCTTACTACCATCTCTGAGGTGGGCCAGAGAGTATAGGAGCTAAGCTAGAACAGCCTCAGGCTGTGCAGCTATGATCAGCTTTGCTGCCATCTAGAATGGGCTCTCGGTACGTGTGTTTGTGGGGGGCTCCATCCTCCCCGGAACCACATAAGCATCCAAGAAGAGGGAACAAATGGGAAGTCAGGTGGCATTGGGGAAGGGTATGTGCATCGGTGAGTGAAATGAGGAGCTGAGCTCAGGAACCCAGAGAATCTGATGTTGGGTGGCCCAAGGGGTGAATGTGAGAGTGAAGGTGGAGGGGTTCCCTGGAGGACCTGACTTCCCTGGAGCCCCCATCAGGGAGGGGGGGGTGGTCCTTAATCCAGAAGTCAGTGAAGCAATGAGAGGATGGACTGGGGGAGGCATGAGGGGACATGTGGACAGGGATTGGCAAGAATGGCAGCACGGAGGTTGGGGAGGTGCCATGACCGTCATCCGGGGAGCCTTGATGACAGAGATGGAGAGAAAGAAGTAGACCAGAGAGAGATTTTAAGGCAGAGCCAAGGTGGCTGTGCATTCTATGAGGCCAGAGAAGAGGGGCGCTGAGGATGACTCCGGGGTACCTGAACTATGCCCTTGCATGGAGTGGGAGGCTGGGCAGAAGGATGACCAGCTTCAGACCAGAGAGGCAAGTAAATAGTAGTCCAGCCAAGAGAGGCGGCGGCCCAAGCCAGGGGTAGGGCCAGGACAAATACAAAGAACTGCTGGTCCCACTGATAGCAGAGAGGGTCCTCGGTAGGGAGGACAGGGGCTTTGAGCCCAGCCCTAGTCTGTCCAGAATGCCTTGTTGCAAACCCAGTGATGTTAGCACCAACTGCTGCACCATCCTCTCCATACCCCGCCGGCAGGTGGCCCGTCGCTGTTGGTCTGGGAACCCGAAAGCCTATGAGATCATCTGCCAGACGATGCGGGAAAACAAGGGCTTGGTGGTGACACTCCCACACGAGGTGGCAGATGAGCACATGCTCCAGCAGGCCTTGTGGCCATAAGCAGGAGTGCAAGAGCCAGCTGTGGTTCCCTTGTCCTCCTTGGTCCCTGTCCTTACCCTCACAGCCACACCCACCTTCCACTGCACACCTCCTCCTGGATCAGGAACTCTACACACATGCCCTCATTTTCCCTCACCGTACCCTGGAGGGTGTGCCACTGCTATCCCCATTTCACAAATAAGCCAGCTGAGGCCCCGAGAGGTAAAGCCATTTCTTCATGACCATGCTGCTCCCCTGGGAACCTGGGAGGGCAAGGAAAGCCTATTTGGGGCTGCATCCTCAAGCTTGCCATGGAGTAGACGCCAGGAGCTTCGGAGGTGGGTGTGCTGTGAATACTGGCTGAGCTGGGTATCAACCAAGTCCCTTCTAAGCCTCCTACCCTTCCCCTACCAAAGCGGCAGACTTTCTCCTGTGGCCAGGTTTTTATTAATCACCCTGCCTCCTGTTTACCTTCCAGCCATCCACAAAACTCTCTTTCCATCTGCTAGTCTGTTCATTTGTCTGTGCAGATACTTTTCTGTACCTCTGTGCCCCTGGCTCTGGGCGCAAAGGCACACTGACCAGGCCCTGGGCTTGGAGGAATCCAGGGAGGAAGATGGGAAAATAAAGGATTGACTAGAGAGCTATGGAAGGTGGCGTGGGCAGGGAGGATGCAGGGTGGTGGGATGGGGGCCAGCAGGGCTCTGTCCTTAAAGAATAGTGATACTTTGTTGGGGGCGGGGGGAAAGGGAGAGAGGCGGGGTATTACCCATGGCCGATCGCTTATAGCAGAAGTCTGCTCAGGAGCCCTGTTTGGGACCAGATGTCCTCCAGGAGCTATGTGGGACCTGAGACTGGATTCTTGCACACAACCCACTTCCACCGGATCCCAGAGCCCAACCTCGATGAAGCTGACCCAGACAAGGGGGATTATGTGGCCATGCTTTTTCAGGCCTTCATTTTTAAACAGGTGGTTCTGCTTTATTCTCCTCCCATTTATAAAAAGGAACCAAGTGGAGAGATGAGTCCCCTTCCACCCTTGGTGCCCCACCAACTGCTATTGGGACTTGCTCTTTTTTCCTGTAAACATACAGGACCATATAAGGAATCAGACAGGTGCTACCCCTGGAGCAAGCCCCCTCAGCAGCCCCACCACACTTGCTGGCTTTCTACATTAGAAGACCCCCCCCCACCCCGCCCCACGATGACCTCACTATGCAAAGCAGAGCAGTTTTGACCATGTACTTCATCCTCATTAGCCTGGCCTTAGCTCAGCCCCCAGCTGGACTCCTGACAGACTTAAAAATCGCTCATCCTAAACAAAGAATTAAGAGAGCTTGGGGGATGGGTCCCTAAGAAGTCATAAAAACTTGACAGCCCTCCCCCTCCATGTATCCAGAGAGGGGCCCAGTCTAGCTGGATTCTGAGTCCTCAACCATTCAACATTGTTTGTCTCAGTGGCCATCTCCCCTTTCCCATCTCCCCTTATGAAACCCCAGTTTTGTCTGGGCAGCAATATACCGAGTAAAAATAATTGATTTTCCAGCCTTTCTTGCAATTAAGAGTGGCCACTCGCCTAGTTCTGGCCCATGAGATGAGGTGAAAGTCTGCTGGGTAGGACTTCTGGGAAAGTTGTTATTTTTCTAATAAAAATGGACAGATTCGGCTGGATTGCTTTCTGCCTTCACCCTTTCTTCCTGCTGGAACCTCAGGTGTGATGCTGGAAGTACAGCAACCATGCTGTGACCATGAGAACCACGAAGGCACACTGAGGCACTGATGAAAAGTTGGCTTGGGAGCGCGAACTCTGAGCAGCAGGGCCGCCGGTTTGGATTCCACATGGGCTAGTGACACTGTGCCCTCTACAGCTAAGATGTAGAGGAGCTAGGCTGCCATGAGTCACTGGCGATGGCGTAGGCTGCAGTTGGCTGCCGTAAGCTACTGTGAGTGGCCAGCAGCCAGCGTGAGCTGCCATGAGCCGCCGTGAATGGCCGTCCAATGGCCGGTGACCAACTGCCTCAGCTGGGAAGAGCACAATGATCACAATACCACCATGGGCCAATGAAGTGACATCCTCCACAACTAGACTGAAGAACCAAAGGACAGAAACTTATCTGTTCCCCTTCCCCAATTCTTCAATGCTGTTCCCTCCCCCAATTCCCCAATAAGATCCTAAAAAAAATCACCAAACTGATTTACAAAACAATCAAGAAGCAGGGGGATAGGAGAATTCTATGATTCAGGCTAGGAGAAATCTTTAGTCCAGGATTCGCAAACTGATTAGAAGAGTAACCAAAGCCAGGAACTAAGAAACTAGGGAGGCGACTTAACATTTCTATAGGAAAGAAAACTTAACAGTTTTTCTGCGGGGGAGGGGAAGGGGTACTCGCTTGGTCCATAACACCTCCAGATGCTACCGCATCCTGCTTATGCATGAATTTTCTGGATTGTTGACCACAATAAAAAGCAGTAAATAGGGCCGGCAGAGTGGTTAAGAGTTTGTGGTTAAGTGTGGTTAAGGCAGTTGGTTAAGAGCTTGCTCAAGAGTGTGAGCTTAGAGCAATGATGGTTCAATTCCCGGCCCAAGCTGAGCTGCCGCTGAGCTGCCAACAGGTGGCAGGATGGCTCAGCTAAAAAAAAAACAAAACAAAAAAAAACATGTATAAAAATGTTTGCCGTATTAGGCACATTAGGAAAGAGAGAGATGAAATTTATGTAAAGAGTGGATAAGTTAAACTTCATATATTCATACAATGGAACACATGCAGCTCTCAGTGATCATGAACTAGATTTACATATAGCAACATAAGATATCAAAAAATAATTCTGAAAAAACTAAGAAAGCATTTGTGTNAAAAAAAAAAAAAAGTAGTTAATATTTCTTCCTTATGGACTATGCACCTATCCTACAACTGACCCTGCTTCACTTTTTCCTGCCCTCCTTATCTATAGCCAATGTAATTTATTTCAAAACAACTTACATTTTTAGAAGATCCCCATCAGCTCCAGGACAGTGGACATGTTCATCTTCCCCATCTAGCCCTGTTGCTGGTGATTTAGGCTGCATGCCCAGGACCTGGTCCTTTTTCTAACTAGCATGTGGCTCAATAAATCGTTTTGTGTGTGTGTGTGGTTTTTTTGTTTGTTTGTTTGTTGTTGTTGTTGTTTGTGTTTTTTCGTTTTTTTTTTGTTTTTTTTGTTTTTTTTCAGAAAAAGCTTCAGCAGGAAAAGTTTTTGTTTAACAGCCGAGATGTGACTCACCTAGAAATGCTTTCATCAAAATGATTAAAATAGAAACCAATTAACTGTGATGGCTGTAGGCTTTAGTTGCCTTGAAAATTCAAGATTGTGAATGTCTTAGGGTCTCTCCCTGTGCAGCCTCTGTTCTCTGTAAACCTGGAGCTCCCTGGAAACTAGATGCTTTCCTTGCTGGTCAGTGCAGGCCAGTTCAGGAGGGTTTGGCTGAGTGATGCGTTTTCTTGACTTTGGCTTTCCAGAGTAGGCTCCTACCCTGGGGACTGGGGGTTGGACTTGACTTGCAGTTGCATTTTCTTTGGCCTGCCCTCTTTAAACATTTTTTGTTTGTTTTGTCACCAATTTTTACAAATTGGGAGATTTCACCTAAAACTCCAGACTTTGAGTTTACTTAAAGAAATCAAAAGATCAGGCGACACTGCCTTCACTGCCTGAGTGACAGCAATAAGCTTGAGAGCTCTAGGGCTGGACTTGTTTTCTCCAATTTGTCACTGCCAATCCATACTGTCTCCAATGACAAGGCCAAGTGTGTTTGTTCATTCTTGGGCATGAGCTGCTTATTGCTTACACATTGTGTCACCTGTAACGTCTCTGTTGGGACTTGAATCTGTGTCTGTATTAGGATTTTCTAGAGAAACAGAACCAATAGGATATTATATATCTATACAAATGTAATATAGATATATAGATATCGATAGATAGATAAAGATAGATAGATATAGATGATATATGAATCATGGCAGTCCCATGATCTGCTGTCTGCAAGTTGGAGACTTAGGAAAGCCGTGTGATTCAATCTGAGTCTGAAGGCCTGAGAACCAGGGAAACTGATGGTGTAAATCCCAGTTCCTGGGCAGTAAAAGATGAGATATGGTAGCTCAATCAGTTAGGCAGAAAAATGGGGTGAATTCCTCCTTCCTCTCTATCTTTTGATCTATTCAGGCCCTCCAAGAATTCATGATGCCCATCTACTTTGCTAAGGGCCATCTACTTTAAGAATCCACTCATTCAAATGCTAATTTCACCTGGAAACACACCCAGAATTATGCTTAAAGTGGCCCTCTCAAATTGACATGTAAAATTAACCATCACTGGGATCCTTGATGGAGACGTTTTCTTTCATTCTGTGATGTTGCGACTTATAATAAGAAATATATATTTGGTCTTTGTCCTCATTTCTGGCACAGGGCTCCTAAAACCCCTGGAATTTCCTAAGCAATAAGAGTGATGGAGGTGTTTTGATATTCATAACAAACTTATTTCAAGCATAACTAAGTTGTGGCCAATGACCAATGATTTAATCAATCATGCCTGTGTAATGAAAAACCGAAAGGACTAGGTTTGGAGAGCTTCTGGGTTGGTGAACACATGGAGACTCAGGGAGAGTGGCATGCTTGAAAAGCGTGTTGAAACTCTGAGCCCTTTCCCCATACCTTGCCCTATGCACCTCTTCCATCTAGCTATTTCTGAGTTACGTCCCTTTATAATTGTAAACCTAAAAATAAAAAGCCAAAGTGAGAAGAATCAAGTGTTTATTTGAAATAAAAAAGAATTGCAATTCAAGGGGATAGATTCTGGTAGAAACCCAAATTATGTCCCGAATATGGGGCGAAGGCAGGGCTTTTTATAATATGAGAAAAAGAAGAGAAGTAATTACATGAATGGAAGAAAGGAATTCATATTGGTGTTAACAAACTGAGTTACCCTTTAGTTATACATGGCTAGTTACTGATTCTAAGGAATATCCATAATCATGTCTCTGTGATAAAGAGGTCTCTGCTTTCCCGTTAGCTTTACAAACAGTTGTTTGTAAGACAACGTTGTTTTGGTCAAGTCCAATCATCCACACTCTCACATTCCTAATTACTATATACAGATGTGAAAGTTGGACAGTGAAGAAGACTGATAGGAAGAAAATGGATTCATTTGGAATATGGTGTTGGAGGAGAGCTCTAAGGATATCCTGAACTGCCAGGAAGATGAACAAGTGGGTCCTAGAGCAAATTAAGCCTCAAACATTGCAGGAGGCAAAAATGACAAAACGGAAGCTGCCCTACTTCAAGCACATCATGAGAAGTCAGGGTTCTCAGAAAAGACAATAATGTTAGGAAAAATGGAAGGCAGCAGGAACAGAGGAAAACCAAATATGAGATGGACTGACTCCATAAAAGAAGCCATAGGCATGAGTCTACAGGAGGTGAGCAAGAGCTGCTGAGGTCAGGACATTGTGGACATCACTCATTCATAGAGTTGCTAGGATTAGGAGCCACCTCAATGGTACATAACATACAAACAAAAGTTATTTTGCCAGGTTCAAATATTCCAAAGGTTTAAGGAGCAAGATATGCAAGGCAGCTCCTCTGGAATAGCTGACTCCACTTGGGCAGGCCAAGTGGCTCAGGTGGTTAAGAGCACGAGCTCTGAGCAACAGGGTCACTGGTTCCATGGGCCAGAGGGCTGCGCCTGAACTGAGCTGCCACTGAGCTGCCAACAGATGTCAGGACTGCTCAGCTGGTGAGAGTATGTGCTCCTAACAACAAGCTTGCTGTTTTGACTCCCGCATGGGATGGTGCTGGTTTGACTCCCACATGGAATGGTGGGATACGCCCGCCCACAACTAAGATTGAACATGGCACCTTGAGCTGAGTGGCCATGAGCTGCTAATGGGCGGCCGGATGGTGACTGGACTTGGAGCTGAGCTAGCTGTGCCCTCCACACCTAAGATAGAAGGACAACAACTTGGCTGTTCCCCTTCCCCAATTCCCCAACACTGTCCCCCTTCCCCAATAAAATCTAAAAATAAATAAATAAATAAAATGGATCCACTTATGCCAACTTTTCACATAATATACTGGTAATCTAATAAGTAAAATGTTCCTCTGAGTTCTGTGAGCTGCTCTAACAAATTATTCAAACCTGAGGAGGGTGTCATGGGAACCTCCAGTCTATTGCCAGTCAGTCAGATGCACAGGTGACAAACTGGACTTGACAACTGGCATTTGAAGGGGGGTTGAGTAGAGACTTGTAGTATTGAGTCCTTAACCTGTGGGGTCTGATGTTATCTCCAGGTAGACAGTGTCAGAATTGAGTTAATTGGTTGGTGGTGTTGGAAAAAAAACATATGTTGGAGCTCCCAGCTCCAGCACATCCTCACTCCTGCCAGAAATTGGGAAGTTCTGCACACTTAGTTGGTAATGCTTCAAGTGAAAGTACCCTTTGTCTACCCCACTTCATAAGTAGTCACAGGTACTAGCAGTGTCTTGTGTATCTTCGTAGAAACTTTCCAAGGTTATACAAGCACATGAACATAGAGTTTTCTCTCCAATACAACAGATTTTCTTAAAGAATGCTCTGCATTGATTTGTCCTAACAATATATTTTATTGGAGACATACAGAACATAAAAGTCTCCATTTTAAAGTGTGCAAATCAGTGGTTTTTAGTATACTCACTGTGTTGTTGTACCATCACTGTCTAATTCCAGGATATTTCTATCATCCCCAAAAGAAACCCCTGCAGCTATTAGCAGTCAGTCCTAATTTCCCTTCTCCCTCCATCCTCTGTCAACCACGAATCTACTATGGATTTATCTATTCTGGACATTTAATATGAATCGAATCATACAATGTGTGGCCTTTTGTGTCTGGTTTCTTTCCCTTAGCATCTTTTCAAGTTCATCTATGTTGCAGCAGGCATCCATACTTCACTCCTTTTTATGGCTAAATAATATTCCATTGTGTGGATAAACCACATTGTGTTTACCCATTAGTCTGTGGATGGACTCTTGGTTGTTTCCACTTTTTATTGTGTAGTATTATGAATAATACTGCTGTGAACATTCATACCAGTTTTTGTGTGGGTGTGTTCTCATTTCTCTTGGGTATATGCCTGAGTGGAATTGCTGGGTCATATGGAAATTCTATACTTAACTTTTTTAGGAACTGCCAAGCTTTTCCCCACAGTGACATCACGATTTTGCATTCCCACCAGAAATGTATGAGGGTTCCAATTATCCACATCCTCACCAACACTTGTTCTTTTAAAAAAAATTATAGGTGATAGATGGTAGGGGGGGTGGGGAATTAGGGTGAAAAGGTGAAATGATTAAATACAAATTGGCAGTTATAAAAGTCATGGGATGGGAATGTAAAGTAAAGCATAGGCCATCTAGTTAATAATATTGTAATAGCTATGTAGAGTGCCAGGTGAGTACTAGTCAGGGGATCATTTCTTAAATTATGCAAATGTCTAACCACTATACTGTACACCTGAAATTAATATAAAATAATATTGAGTGTTAACTGTAATTGAAAATTTTAAAAAGGGGGGAAAAGGTGAAGGGAAATAAAAGGTTCAAATTTCCAGATATAAAACAAGTCAGTCATGGGGATGTATGTACAGCATGGAGAATATAGTCAATAATATTGTGATAGTGTGGTACAGTCAGATGATTGCTGGACTTATTATGATGATCACTTCTTTAGGTATCTAAATGTTGAATAACTGTGGTGTACACCTGAAACTGATATAATGTAGTATGTTAGTTGTATTTTTTAATAAAAATCTTTTTTTTTTTTTAGACTTTATTGGGGAATTGGGGGAGGGGAACAGACAAGTTGCTGTCCTTTTGTTCTTCAGTCTAGTTGTGGA
>NW_017732509.1:225357-240698 GCF_001890085.2 Hipposideros armiger | reverse complement strand
GAGCTGTTGTTCAGCATCTTAGCTGTAGAGGGCAGTGTCACTGGCCCTCCTGTGGGATCCAAACTGGGGCCCTGCTGCTCAGAGCTGGTGTCCCAAGCCAGCTCTTAACCAACGCGCCACTCGGCCGGCCCTAGATCCTACAACTTTTAAAATATATTCTGGATAGTAGATCCTTAGCAGATACACGCAAATTCTCTCCCAGTCTGTGGGTTGTCTTTTCACTTTCTTGTTGGTGTTCTTTGACCCAGGAGTTTTTAATTTTGATGAAGCCCAATTTGTTTCTTTCATTGCTTGTACTTTGGTTTCATATTTAAGAAGCCATTCCCTAATTCAAGATCACAGAGATTTACACTTTTGTTTTCTTCTAATCATTTTAGAATGTTAGCTTTTACATTTAGATCTCTGATCTATTTTAATTAATTTTTGTATATGGTGTGAGATGGGGGAGGGTCTAAATTTATTTATTTATTTTTTAATATGTGGATATACAGTTGTCCCAGTACTATCTTTTGAAAAGATTATTCTTTCCTCCATTGCATGGTCTTGGAAGCTGTATTTTTGGCCTAAATTCATACATATACAGATATTTTCTATTCTTTTCAATATTATTGATATACCTTATTTTTAAAGTATGTTTCATAATAAAACATTCATCTATTAAATAAATATTTATTGAGAGTCTTCACTGCTAGCCTCTGGGCATACAGATGTGAGTGGTACTGACACAGTTCCTGTCCTCAAGGAGTCTACATTCTAGAGGGGGGCACAGACAATGGGTTAACAGAGAAAGGGACAAATAAAAACAGTTGCAATTGAGAGTTATAAGAGGGGAAAAAAGAGGAGGTGGAGAATAAGGATGTACTTCGGATCAGAAGGCCAGCTAAGTCTTCCAGAGGAATCAGAGACCAGCTGTGCAAAGTTTCTGACGCTGTAAATAGTATGGCCTTTTGGAAAAACTAGGGAAAAGATGGGGGCAGTGACATTGTAGAGTGAGGGCTAAAGTGGTGAGAAATTATGGCAAAGTGGTGTGTACTGAAGGGAAGACCAGCAAAGCGATAAGAGAAAGGGGAAGCAGAGAGTAGAGGAGCATTATTAGATTTGCATTTTTGGAAGACCACAAGAGTCTGCTCTGTAGATTGGGTGAATGGAGGTTGAGGACCAGCTATGGAGCTATTTTCTTAAGAACTATATGTGAAACAGGGGTATGGATCTGGGTGGCCGTGACATTAAAAGTGGGGGGACTCCAGATTGAATTTGGAGGCGTGGGGGTGAGGGGAGGGAGGCAGGGCAATGGCTGAATGGAGTCAACAATGAGTAACAGGGATGTGGTGTGAGATTGTGTGAAGTTTACTAGGAAATGCAGCTGGAAGTGAACGCAAAGGTCCCGTCAGAGAGGCCAGGAAAGGATCTGGGGACACTCACCGCAAGAGGTCGATGGCCAGAGGCCAGCAGTGGGAAGGTTCGCAGTTTAGTGAGCTCCCTGAGGAAGCTGTCCAGCCAGATTGTCAGGAACTAAATGTTCCAACCTTGGCTCTCCCAGTTCCTGGCCGGGCGATCTAGGGCAAGGAACTCGAGCTCTCTGTGCCTCAGTTTCCTGACACTTGTGTGAAGGTTGCCGACTGCAATTATTAAACCACATGAAATAAGGATTGTTCTAAGTCAGGTTAGCCTCGTTCCTCGGTAGGGAATCAGACCTCAGCTCTCCAGGACGGGAATTGGCCCAGGTTCTCCCCGCCGCACCGAGCTGTCTTGACGTCACGCAGCCCAGTAGGCCTCGCGCGCCGCCCCAAGGATCACGCGCACGCGCACGCGCGGCTCCGGGCCGTGCTCCGCGCCGTGCTTTGGCGTCGATCCGTCGGGGCGGTCGCACGGCGTCGCGCACGCCTGGGCGGGGCACAGAGCGCTTCTTCCGAGCGGCGGCTGCGACGCCCCAGCTGGGCCCAAGATGGACCTCCCGGCGCTGCTCGCAGCCCCGAACCCGCGTGGAGCCCAACATGGCGGCGGCGGTGGTCCCGGCGGACTCTGCCGAGGCCCGGGGCCGCCGCCCAGTCCGAGTCCCGGGCGCCGCCGCCTGCTGCTGCTGCGGGGTCCCGAAGATGGCGGTTCGGGGCCGCGGCGAGGGGAGGCCCTGGCGGCGACCGCGGGCCCCGGGCCGAGCCCGCCGCTTCTCGAGGACGGCGGCGACCCCTTCGTGGTACTGCTGGAAGTCCCGCGCGGCGCCGCTCTCGAGGCCCCCGAGCAGCGGGAAGCTGAGTCCGTGACCGGCGCGAGCCCCGCCGGCCGCCCCCAACAGGGCCCCAGCGGCTCGGCCGCAGCCCCGGGGCCCAGTGCGGCCCTCGCGGGCACAGTCACCATCAGCAGTCAAGACTTGCTGGTTCGCTTCGACCATGGCGTTTTCACGCTGGCCGCCGCGCCGCCGCCAGCTGGCCCGCCCGCGCCGCCGGGCGAGGAGGCCGCCAGCCCAGCAGAGGGCCGCCGCGGACCCCCGGCCCCCGGCCTCAGCGCGCCCGGCTACCGCTGCCCCGAACCGCAGTGTGCGCTCTCCTTCGCCAAGAAGCACCAGCTCAAGGTGCACCTGCTGACCCACGGCAGCAGCCAGGGCCGGCGGCCCTTCAAATGTCCCCTGGACGGCTGCGGCTGGGCCTTCACCACCTCCTACAAACTTAAGCGGCACCTGCAATCGCACGATAAGCTGCGGCCTTTCGACTGCCCGGTGGGCGGCTGCGGCAAGAAGTTCACCACCGTGTACAACCTCAAGGCGCACATGAAGGGACACGAGCAGGAGAACCTGTTCAAGTGTGAGGTGTGCGCCGAGCGCTTCCCCACGCAGGCCAAGCTCAGCTCCCACCAGCGCAGCCACTTCGAGCCCGAGCGTCCCTACAAGTGTGACTTCCCCGGTAACCGCGGGGCGGCGGGCGGTCTGCAGGGGGGCTCCCGGGGCCCCAGGTCCAAATTCAGTTGCTCAGAGTGGGTGCGTTGGCGCCCTGCCTCTGGTTGTTAGGTTGGGCAGGATTTAAACTCGGTGGGCCAAGTACGAGGGGCGGGAACGGAAGCGCTCCGGTGTTTGTGTTGTAGTTCTTCCCAGGGCATCTGAACCCTGCATTGCTGCGGAGATTAGCACAGCGAGGTAGCACAAATAATCACAGACGTCCTTCCCCCATGGTGGAGGCAACAGATCTCTCTGAAGATGCTTCTGGTTAACAAAAGAAATAATTGCACCTTCTCAGAGATTTGTTGTCAAGTCTTTATTTTCCTCAGTGTCATCACTTAGGTATACTCACTTACCAGATATTTGCAGGGCACACACTCAGTGCTGAACGAAAACAGATGAACGGTCAGATGCAAGACTTCAAAATGGTGTAGTATAGTTTTTGTGCCCATTATACTTTACTTTGGACTAAACAGTTGCGTGAAGTTCTAGAAAGCATACTCCTTTTACAGATGAAGCGACTGAAGCTGAAAAATGTGGGGAAAATCCAGTGGTGGTTCTTTGTCCAGTGATTGCTTGCACTGGTGGGAGATAAGGCTTCAACACTGTGAACTCTTCATCAGAATGGGTGGATTTAGGTGCCCTAAGAAAGACAGTGCCTCCAGGGAGGAAGAGAAGATTCCTGCATGGGATGGAGTTGGCTTGGGGAAACTAGGGTACCAAGCAGTGCAGGTAGATGTGGGTTGTGGTAAGGGTGGGGGAGGGCCAAGCGGAAGGTGAAGGATTTTCCATGGCCCCTTCATTGAAACAAAAAGGCAAGCATGCGCTTAGCATGAGCCTTGTGTGTATTGACATGTTATATACATGCATTGCTCTCCTAATGTATACGTTGTAAAATATACTTGAGGATGTGAGAGCGATCTGGCTGCTACATCTGTAACCCCATTGATCGCCAGAGTTGATTCAGCTGATCTGGCTGACTAGGCGGGTGTCCTCTTCCTCTTCCCGCTCCATGTGCGTCCATCCTGAAGCTGCGCGCTAAGTTGAAGAGGACGACCTTCCCCGATAGAGGAGAGGACTGTTCTTTGGTCAAGGGTATACAAGTAGCTGCGCTCCCCTGCTAGACCTTCCAAACAAGCTCTCAGGATTCATTTGTAGGAGAACGTAGGGTAGTCAAGCTTCCAAGACTCCAGACACATCCAAATGAGGTGCTGCATGTTGCAGCCTGCCTTCCTTAAAAACAAACAAAAAATATATATATATGTGTGTATATATATATATGTATAAAAATACATACATATATGTGTATGTGTAACTATATATGTATAGTTACACATACACACACACACACACGCACTTGAGCATAGGGACTTGGAAAGAGTGAAATGAAAAATACAGGTTCCAGTATTTTTTCCTTCATATACTCTGGGGATCTGACAGTGGCTTAGAAACATTCCCTAGTAAAATGCACAGAGAGCATGATTCTGAGAAGATCAGGAATCCAGCCTGCTTTAGGGCATGAAGTCTTCCTGAGGATTTTGAGCTGGATGATCAGTGGGGCATCAGTGTTCAAGATGGGTAGAAGCAGGAGAGGGATCAGTGAAGCCTCATGTAATGTTCCAGATAAGAGTTTCCTGCAGGCTGATCTAGGCAGTGGCAGTGGGAATGGTAAGGTGGCTGCAGGTAGGAAAGATGCAGAGGCAGAATCAAAGAGCTGGGTTGTAGATGGGGGAGGGTGGTTCTCGAGGTAGGCAAGAGATTCAGCATGCTCAGATTTACCTGACTACATACACTAAAGCCTAAAACGGGGGGGCGAGGGGGGCAGATTTATGGCAAAGAGGATGATTTTAGGGCATTTAGGGAGATTAGCATTTCCCAGTTCAGTGTTGCTCGGAAGAACAGGGTTCCTTGGGCCAGTACTTTTATGTGGTGCTGTGCAGTGTGTATCTGCTGGGTAGTTTACAGTCCCTATGGTAGCATCCACTGGTATGGAAAGCCTAAGAATTGCTCAGGTAGGCTCCTTTGGCTGGTGGCTCAACTGGGGGCTGAAGATGTTGGTGATATGAGTGAAGATGATCCTGGTAACCTCCTTTGACAGAGCAGGGAACCCTGAGGAAATGGGCAGAAGAGAAGCCAGATGACAGATATGGGGGCTGCCAGCTGCAGAGGATATTAGGGAGCACATTTATAAGTGTAGAGGTGGTGAAAAAGTCTCAGATATTACCGTGGTTTGTGGCCCTTTCAAATTCAACCCTAACAAAAATCTTGTTCTTCGGTATATAATTTATTTCATTGAGTTTTCTTGGGTCTCACACGGGCAGCGTTGACATTTGAATTCAAATGTGCAAGATCTGTGCTGCAGAGCTAGGAGAAGATGGCTGTGACTGGAGGACTTTTGCTTTGATCAGGTCCTTCACCTCTAAATCACATCAAAACAGGTAGCGCTTCTGTGCCTGTTGGCTGCCCTTAGCTACCCCTACTTTAGCCAGACGTCAGTGGTCCTAAGTTTCCAGAGGTACTTCTGAATCATTTTCTTCCTTGTCTACTTCAGTGTCAAGTGTCCTGGGTGGTGGCTAGTGTAGCTGTGTTCTGTGATTTTGCCACACCAGTGAGCAGGTTTGTGTTTTCTTTGTTCAGGCTGCGAGAAGACCTTTATCACGGTGAGTGCTCTGTTTTCCCATAACCGTGCCCACTTCAGGGAACAGGAACTCTTTTCCTGCTCCTTTCCTGGCTGCAGCAAACAATATGACAAAGCCTGTCGCCTGAAAATTCACCTGAGAAGTCATACAGGTAATGAATGAGCTAGAGAACGCAATATCATTTGGTTCCAAGATTTGTCTTTGTATTAGCTTGCATTTGTAATTATGTGGTATAACTTTCTTTTCTAAGGTGAAAGACCTTTTATTTGTGACTCTGACAGCTGTGGCTGGACCTTTACCAGCATGTCTAAACTTCTGAGGCACAAAAGGTAATCTTTGCATTTTGGTTGAATTATCACTTTTGAAAATGAATGGTTTATTTGTCAGTAGCAGAAGCCTATGGGTGAAATATCTGTAGATTTTTTTTTAAAGAAAAGCCCAGTGTAGATAATTTGGAAAATTTAGAAAGCTGTAAGAAAACCACTGAGGATCTGATCACCTAAAGTCAGTTTTTTTCTGTGTGTGCTTGTTTTTAAACTTAATTGGCACCCTTTATATACAGTTCGATATTTTTAAGAAAATTAATGTGGAATAAGCTTTTCTCATGTCAATATAGACTTTTCATGGTGATAATGATGACCTTAGAGGGCTTAGCCTGCATGCAGGTGACATTCAGCACTTTGCATGTGTATCTCATTTAATCTTCACAACAACTCTGACTGATAGTCTTATTCTCCCTGTGTTGCATTGGGACTCGAGGTTGAGTGGTTTTGTCCATGCTCACACAGCTGGGATTTGAGGGATTTAATATAAAAATGTTACTCAGGAAAAGACAGTGTTTATAAGTGGGCTTCAGAAGGTCCTTTTAGCATTGCAGTGGATTTTCTCTGCACACCTCTCATTGCCCTCTGTTGGTTGGAAAGCTTGTTTATTATTGGGATTCCTATACAGTGGAAGTAGCTTCATCAATACACTGAAACTCAGCTGTTGCTAGATTGAAGCAGCAATGATTGTTCTGTGTCTGACTCTGGGGTCTGCTAGGTCATTAGAGTGGAATTTCTAATTACAGGGTGGCTAAACTGCAAATCTGCCCATGTGGGCTAGACACACAATTAAGATTTTCCGAAATGTTCAGAAAATTGTTTTAAATGCAAAGAGTTTGTAGTTTGGTATATTTTGCAGAATTTTAAAAAAGAGTCAACCTTCCGGGTTGTGTGAGTAATCATAGTGCCTTGTTTTTCTGTTCTGGAAGGAAACACGATGATGACCGGAGGTTTACCTGCCCTGTTGAAGGCTGTGGAAAGTCATTCACGAGAGCAGAGCATCTGAAAGGCCACAGCATCACCCACCTTGGCACAAAGCCATTCGAGTGTCCTGTGGAAGGTAGATTTTAATATATTACTTTGAGCTGTAAACTAGTACCATGTCCACATTGATGTTGTAATTTTTAGTTGTTTAAAGGTAAGTTTTGCTTAAAGACAGGGTGAGTGTAAGTTGTAGCATTAGATTTGCTTGGCTAATTTGTGTTAATTGCTCTATCTTGGGAACTGTGTATTGGAAAGAAAAGACTTCAGTATGAGCCGTGGTTTGATTCTTGGCCCTGCAGTGCACTCAATTGAATCTGTGGCTCTAGTTAGTTACCTGTTTAATTTGGTAGTTGTGAGGATTAGGTGAACTTGTATGTGAAAAGTGCTGTTTTGGCATCTGGCACATCCATAGTAAATGGATGCTACTAGGGCTGCGATTGAACAGAAGCAAAGCTGGGCTGTTTTTCTAAAAAGTGTATTAGGGAGGTTTTTTTTCTTTAAAACACCAAATGCATGACTCATTCACCAAAAGTCTGCTGTGTGGCTTGGCTGTGCTGGCCCTATTCTAGCACTGAAGAGGCACTGGAGGTTGGCGGAGGCAGGTCAGGCTACAGTTGTGAATTCAAATCCTGGCTCTACCTCTCCCTAAGTTGATGACCTCAGGTAAGCTTCTCTGGACCTCAGTTTCCTTATCTGGAAAAGCTGAAATCAGTTCCTAGAAGGTAATGAATGTAACACAGATGGTATAACCAAGACACAGTGCTGTCATCAGCACTCAGTTGGGGTATGACAGGTTGATAGCTAACATGCAGGGTGCTGTGGGGGCCCAAAGGAGGTCACCTAAACTTTTCCTAGAGCATGGGGCATGGGAATGGCCAGTCAGCTGAAGAGTGAGGGATAGCTAGCCAGGGGTGGAGGTGGCAGAAAGACCAGCGTGGGGCGGTCTCCTAGAGCTGCAAGAGTAGCAAGCTTTTGAGTGTTTGGGGCAGAGGAGCGATGGGATCATACTTGAGTTTAGACTCAGTCTGATTTCCTGGGGAGATGGTCTGGTGTCTGGACTGGGCTTTGGCAGTGGAAGGGAGAGAAGGCATAGACAGAAGAGATAGGAATTAGAATTAACAGTGCTTGGTGAGGGTTTTGGAAGATGGGGGTGTGGGAGAGGCAATAGTTGGGATCAGTATCTCAGTTTAGAGGCGGACACAGGGCAGGTGGTTGGAGGAAGAGGAGTTGGGTTTGGACGTATACTACATATTAGGTACTCATGGGCTTTCCAAGTTCAGACACTCAGAGGGCAGGGGGCTGTGCTGCTGGGGCATGGTGAGTAGGTGAGCTGGAGTGAGGCAGGCAGCACACTGATAATCATGTAAGCCATGGAAATGGATGCGTTTCTCAAGAAATAGTTTACAATTGATCCTTGAACAACATGGGTTTGAACTGCGCGGCTTCACTTAACATGCAGATTTTTTTCAGTTGACCGCAGTTCAGTTGACTCATGCAGTTCAAACCCATGTTGTTCAAGGGTCAATTCTGTGGTTGGGAATCGGTGTACTCAAGAGGGATGACTAGTCATAGATGTGGATTTTTGATGTTAGGTCAGTGCTCTTAACCCCCTGCATTGTTCAAGGGTCAACTGTATATTGAAGAGAGGCAGTATCATGATTAAGAGCTTGAATGCTAGAGTCAGACTGCCTGGATTCAAATCCCAGACCTGCCACTTTAGTAGCTCTGTGACCTTGGACAAGCAGATTAAGCTCTCTGCGCCTCTTTTCCTCGTCTGAAAAGTGGTAATAAAACCTCACAGGGTTATTGTGAGGGCTTGATTAGTTAAGTTTAAGGCATATAGAAACCCCTAGAAAATGTCACCTACTGCTATTGTTATGATTGCTATTAAATAACAAAAGAAGGCCTAGGACAAAACCCTGGGGACTGCCACAAATTTAGGTAAAAAAGTAGAAAAGGGACCCTGGGAGGGACCTCAGAAGGAACGGCAAGAATGGTAGAGTTGGTGGTGCTGAGGCCAAGAGAGCAGGTTTGCGAAAGGAGGGGAGTCAGTCCTGAGTGCTGAGGCACAATGGAATGGTGAGGAATGTGTGGGGCTCCTCTGGCAGACAGGGACATTGGGTCTTTTCGCTCATGGAGCAAAGTTCAAGTTTCAGTGGAGTAGCTGGGGCAGAGCTCTGCTCTGGTACCTCAGGGGTGGGCTAAGGCAAGGCTGAAGATGCTTATGCCATTCCTCTTCTAGAAGTGTTTGAAGGAAAGACGAAAGGGCAGTTGCTGGCTACATAGGAGGGGTGTTTTGGTTTTGCTTGTGGCAACTATATCCTTGAGAACTTTTGAGTAAGTTGAGTGTTGAGGCACCGGTAGAGGCAGAAAGAGATGCAAATAATGGGCGAGAGGGGGTGATAGGGCAGTGGTTGGTTGAGAACGCTCTTCTTGGGGAGTGGCGGTGAAGGCAAAGAGCTTGATGGAGGGATTCCAGAGCCCTCTTTCGGATAGGGTGAGAGTTGATTATTCTCGAGTCTGGGTGATTATACCATTTTCTCTGCTTTTGTAGATGCTTGAAATGTTCCATAATAATAAGTTAAAAACAAGCACCGCCCTCCGTTTCCATGGTAACAGGAAGAGGAAGAGAGGCTAGGACCATTGGCAGCGAGCATATATGAGGGAGGGCAGGTGGAGGACCGAGGACAGCATATTCGATATGGGAGCTTCCCCAAGGCACGTGTGATGGTGTCTTGGGTATGTCGCAGTGTCTCACATGGAGTCGAGGTTGGTAGATTGTTTTGTGGTCACCATGTAAATGATGATGTGAGCTGAGCAGGTGTCTGTGGAGTTGGGGATTTGGAAAGAAGGTTGTTGTTGATGGGCTGCTTCACTCCTCTCCAGGGTGGATTGACTTGGTGTAAAGGTGGGTTGTTGTTTATTAATATCTTTGATTTGTAAAGAACTGGCACAAATCTCACTAGATAACGTTGCAATTAGGAGAGAAAGCTGTTAACACATGAAAAAAATGGTCACACTCCTGGTCACCAAAGGAAATACAAATTAAAATGACATATATTTTGTTCCCTGTTGAATTAACAAATATTTTTTAAAATGGAAACTCAACTGCTGGCAAGTGTGTGGCTGATATCCCCGTTGTGGTTGACCCCTGCCCTTGGGAAAGCAGTTTGATTGAAAAGTGAATTCGGTGCCTCTGCTCTGTGAGTTCCCTCTAAAAATCTGTGCTGAGGACTCCCAACTGGAAAGGGGGTTTAGGGATATGGCAGATAGAGGTACTGCCATGCACTGTATGGAGCAAAGTAGCCATCATAGACAGGGTGCTTGGGGGTGAGACCTACAGCATCTGTTCTGTCTGTTGTGTTTTCCTAATGTTCTTTTATGAGCCTGACCAGGAAACAAGTTTGAAGCTTTGTTTGAAAATGAAATAAGTTCAAAACTACTCTTAGAGGTAGCCAAAGCCCTTACTCATCTGGCCATGTCCTACCTTTATAGCCTCTTTTCCTAAAATAGTTCTACTCTTGGCCCTAGACT
Source organism: Hipposideros armiger (assembly GCF_001890085.2). Taxonomy (NCBI): domain Eukaryota; kingdom Metazoa; phylum Chordata; class Mammalia; order Chiroptera; family Hipposideridae; genus Hipposideros; species Hipposideros armiger. The sequence goes on along the minus strand of NW_017732509.1, from coordinate 230,289 downwards.
CCTCCACCTTGCCACCCCAAGAGGTACCATAGTGTAACAATGCTCTTTTCCACTTTGTTAGACACTGTGCAAGTACTCTGTAGGTTGGTAATGGTTTATGTAGCCCTCATAACCCCTGTGAGGTAGGTGACATCCCTACTTTACAGAAAAGAAAAAGGACACCTGAAAGGATAAATAAGGCCACTCGCTAGCAAGCGGCTGAGCTAGACTTGGGATCCAGTCAAGCTAAGCTCCAGAGCAGGCTCTGTTCACCTGGACCTGCTGCCCTTCATGGCTTCCACGCCTTAACTTGGTCTGCTGCGGATGGCCTCTACCCCTTGTTGAGGCCCAGTTGCTTCACATGATATCTGCCTCCTGAGACCTTTTCTCTGTCCTCTCAGGAGGTGTATTGCTTTCTTCTGCTTCCAGCACACTTCACAGCACTACAGCTGGTTTTATTCTGCCCTTTGTAATGATACTTGGTTGTTCACATGTCCCTACCAGGTCACAAGCTTATAGCTGCCAAGAACCCCACTTCCCCTTCTGTCCCCATGGTGCAGAGCTCCAACAGTGGCTAGTCAGGGCATGGACGAAGGTGGCTGTATTTTTTAATCTGTCTTGTCTACTCTCTGACCCGTGTGCAGGTCTGTGGTCTTACTGACTGGCTAAGCAGTTGAGTAGTTAGCAAAACAGTGCCAGCTCCAGGCTCTGCTCGTGCCCCTGACTTAGGGCCATTTGCTTGGTCCCTCTGGGCATCAGTTTCATATTGGTAAAATGAGAAGAATTGGCCTTGGTGATCTGTTGAGAAAGCTTCTAACTATATGTCCTAGGATTATGATTGTTTTTATGGTAGTAACTTAATAGAGGTGATTAGTATAAACTTTTAGCAATTGTTTAAGGCATTGTTTAACAATTTAACTTAATCTTTCCAGCATCCCTGTGTAGTGGGTGAAGAAACAGGCTCAGAGTTAACTTGTCCAAGGTTACACATCTTATACACAACTGATGTGGTACTTCAAGTCTCCTTTTAAAAACAGTTTGCTTTCAAATTTGATTTCTTGTGATGCTGCTCCAAGGGATATTAGGTGTATGTCCCTTGCCAGTGATCAAAGCGTGGACATGCATTATCTTATGATTCTGATGTGATGAGGAAATGTCAATGCTGGTTCCTTGGTAATCCACAGGTTTAACACTCTTCATTCTTTTGGTTCCAGGGTGCTGTGCCAGATTCTCTGCTCGTAGCAGTCTCTACATTCACTCCAAGAAACACCTGCAGGATGTGGCTGCTCCAAAAAGCCGTTGTCCAGTCCCCAGCTGTAACAGACTCTTCACCTCCAAGCACAGCATGAAGGCGCATGTGGTCAGGCAGCACAACCGGCACCCAGGTCTGCTTGATTTACATCCCTCTTAGGGAGCTGTAAAGATATGTAAGCTCAACGTGTGTCACAGGAGCAAAAGTGTGTTTCAGAAGTTGGCTGAGTCCTAGGTTAAGTTAATCTAGCGCAGTGAGGTCTTACCAGCCCATGGACCATGGTTACCAAGCCTTATGGCCTCTTTTGGACTCTCCGCTTCTTGCCTCTGCCTCTCTGATCCTTCTTGTCTAAATTGCTTCCCTTGAAGAACATTCAGTCTTCTACCTTGTTGGCTTTTCCTAGCATGTGTCTCCTAAATCTGTATCCCCTGGTGACCTTTGTCGGAAATTCTGAGCCTGCCCCTCCTCCATTTCCATCTTCTTCAGTTCTTTCTAAGTTCCATGGTTCTTTCTGACCACTCCCTTCTGTCTCCTCTTCTCCACCCTGCTGCTGAGGAAAGTCCTTGAAGATGAGAAGAGTTGTGTTTCAGGACGTGGATGGGAGTGGGGGCGTGAGGGCAGAGAGGGAACCACGACGGTCGTCCAGAGGTGGAGTCTGGGCACATGAGGGCCTGTTCATCTGGCTATATGATGGCATGGGACTTAGAATCCTGCATCTCAAGGCCACATGCATAGTCCTATGGGCAGGTTTGAGGGCTCTGAGTGAGTATGTGGCTGCCTGTCTCCTAGAATACTCACACCACCCTGCTTTCTGGGGTGTGGTGGGGTTGCTGCACCTGGCAGTGCCTGGGTGGTGAAATCCTAGTTAGCTGTAAAGTTACCTGAGTGTGTTGCTAACCAGGCCCTGCTCACTGCCACCTGTATGACAGGCAGCACTGGCGTTGGGGCTTAGCCACTTCCCAGCTCTGTGATCCTGGGCAGGGTACTGGTTTGTTAGCCTCCGTTTCCCCATCTTTCAAACATGGAAGATAATTTGAGTGGTTTTCGAGTGAAATGTCTTGTTAAAATGCCGAGAGTAGAGCTTATGAGTTAGTGAATGTTTGTATCCTTCCTCTGGCTTCTGATCCTATTTAGTGTGGTCACTTTTTCCCTCCTTTGGCTCTAACAGTGATTGCCATTCAGCTTTGTATTTAAAGAAGCTGCCTTTCCAGGTACTAGGTGTCTTGAGGACTCATGTGACAGGCTGTCAACTCATCTCACAGAGGCCAGTTAAGCACCGTACACTGGTGTTTCAGAGGCCCTCAGTGATCGTTTGGGTTCCTGCCTCTGTCTCTAAAATTTACCCACTCCTGCCCAGCTCTGAGCTGCAGCTCTCATGCTCTGCGCCCGGACTCTCTGCTCCTTCCCCTTTCTTAGCCTGGCTCTTTCAGAAGTCAGCAACAGCACCATTTATTCTCTGGATGTGAGAGCCTCGGGTGCTTCTGTAGTGCTTGTTTCCCAGGCTCTGCATTTATGATGTGACATTGACTTCTGTGTCATTCTTGCATGCCATATGTTAGGTGTAGATGACCAGGTGTTGACCCTGTGCTCGCCTGATGAGAAATAGGTGCTTGGGAACATCCATTTGTGGTGGACCAACTTTGCCAGGAGCTATGCCAGGCCTTGGATTGGCTGTTTGAGTTGTCCCTCACAGTGGTCCTATGCTAGGGGGGTCCTCACCACTTTGTCACTGACAAAGAAGCTGAGGCGGAAAGGAGAAGGATTTGCCTGAGGTCACATAGGCAAGGAAGGGCTGGAGCGAGGTCATGATTATAACCTTATGTTTTAGATACTCTATTAATTAATGTTTATTTAATGATTTTTGAATACCTGCCCCTTACATATAGCAGGTCTCTAGTAAATATCTATGGAATTAATAATGTGCTAAATAGGAAATTTATGATCAAATTGGTATCTATTTGCACTGAGATTATTATTATTAATCTTTTCATAGGGAGCTGAGTCCTCAACATTGTCAAGGGAATTTTTAGAAACTTTTGAAAAAGAGGCAGTTTTTCATTTTTAGTTATGCTAAAGAATCACTGGTATTTTCTTTCAGAATGTTTCATTGGTACTAAGGAATACTTAATGAAGCAATAATACGTTGATCCTATTTTTAAACTTTGAGGTAATATAATAACTAAAGATATATTCTGAATTTGGTCATTTTTTAAAATTTATTTTTGAGGGGTCTAGAATAGATTTTCATACGTTTGCATGAGAAATATAGGCACTCTGACCTGGTGTCCACAACTAGAAAGTATGAGTTTGAGATTAGCCAGCAGTTGGTGTGGGAGGAATAGAGCCGGGCAGCTGAGAGCTTCCCCTCTGGCTGGGAACTGGCGCATTCTAGAAGCTGCGGGTAGGAATTTCTTGAGAAACAATAACATCAGGTCCTTGTTTGCTCCTTTGCCCAAATCCTTTGTGTTCCTGTTGTTCTGTTTGCTTGGTGCTTGAAGAGTCCTTGGATTTGGGATGATTGGGTGCACTTGTGTATAAACCCCCAACTTGAATATTCATTGAAATTTTTAAGAATTATGTTAATGTTCATTCCCTTAAGGGTATTCTGATTTTAAATTATGTAAGTGGATAACAAATAATCAAATGCTTGAAGAGTATTAAGACCAGTAATTCAGACTGAAGGACGAGGGATCTACTAAAATTGTTTCTATTTAATCATTAAATGCTGCTTAAGAGCCAGGCACTGTGCCTGGTGATGAGGGACAAAGATGGTCAAACAGACTCTGCAACCTCAAGATGATCAGTCTGGGGGTAGGAGGGAGTATTAGAGGATGGGAATACCGTGGTCGTCGGTGGAGGGGAGCCCATCTCCAGAGTGCCTGGGGGGACCTGATCTGTTGAGTTCTCTGCAGCTCCCTAGAGCTGGGGCCCACAGGCCAATGTTTTTCTCACTGATCACCCCCAGATGACTCAAATCCGTTTCAGAGTGACAGCTAGTTGTGGAATGGGGCATAGAGTTTAATGAGACGTGAGTTGACACGAGCTAATTCCAAAAAATATCCCAGAGCCAGAGTTCAGCTTGTGTCCGACTTGTGAAGATTTGTGTGCCATGGAAAGTTTTCCAGTCTTATCAGAGGTAGCTATTATATGCAGAAAGAATATAGGGTTTGAATCCGGCATCACATGGTTTCAAGTCCTGTTACCAATAAATATGACTTTAGAAATGATGTTATTTAGACTCTCAAGTCATTTTCCTCTGTCTGGAGAAATCCCTGTCAGCTCGAGGATTTGAGACAACTTACGTAAAATGCCTGATATGTCATCACACTGCCTACATTCAGTGTGTGGCCACCTTTAATGTGCCAGGCAACAGGAGCAGGAAGAAGTTAGTTGATGTTGCCTTAATGGGTTTCTTGCTAACATCTGGAACACAAGCAAAACATCTTAGTCTTCTAAAGGCATAAAATAACTGGAATGTTCATTTCTTTTTCAGATCTCTTCCCTCAGCTAGGAGCTCCGAGTTCGCTTCCACTCAGCAGTGAACTTGGCAGCCCAGGCCAGAGCGAGCTCAACAAGATAGACCTGGCGGCGCTCTTCTCGGATGCACCTGCCGATGGCAGTCGTGTGGCAGGAGCCTCAGATGAGGCGCTGACCTCTGGAATCCTGACTATCGATGTGACTTCCGTAAGCTCCTCTCTTAG
>NW_017732509.1:215185-221747 GCF_001890085.2 Hipposideros armiger | reverse complement strand
TAGTACGTGTCATACCCATTGCATTGCTTTAGCATAACATCTATAGAGGTGGTTTTGCATTTTTATTTTAGTTTTTGTAAATATTTCAGCATTATCTTTAAAAAAATAAGGACACTGGAAAAACATTGTCACATACTAATCATACTATTATCCGTTCATTAAAAATTAACAGTATTTCCTTAATATCAATATTTAGCAAGTGTTCAAATTTTGGTTGCCTCAAATCCCATAATTTATTTATTTATTTATAAAGATTTTATTGGGGAATTGGGGAAGGAGAACAGTGTTGGGGAATTGGGGAAAGGGAACAGCCAAGTTGTTGTCCTTCATTCTTAGTTGTGGAGGGTGCAGCTAGCTCAGTTCCAAGTACAGGTGCCATCCGGCCACCCGTCGGCAGCTCATAGCTGCTCACTTCAAGGTGCTGTGTTCAATCTTAGTTGCAGGTGGGCGTAGCCCACCATCCCATGTGGAAGTCAAACCGGAAACCTTGTTGCTAAGAGTGCAAGCTCTAACCACTGACCAATCTGGCTGCCCATTGGCAGCTCAGCTCAGGGTGCCGTGTTCAATCTTAGTTGCTGGTGGGCATAGTCCCCTATCCCATGCAGGAGCTGAACTGGAAACCTTGATGTTAGGAGCACGTGCTCTCACCAGCTGAGCCATCCTGCCACCTGTTGGCAGCTCAGCGGCAGCTCAGCTTGGGCTTAGCTCACTGGCCCATGTGGGAATTGAACCGGCGACCCTGTTGCTCAGAGCTTGTGCTCTTAACCAACTGAGCCACTTGGCCAGGCCCCCCCCCCACAATAAATGTTTTTTTTTAACAATCAGAATCCAAATAATGCTCAGATATTACTATTGGTTGACATGATAACACTCTTTTATATCTCTCTCCCATATATGTGTTGAATATTACGGCCAGTGTGGATTTTGCTGATTGCATCACTGTGGTGTAGTTTAACAGGTCCCTCTGTTTTCTGTGTTTACTATAAATTAGTAATTACGAGGTATGATCAAAAACTACAGTGAATGTTTAAATAAAAAAGAATTTATTATAGTAAAAGATACATTGTGATTAATCCCCCTCAAAATATTCCCCCTTGTTTCGAACACACTTATCCCATCATTCTTGCCACTTTCTGAAGCAGTTCTGGAAGCCCTTTTTCATGAATGTCTTTAGTTGCGCTGTCATGGCTGCCTCCATGTCCTGCATCATTTTGACTTTGGGGAAGAGCCAGAAGTCGCACGGTGCCAGATCCGGTGAACAAGGGTGATGAGGACACTCTGTAGTGTTTTTTTTTCAGAAAAATCGCCATACCAGAAGCAATGTGTGACACGGAGCCTTTCCGTTGTGATCACAAAATATGGTGAATGCTGCTGCCGAGGGCCATTCAGCAGAAAGGCGGGGATCTTCAATATGGGAAGCGGCGTGTTGAACCTTAATGACAGTGTGTGACAAGTTTCAACTTGTTTGGTGCAGTCAGGTGTGAGCTATGGTTGAGAAAACGGTGTGTTTTAAAGTATATAGTAGGCCAGCCGAGTGGCTCAGTTTGTTAACAGCTCACTCAAGAGTGCAAGCTCTGAGCAACAGGGTTGTCGGTTCCATTCCCGGCCCAAGCTGAGTTGCCGCTGAGCTGCCAACAGGTGGCAGGATGGCTCAGCAAAATAAATAAATAAATAAATAAAGTGTATCGTAAATCACCCTCCATCATGACAGTGTTTGTGTCACACATCGCTTCTGGTATACAGCAATTTCTGTTAATTAAAAACATGGTGTGTCCTCATCTACTTTATTCATTGGATCTGGCACCATGCGACTTCTGGCTCTTCCCCAAAGTCAAAATGATGCAGGACTTGGAGGCAGCCACGACAGTGCAACTAAAGACACTCACGAAAGAGGGCTTCCAGAACTGCTTCAGAAAGTGGCAAGAACGATGGGATAAGTGTGTTTGAAGCTGGCAGGGGGAGGATTTTGAGGGGGATTAATGGCAATGTGTCTTGCTATAATATTTTTTATTTAAACATTCACCGTATTGTTTGATCACACTGCATACATATATAGTCTTGATCTGCTTCAAGTTTGATTCTTGGGGGTGGTTAGCAAAACTCCTTTGCAGGTGGTGGGGGCTCTTCCAGAGGGCTCTGACGTCTGGTGGTCTGTCCTGTGTTGTTAGCAGCCATCGATGACCAGTGACTGGATCTATTACTTCTTTAGTGGTTGCAGAAAGATAATAGTCTGTCATTTCTTACCCTGAAGTACAGTTCATACAGGAAAGTCAAAATAAATGTCCAAATCTTCTGTTTATCACTCTTCAAAATAATGAGCTGGTTTCTTAGTATCTTTCAGTAGTGGTTAAAGTGTTCTTACATACACATTGATTTAAACATTTTGTAAACTTGTGGGAAACAGCAATCTGGAATCTGCCAAGCATTCAGCCTTCATATGTGAGGCAGTAGAAAAGTTCTCGTGTAAGTGCGAAGGCTCACATTTTGCCATTCATATAATCCTTGAAAAGCCCTCTTGAGGTAGTGTACTCAGCAGAGAGAGAGAGGAATATAAATAAAGGCCCCCAGTCCCTTTTCTAAGGTCCTTGGGGCTGACGGTGCTCCTTCCCCCTACCCCCGACATTTAATTTTGCCAGAGGCAGGATTCCATATGTTTTGGTACCTGTTTGAGTTCTCCATTTGTGGTACCCTTCACCCAGCCTCCCTTCATCTTATGTCCCACAGTCATGGCACATTTACTGAAGTTAACTCATGATCGTTGCTGCCGTCCTGTTACGTGGACTGTAAGCTTTATTTGGATTTGACCAATTTCCCACTGGTGTCTTTTCTGTTCCAGGATCCCATCTGGGATCCCATGTTGCATTTGATTGTTGCAGCTCCTTAGCTTCCTCCAGTCTGACTGTTCCTCAACCCTTCTTTGCTTTTCATGATGCTTTTTTTTTTTAATTTACTACCTTAACCATTTTTTTTTAAAGATTTTTTTTTATTGGNCCTGCCGATGGCAGTCGTGTGGCAGGAGCCTCAGATGAGGCGCTGACCTCTGGAATCCTGACTATCGATGTGACTTCCGTAAGCTCCTCTCTTAGAGGGAGCCTCCCTGCTAATAATAGTTCCTTAGGGCCTGTGGACCCACTGGTCTTGGTGGCCCACAGTGACATTCCTTCAAGCCTGGACAACCCTGTTGTTCTTGGGACAGCAGCCACAGTTCTTCAGCAGAGCAACTTGAATATGGATGATGTGCAGACTGTAAGTGCAGGAGCATTAGACTGTCTGGTTGCTCTGCCTGTGAAGAACTTGAGTCAGGACCCACATGCTTTGACCTCCAGTAGCAGTTTAGCAGTGAACACCACACTGACCTCTTCAACTACCCCCCAAGGAAACACCAGTGTCCCAGAACTGCTAGCTCCAATCAAAGTGGAACCAGACTCACCACCTGGCCCTGATGCTATCAGGCAGCAAGAACGAAGCAAAGGAATGCACCGACCAGTGTTCTCCAGCCCTCCAGAAAAGCACAGTTCTCAGAATGACACAGGACTCAGTGCAGGGACCGGCAACTTCTATTTGGTATGAAGTGCTATATTCAGTCACCACCACATAGCTCACGTCTCTTTCACTCAATTTTGAGGATGTTCTGGATTAATCATTTATGTGCAGACGTTTCTTACTGGCTTGTGAAAGAATGGAGCCCTGGACTACAAGTCTGGAAATCTGAATTCTGATCACTGAGTCTGGAACTGACTAGTTTTTACAACCTTGAGCAAATCACTTAACCTGTCTGAGCCTTAAATTCTCATTTATTTCTAAAATGAGGGGGTTTGGCTAGATGATTTCTAAGGTCTTTTTGAGTTCTGTGATTGTGTGATAATGTGTGTTCTTGAAGAAAATTGGGAGTGTTTCATAATGTTGAAATGTTCTGGCTTTGTGCTTTTCACATCCTAACAAGTCCTTAGAATTACTGATAACCAGAGGAAGAGGAATCGCGACATCAGCTATCTTTAATGGTTTAATGGAAACTTTAAAACCAGGGAGAACAATTTTTTTTAAAAATTAGGATTAAGGGAGAAAAAGGAAATGGTTTGTGAACCTTTATTTCTGAAGGGTTATAAGTGCTCTAGTTTTGAGGCTTGGCAGTTAATATACTTTAATTATATTTATGTCAGGTATACATACATTTAATATAATTTAATTTAAAAATAATTTAAAGATTCTTGGGAGAGAGTCTGACTTTTTCGTCAGGCTCAGATGGGAATGATCAAATAGGTTTTTTTCTTTGTGGCACAGGGTAAGTTTGATGGTGGTATATTGTTCAAAATGCTAAATCTTACTTTACCACAATTTTTTTTAAAAAGTTCAATTCTTTGAATTAGGATCAATTGTGATGGATGTGGTAACCCATCTACCATAGAGCCAACTTTTAAGTCTTTCAGTCTGAGAGAAGCTCGGTCTCTGTCGAGCCTCTTCTGGTGCCTCATTTGTTGCGGAGCATAGCCACATGTGCTAACCCTCTACTTAGGCGGCTGCAACGGTTGCCAGGTATGCAGGTGCCTGGGCCAGGAGGGGAGATGGCTGAAGCTCAGAGATTAGTGGGGAGGCCGTGCCTGAGTGCAGGGCCTTGCTGCTTTGGGAAACGGTAATTCTCTGGTGCCACCGTGTCATCAGAGGCCTAATTGGGAGGAGGCAAGGAGGAGCCACCATGACCCTGATCTTGACCCCTTGTTCATTTTCTCGCTAGCTGTGTGACGTTGGGCTGCCTCGATTCTCTGAGCACAGATGGTGTGTGGTGAATGGGTTACAGGTATGCCATGAGCTGTTGAGGGTTGTTTATTTTTTCTTGTAGTGATAAGTATTAAACTGCTTTTCTTATAAAATACAAATTTATAACAGCTGATGTCTTGTTTAAATACTGTTTGGCTTTCTCAGTAAACTTCCTGAATTCAGTAACACAATTATTGTTTTGGTCTGTAAAACTTTGAATTGAGCACCTGCTGCCAGAGTGGCTCTGCAGTGGGTATCTGAAATAGGACTTCCCCAGGTCTGCCATACAAGTATTATGTGGCATACTCTGAAAAGTGTTGGGAAGTGCTGTAGTAAATTAATCATGAATCACTGAGAGAAGACTGGTTATTTGTTTTAGACAGCAGAGAAGTATGTAATTCATTTTATAACAGTTTCTGTATAAAATATTTTAATGTTTTAGACTTTGGAGGAATAAACTTTGCTTCTCTGGATAATAAAATTATGTATATTGTTCCAACCCTGATTTCTTTTAGCTATCATTGTAATTCGATGTAGCATTTGATTCTCTGTGAGCCTTTGCTGGAAATTCTCAAAAAGTGTTGGACTCCACTCTGTTCAGGAAGCAGACTTATTACATTTCAGTAGTTCCCCTCCCTTTACTGTTTGGGTCAAGTGACTGACACACTTTTCTTTGATCTCAGGAAAGTGGGGGCTCAGCAAGAACTGATTCCCGAGCCATTCAACTAGCCAAGAAAAAAAAGCAGAAAGGAACTGGGAGCAATGCAGGTGAGGTTGTGTGTTCTGCAGTGCTGGGGGAGTAAGGGTTCTGAGAGTCAACTCAGGCTTAATTAAGGACAGAAGAAACACATAGAATAGGTGTTTCTATGTTCTTTGTGTTCCTTCTATGTTCAAAATGCCCTTTCATCAACTCCTTAGTGTTATGTGAATTTAAGAAAAAAAGTTACTAGCAAAATCCACAGCATCAGTATGGGTGTTTTATTTACCTAAAAAAGTGGTGTGAAAATTAGTGGTTGCAAACTCCAGTGCCTATTACAAGGTAAAAAGCAAAACAGAACATGTGTCAGAAAAGTAGAGGTGGAAACCTGGTGCTAAATGGCCACTGGCCCTTGACCTTGGCATTGGGAAGACCCTTGGGACGGGACTGCAGCTGTCCCCAGAGTCTACCTCTGGATGGCATGTGGCCTTATGGATACCCAGTTCAAAGTTGTGTTGAAATCAAAGTTTAAAATGTCAGCAACTATTTTGAATTTTTAAAAAACACCAGGTGGATCCAACAGGTCATGCTAGTTTGTGGCCACATGCGTCTAGCCATCCATCCTGAAAATGGAATAGTGGGCCGCAGTGCTTAAAGGAAACTACGGTAAATTTTTTTGTAAAGGTAACAGCGAATTCTTTAATACTGTTTTGTATATTTCATTTGTCTTCATTTATCTAAAATTTATTTTTAAAAAATCACAGGTATGTACAATTAGCAATATAATTTTATATCTTTCTCAATATGGCCTTTTCTTTAGAATAATAACTCCCTATTTTCTGTTGATTTTAAAGCAAATATTGCCCTATAAGGAATGTCGTTCACTGTGACTGAGGAAGAGTTACCTCCATAGGTCACAAAGTGCCCAAATAGGACTTGGAGAGATAATAAAAGGAAGTGTGGTGGTGATGATAATGGTGTAAATCTATGAAAGAATGATAGAATTTAGCATGTAAGCATATTAGGCAAAATTAATGAAGGAAACCAAATATCTTTATTAAACCAAATAGGTAATCTTGAAGGAAAAATATACTGTGGACATTCAGGCAT
>NW_017732509.1:192734-205245 GCF_001890085.2 Hipposideros armiger | reverse complement strand
AATATGCATATTGTTGGAATAACATTTTTGGAATTTATCTCAAGGAAATATCCAAGTACATGTACCATACATGTGCCAGCTGCTGCTCTGTGCAGGACTGTGCATTATTAAGTCTAACTAAAATGTCCATCAATAAAGTTGCACACTTTGTGTATATTTTTGCTGAATCCATGTTTGTAAGAAAAGCTGGGTGTGTTGATAGACACATTTGTGTATGTATTTGTATAGAAACAAAAATCGTAGAACATATTGATGCACGGGTAGTGGTTTTTTTTCTGATTAAGTTTATGGATTTTTAAATCATTTTCATTTTTTTGCATAGTAAATTTGTATCATTTTACATAGTAATTATGTAATTTAAAAAGTAAATATCAATTTCCTCATTTAAATAGTGAGAGCTGGAGTAGCTGTACCTCCTGGATGGAGTACACCAGTGGAGGTTTCTTGGGTTGTACTTGGTGCACTCGGGAGGGCTCCCCAGGTGTTTCACCTGTAAACTGAGATATGTGTTCTAGAAATCAGTTTCCCTTCCCTGAAGGGGGCAAGGATGGGGGTGAGAGCAATAGGGAACAGGCAAGGGCCTGGCAGCATGGGGCAGGAGCCCCTCTGTGGCTCCTTGAGTTTAGCACAGCCAGCTTGTCCAACACTGGAGGGCATGCAGGCAGAGGGCGAAATGAGACTGCTGTGGTTGGTGCCATTGGTCATTCCACACAGCTGGAATGTTGGAATGAATAATTGGGTTGAATTGAGCCCTGAAATTAAGTCAGTGATCTAGGTTTTATTACACACATGTGTGTGTGTGTATATATTTTTTTCATATTAAAACAAATATCTTTGGGCATCTGAATCACAAGGTTGATCCTATTTCTTCCTGTTGCTACCGTGATGAGAGCAGAAGGGCCACACTGAGTAGGAATGCCCGTGTGGCTGTCAGTTAACCAGGTAGTTAACAGCAAGCAGCTGTGACTTTTTTCCTAGAAGAGAATTCCAGTAACCTTCACGTAGACATTGGACCTGAAAGTAGTAGTTTGTGAACTTGAGTGTCATGAATCCCCCAGGTGGGTATGGATGTGGAGTTGTGACTGCAGTTGGAGAAACAAGGCGTCGTAATCACTTGTGACTTTTTACCCCTGTGGGCCCCATTTAGGTACCGTGTGTGTGTGTGTGTGTGTGCATGGGGGGGGGGCATGTGGCCTGTGATGGGGAAGGAAAGTGGACTGCAGACTGTCCGATGTAGGGGACCTCTTGTCTGGTCTTTGCCTTAGATGAGGGATGAATTTGCTCTAGCTGTCCATGGTAGTTGTCAGCTGACTTTCACCTGCCCAGAGTTAGAGACCTTCAGGTTAGGGTACGCACAGAATCTGCCTTGGTACACTCATGGGCAAGACCATCGTGCTCTCTGGTTAATGCTCCCTCAGGCCCAAGGTTTGTTTCTATCCCTGGACTCAAGCTGTGGTTTTGAGGGTTAACATAGCTGGAGATCTTCTGAAGCAGGGTAAAGGGGCTGGGTGGCAGCGACCTTTCTGTTGTGGTGGAGAATTGTCACCCACACTCTGAACGGGCTGTGAATTGAAGTGTTTTATACCTGGACCATGAGCAGGTGACAAGGATTCTCTTGGTCCTGGTCAGACAGGCCTGTCCTCTGCTGATTGTCAACTGTCATTTAATTTTTGTTTCTGTTAACTTGATGCCTTTCTTGTGGTTTCTTACGCGGTTTCCTGCCTGAGTGCACGTCCTGGCTCCCTTTCTGTCTCCTTGGTAGACACCTGTGTTCCCTTCTGGTCCTCCCATCTTGCTGTGAAGTGACTGAGCATGGAAGTTTGAACCTGACAGCCCAGCTGAAACCCTCTGTAACAGGTTTGTAGCCCTTGTGAGGAGGGGGCCTCTGTTTAACAAAAAAATGTGATTGGCTTTGCCACACATATGAGAGCTTTGCTGTCCATGCTGGTCTAATGAGACGACTCGTGGTGACAGTGTCAAGTGGCAGTGTCGGGGGATTCAGAGCACCAGTTCTGGAGTTAGGAATGGAGACTGAGGTCTGCTTCTCTGCTTGCAGTGATCTGGGGCAAGTGTCTAGCTTTTGGCTGCAACATCCTTCTCTGGAAGTGGGACAGTACGGGACCTGCCCTTCTAGGTGGTTGTGAGAGTCACATGTAAGGATTCTTGTGAAACAGTCCAGGGCTGATGAAAGCCCCAAAGATAGGTTTAAGTAAATGTATGTTTTGCTTATCACATCTCTTTCAGTACATTTATTTAACGTTTTTGTTAGAGCAAAACAAGGAAGACAGTGGCAGGGCTTTGTGTCTGTGGTTTCAGGTCCCCATCCCTGGGAGCTCAGCTGACAAAATTAGGCACCGTGCCCTTGGGCAGAATCCCCGCGCTGTGTAGGCCCGCCCTCACTGCACCTTGGAGCCTGTCCTGCCAGACGCGCTCTGGTGGTCCTGAGCTGCTCCGTCCTGCAGCCTGTCCCGCTTTCCCTGTCACTCTTGGAGCTCCCTTTTGGCCTTTCTGGGTGGTTCGTTAGATTTGCCCTTCCCGGCTATGCCATTTGACGTCTCTGTCCTTGGAGACGCCTTTCCAGGCTCCCAGCCAGGGTTGGGTAGTGGGAGCATTGGCAGGAGATTAGGTGGAGTGAGGAGGAAGGGAAACCAGGCCTTTGTTTGCGCTCTGCTTCCGTAGGAATTTATGATCATGGTCATCTCTCCCATGGTCCAAGTTCTTGCTGGGTAGCCACCAAAGTAGTCCTTGCTCTTGGGTGCTGTCCCTCTTTCTGGGCTCAGAGGTGGTGGCACCTTCCTGCTGTTCCCACCCGGCTATTTGCTCCTTAGTGCACCATCACTGGTGTCCCCCATTGTCTACATGAAGTCCCTCTGGGTGCAATACTTAAAGAGTGTTCCTGAGGTCTTGATGGGACCCTGACACGTCCTACTAAAAACAGTTTGTCAAGGGCAGTGACTGTGTTATGGCACTACAGTATCCCCAAANTCAAGCAGAACAAGATATGAAAGATGTTTACAATGAGATTAATAAAGCTGATTCAATAGACCCTACTCAATCATGGAATATTTATAGAAATTAAATTGAACAAAATAGGCCATCAGGAAAAGCATTACAAAGTCTTTAGGCAAAAAACCCCAGCCTAACAGTATATGTTTTTGACCATAATGTAAAATAGAAAGTAAAAATTACTTGGAAAACAAAACTACCAAACTCTTGGGTACAAGAAGAAATAAAAGCTAATGACAAATACTTATAGAAAAAATGGATAGCCATTTTATTAATCTGAGTGGTTATAAATTTGAACTCTTGAGCAAGAGCAAGCAGCTTTTTCTCCTTGGTAAAATGGTAATAATAAAAGTAGCTACATTGGATTCTTGGGTTAAGTGAAATATTAATAATACAGATAAAGTGCTTACAAGCACTCTGAATCTCAGCTACTTACTGTTATGGATGATAGGTAGGGGATGTGGCTGAAGCCAGATGTGTTTATACTGTGCACTCCTTCCTATTAAATGAGAGAAAGGAGGCTAAGTGGAATAAGCTATTATTTCAAGATGGAAAAAGAACAAATCTAAGAAGACTCAGAAATCGGGATTTTGAATGCTTAAATATGGACAAACCCATTCAGATTTAAAAGTAACGTTCTCTGTGGGCCAAACAAAACATCCTTAAGTGGATCTAGCCCATAGCCTGTCCTTTTCTGCCTCTGAGCAATGTTACCAAGAAAAAAGAGAAAACATAAGTGAATTTCACAGATTCAATGAAAAATAAATAAATATGTAAACTATATGTTCATAAATTGGAGTGCTTGCAAACAATAAAATGTATAATTTGCCAGGAAAATAGAAATCATTAAAAAATGATCAACAGCTATGGATGAAGTTAAGTATTTCAGTCTCATGCTTGCCCATTGGTTATATAGATTCTGCTTGTCCATGTAATATGTGTAGTAAGCTGCTGTTCTAGAGTTTTTGTGGAAAATAGGAAACTCCCCATGACCTGGATACCCCCCAAAAGGAGAACTGTAGATTGACAATTATGAAAAGTGATGGAAATATTCTCAAAACACACATAGGATCTGGCAATAAATTTAATCTACGAATAATATTCTGACCAAATGGGCTTTAATCCCATAGCATGAGGATGATTTAATGTTTGGAAGTCTGTTACTTGGCTCATCACAATAGTTCAGTTAAGAACTTTGTTATTTTCTCAACAGATTATTTATTTATTTAAAAAATTGATATTTATTACTGGGGAAATAATAATATAATAAAGATTCTGTAACCAAACCGAGAGCCAACATCATACTTGATGGTAGGTTACCAAAGGCATTCCACATGCGTGCAAGAATTATCTTTGTTATCCTTGAACATTGTTCTGGAGGTTTTTGCCATTGAAATAAAACAAGAAAGAGAAATAAGAGAACTATAGGGAAGAGACCAACAATACTTAGATGTGATTTGATTGTTTATTGGAAAACCGAAAAGGATCAACTGAAAAATGATTAGAACTTAAAAAAGATATTTAAGTGGCCAATTATAAAATAAATGTATAACCATCAGGAGTGCCCTGTGTGGTAGCAATAGCTAGTTAGGAAATAAAATGGAGAAAATAACCTCATTCACAATAGTAGCAAAAATTACAAAATATCCAGGAGGAAATTTCACAAGTGGGCAGGATCTGAATGGAGGAGACACAGAACTTGACTGAGAGAAGAGAGAATGCTCCCAGACAGGGTCTCTCCTTCCTTCTGATAACACATCCCTGCTGCACTGTTTACGGCACCACTGCTTGCATTCTGATTGGGGGGGTGGGGTTGGAGCATTCGATAAAGAAAAACGGCAAATCAGATGGTAAATGTGAACAAAACAAGGAAAGGGGTCTGTGATGGTTTCCAGTTTTGAAAAGGTAGGCAGGCCTCATGGAGAACATGACACATGGAGGAGGTGAGGAAGGAAGCTGCAAGGACAGATCTGGGCAAAGAACTGGTGAGCACCTGAGGCTGGAGGGTACTGTCAGCCTAAAGGCCTTTGTGGCCAGAGCCACTCATCCCAGGGGAGAGTTTTTGGAAAGCAGTCAGAGCTGGTGGGAGGCCAGGCTGATTATATCCTCAAAGGCATTGTCACAACTTTGGCTTTCACTCAGAGTCAGATGGGAAACCGTTAGAGGCATAATTAGAAAAGTGACATTTTTTTAAGGGATTATTCTGGGGGAAAGAAAATAGTTAGGGGCAAAGGACAGATAGGGGTTTCTTGTGGCCCTCCAGCAAGAATGAGAGTAGCTGAGGTCAGAGTGGTAGCTGAGAAGTGGGGAGAGGTTGATAAATTCTGGGCCTGTCTTCAAGGTTGAGCCAACAAGATTTGTTGGTAGCTGTGGGGTGCGAGAGAAGAAAAAAATCATGGTATTTTAATGCAATTCCATTTGAAGTTCCAAGGACATTTCAGAGCAACTGTGTAAGAACCTATGGGCAAGGATTCCTAAAGAAACATGGAAAAACCAGCATAAAGGATTTGCATTGTGCTTATTAGGACATCTCACAAGCTAGAATTAAAAGTGAGACACCAGAGCGATGGACACGGAGAAACAGACCTAAGACCACACCCCTCTATGTATAAAGGTGTCAAACAGAGTGATGGCCTTTCGGAGATAAAAATCTGAAAATTCCCTACAGGATAAAGAATGAAGATAAGAGGTTTAAGGCTTTTTTAAAGCATGGAGAGCTATAATAGCCAACACTTTGTTCTCTTCTGTATGCTTTACATATATTAGCTCATATTGAATCTTCACGATAACCCCCTAAAGTGAGACTTATTCTTGGGCCCTTCTGTAATGGAGCCATGGTATTGTACCAGCTTGCTGGGGAGGGTACGAATGTCCCTAGGGAAGTAGAAACATGGGCCCGAAGATCACTTAACATTGAAAGGTTTGTAAATGAGCAGAAACAGCACTAAATGAGAAAGAGGATCTCCCCTGTAGAAAAACATACAGGACATGAGCCAACGCTGTGCAGAAGGTGGCTGACAGGCANTAGAGGGCAGTGTCACTGGCCCTCATATGTGGGATCTGAACTGGGGCCCTCTGGCGTCCCAAGCCAGCTCTTAACCAACGCGCCACTCGGCCGGCCCTTCATGATGCCTTTGAAGAGTGTTGGCCCCATAGTCTGGAATGTTATTCTGTTTGGGTCTCTCTGATGCTTACTCTTGAGTATACTGAGGTTATAGATATTTTAGAACCAGAGTGAGGTACCCATCTTGTTGTATTGAGGCACATACAGTCAACATACTACAGGTGATGCTAATCTTGATCACAGGGTTAAGGTATTGTCTGCCAGGCTTTTCCATTGTGAAGTTACTATTTTTCCCTTTGTAATGAATAAATATTTATTTTGAGGTAGGTACTTTGAGATTGTGTGCAAACCTCAGGGGTCTGTGAGATAACCCTCACTTCTGACACCAAGCTGCAAGTTTGAGGATCTCTGAGACCACTCTTAGGTTTAAAAATTTTCTAGAAGGACTCAGAACTCATGCTTATGGTTTATTGCAGTGTAAGGACACAGAATAAAGTCAGCCAAGGGAATAGAGGCATATGGCAGGGTCCAGGAGAGTTCCTAGTGTGAAGCTTCCAGTTGGCCTCTCCCTGGAGTTTTGACAGTGCTAACTTCTCCCACCATGTGACAATACACACAGGATACTGCCAACCACAGGAGTTCAGCCAGGTCTTGCTGTCCAGACATCAGGGCCCCAAGGCCTCTGCCATAAGTCACATTGTTAGACTATTTGGAGTGGCCCAGGGCCCCCAGGTAAACAGAAACACACCTACCAGGCAGGACATTCCAAGGACCTTGAGATTCCTTCCCAGGAGCCTGGGGTAAAGGCCAGACCTCACCTTGGGCAAGGTTAATCCATTCCCACACACTGTGCAGATACCTTGTTTTTCTTTCAACCTCTCACTAATTCAGCACTCTAGGGTTAATTTGCCTATGGTATTATTACTGGAGTCTTCTAAAGGTGATTTTCTGTTTCTCTCATTTCTTTTACATTTATTACTTATAATTCTTCTGGAAGGAAGAGCTGTCTTTTCTCTCATTTATTCATTCAGTTATATTAGTATGAACGTAAAGATACTTATTTTATCCTTTAGGTTATTATATACTCAATATTGTTATAATCAGTATTATAAGTATTTATTTTGCTGCTCAAATTGTTCTATCTTTGGCTACTGAGAGCTATTGGATTGGATTCTTGTGCCATTTCGTCATGCCCCCATTCTGGTGTTTTTTGGGGGACACCTCCTTACTTTTTGGCACCACCAGGCTCATCTTGTGTTATTCCTGGCTCAGCCCTGGAATCTGCCACTTCTCCAAGGAGCCATGTTCCTTTTGTTGAAGAGTAGCATCAGAAACTGAGGGTCTGAGTGCTGTGTGTGTTGTTGACCACTGCTACCCATTGTGTCTAGGCTCTCTTGGCGGACGTTGCTAGAAAATGTATTTATGTTTTATATTATTACATTATATATCAATAGAATATATTAACTCATGCTAGCCGTGTTTTGAATTCAGAATATTTCACATTTTACTTATGTTCTGTATGTCTTAACATGTCTAGTTACTGCATTTGCACTTCAGTGAAATATATTCACTTAAATGGGATCAACTAAGACTATAAATAGCTTCACATGAGTTCAGGTCAGGTGTTATTGCTAAATTATTTTTGGCACCAAATTTTGGAAAATGTGGGTTTTGGAGCTTTCTGGGTTTAGGGATTGTGATTAAGGGGTTATTATGTAATAAGTCCAAGAAAGTGATGTTGCAGGGTAACAGGACTGTTAATGGAATTAAATAATTTAAACACGGTCTGGATTTCATATTGTCAGTGTAGTTAAGTGCAAAGTGCACTTGCCAATTCTTAGAAAATGTATAATCTGAATCTGTTGAATGTAGAAAATAAAATTGTGCCATTTTCTATATTTTCAGTATTGAGATCCCCCCTCAAAATAAACCAGTAATATTTTCCCAGTGTAAAAAGTAAAGAGAAACTTTTATTCTTGAAGCCGATAGCAAAATAAGCTTTATAAAATATATGTTGCAACCAATTTCAAAACTATAAACGGATGTGTATTTTCCTTNGATTTCATTCTTCTTTATACTGGAGTAATACTCCATTGTATAAATGTACCACAGTTTCTTAATCCAGTCGTCTACCGATGGGCATTTCAGTTGTTTCCAAGTCTTGGATATTGTAAATAGCACTGTAGTGAACATAAGGGTGCATATATTTTTTCAAATTAGCATCCTGGGTTTCTCTGGATAGATACCCAAGAGTGGAATTGCTGGGTCATAAGGCAGTTCCATTTCCAGTTTTTTGAGATACCTCCATATTGATTTCCACAGTGGCTGCACCAATCTGCAGTCCCACCAACAGTGCACCAGGGTTCCCTTTCTCCACAGCCTCGCCAGCAATTGTTGTTTGTGGATTTATTGATGATAGTCATTCTGACCAGAGTGAGGTGGTATCTCATTGTGGTTTTTATTTGCATTTCTCTAATGATTAGTGAGGTTGGACATTTTTTGATATGTCTGTTGGCCATCTGTATGTTCTCTTTAGAGAAATGTCTCTTCATATCCTCTGCCCATTTTTTAATTGGGTAGTTGGTTTTATTGGTGCTGTTGAATGAGTGATTTATAAATTTTGGATATTAACCCCTTATCAGATATATCGTTGGCAAATATCTTCTCCCATTCAGTAGGCTTCCTTTTTGCTTTATTGATGGTTTCCTTTGCTGTGAAAAAACGTTTAAGTTTGATGTAATCCCATATGTTTATTTTATCCCTTGCCCGAGGGGATATATCAGTAAAAATATTACTGAGGGTAATGTCTGCAACTTTTACTCCCTGTGTTTTCTTCTAGGAGTTTTATGGTTTCAGGTCTTACATTTAAGTCTTTAATCCATTTTGAATTTATTCCTGTATATGACATAAGGAGGTGGTCCATTTTCATTTTTTTGCACGTTTCAGTCCAATTTTCCCAGCACCATTTATTAAATAGACTATCTTTACTCCAATGTAAATTCTTGCTTCCAATGTCATAGATTAAATGACTGTATATGGATGGGTTTATTTCTGGGCTTTCTATTCTGTTCCATTGATCTATGTGTCTGTTTTTATGCCAGTACCATAGTGTTTTGGTTACGGTAGCCTTGTAGTATGATTTGATGTCAGGTAGTGTGATACCTCCCAGTTTGTTCTTATTTCTCAAGATTGCTGTGGCTGTTCGGGGTCTTTTATGGTTGTCATTGCATTTTGATTGTAGGTTTGTCTGTATGTCCCTGAAAAAACATACATATTTGCACTTACAACACACTAGCAATTGTAAGCTTCATGTTAAGGCTCACCATTAGCACAGTACCGAATGCAGTGAACTTGCAGTTAGTATTTGTGGAAAGAACTATGAAGCATTAATAGGTTGTTGATGATTGGACACATTCAAATAAAAGCTATTCAGTTAGCACACCCCAGTGCGAAACTTCACAAGTATGACCACTAATTAAAGCTCATTGTACCCAGCATTGTTCTGAGCTCCTTCTATCTGTTAGTTCCTGTAGTCCTCACAGCAACCCTACAAAATGTAGGTATCGGTACCCCATTTTCTGGATGAGGAACCTGAGGCATAGAGATTAACTCAATGGGGGCTACAGATAGTGGCTGACCGGACCAGGAGTCGAACCCAAAGCAGACTGGACCCAGAATCTTCACTGAGCCTGTCAGCTACACAACACACAAGGAAACTCACCTCTAACAAGTGAAGTGGACATTGAACTTCCAAGTAAAAATACTGGCACTTGGACTCATGTGATTAGGGCTTTTCCAGGGTTCTGGGTAGGTGTCAACATGATCTGTCACATGAGGAGATCAGAGGAGAAACACATTCTCTTCCCCAATGCCCGAAAAAACTGCCGATAAGTCTCAAATCACTGCTGATTTTTAAAAATTACAAACCTTAATCAAATAAGAACAAAAAAGATTTCTGTATAATGGAGAACAAGTCAGACTAACAGCCTCATTTTCAGTGGGGAGATACATTTCTGTTATAGTCAGGAGAAGAGGCAACAAAAGCAACAATGCATTAATATTGGGCACTTTTATAGAAAGTTTAGAGAAAAATAGGTAATCAAATACAAAGGAAGAAGTGATTATCTGTGACAATGACCAGGCTTAGAAAACAAAACCCAAGGGTATTGACTCAAATAATTAGAAATAAGGATACATAAGTAGCTAATTGTATAATGAATATTTGCATATATCACATTAGTAGCTTTTCTATTAAAAAAAAAGAAAAATAGATCTCATGATGACAAAGTAATAAAGCAGTGGCAAATACCGGGGGTGCCAAAAAAATGTGTACAAGTAGACACTTTGGCCACCTTTGTTCAAGCAGTCGTTTGGCGAAATCAGAAGTGTCTGGACACCGATGGGAACCACTTTGAGCACCTCTTGTAACTGCTGAAGTCAAACATGACTTTAATCAGCCTTTTGAGTTTCCTTTTCTTGGCCTGCTCCAAGTTCTTTGGAGTGTACTTTGTTTTCTAATAATGGCCCTTGAGCCATTCTCTACTTTTTCTCCCGCTTCTGCTTCTTTGAAATGTATTTTTACTTTCAATTAACTCCTTTTCTGCAACTTTAAAAGAAACAAAACAAAACGTGACTTGTACCCATCTTTTGTTATCTGTATATATTGAGTATTACATTTTTCATACAGTTTTCCTTTCTTAAAATGCGTGTATATATTTTTTGGCACCCCTGTATATGGGGCCTGGTTGAGGCCCTGCTTAAGGCCTAGCATGTATTGTGGATGGAAACATTCAGTTCTTGTTAATTTACATCTTTGTTCAGTTCTTTTAAAATCCCCGCAAAACACCTGTCAGTTTTATGTTCATCTGGAAGAATAACTTAGTGGTGAGAATATCTATGGAGACTTCGAAAAAGGAACAGTGGGGTGGGGAGACCACTGTGCTGTGACTAAGAACGCTGAGAAGTGTTGGTGATGAAAGCCTGGCCAGTGCCCTGCAGGAGAGCCAGTCAGGACAAATGGGGACAGCTGGATTGTGGCACGCAAGTCATTAAGCAAAGGACGAGCGTTCAGTAAATGGTTCTGATAACAGTTTACTTTTTGGAAAAAATAAAGGTGAATCTTTTTTTTTTTTTACACACTTTCCCCTGCAGCTCCACCACCCAGAGAAAACCACTTCAGTGTTTTAATGTTAAACCTTTTCCTAAGTGTATAAACTACACCTGTTACTTAAATTTGAAGAACTGATACACAAGTTTTTATCTGCTTTTTGCTATTAACATCAATATTTTTTATTGTGAATAAATATTTTTATATTGTGTTATTGGAAAAGTCATGACGTATTTTTTTCTCTGTTTTTCGTTGCAAAAATGCATCATGACTTTTCCGACAACCCAATAGTACATTTGTTTAATAGCTCTGTAGGACTAAACACATCAGGAACTGTGAGAAAAGTAACCCCTATTGCCCTCCACCATCCATAATATGTAATGAGTCAAATCTCCCATCCTCAGGAGAATTAGGGAAATAGTTACTCAGATAGTTTGCTGTGTTCTGTGGTTCAATGAGGAGCCCCAGTAGGAAAGCCCACGTAACCCCAAAGTTATCAGGACGCCCCCTATATACCACATGGTAGAAAGGGAGGCATTTGAGACAGTGGTGTGGAGGATGGAGGGCTTACCGAGTGCCCTTGAGGCCTGAAACATCTTCAGAGCACGTTTCTCCCTGCGGGTAATGAGTACTTGGGTTGGCACTGAATTCTTGCTGTCAGCATAGGTGCATCTTCAGGAGGCCTTCACAGTGGTAGTGCCAGTGTCTGTGCAGCACTTCATCTGAGTCAGGCTCTCTGCCGCTGGCCTCAATTCTCATAGTGGTTCTGTGAGGTGAGCCTGGGAGCTTAGCATCACATGGCTGCATAGTCCAGCTCACTTTGCTATTTAATGCCCATTGGATTATCTTTTTAGGTCTATTTACCAGAAACTTCCTCGCTGGCGGGATTTACATTTTCTTCCCCACGCTTTAAAGTGACCTAGCACAAATCAGTGTTTTGGATAAATGTTGAGAATGTTGAAGCAAAATTCAGTTCAGTATGAAGATTACCTTGTTCTTTAAGAGTTTGGGGATTTCCTCCATGAGAAAGGAATTTTTTATTTTTTAAGATTTTTTTTTTTTTAAGATTTTTTATTGGGGAATTGGGGAAAGGGGAACAGACGAGTTGCTGTCGTTTTGTTCTTCAGTCTAGTTGTGGAGGACGTTGCTTCACTGGCCCAAGTTGGCACCATCATCGCGCTCTTCCCGGGCGAGACACATCAGTCGCCGGCTTCTGGACGGCCGCTCACGGCGGCTGCTGGCCACTCATGCTGGCTGCTGGCTACATACGGTAGCCCATGGCAACCCACTGCAGCAGGGGCTGCACCCTATGCCGTCTCCAGCGACTCATGGCA
>NW_017732509.1:188679-189924 GCF_001890085.2 Hipposideros armiger | reverse complement strand
AGCTCAGCAACAGCTCAGCTCAGGTGCAGCGTCACTGGCCCATGTGGGAATCGAACTGGCGGCCCTGTTGCTCAGAGCTTGCACTCTTAAGCCAACTCTTAACCAACTGAGCCACTCAGCCGGCCCTAAAAGAATATGTTTTTAATTGGCAAAAATATATGCTGACCATGTCTGACTCTAGCAGTAAGTACTACACACAGACATATCAGCTGCCTGGAAAATAAGCAGCCAGTTGTACTCTTCTTGATGCATCTTCAGTACAATTTTGCTTTTACTATTTCATAATTGCCTATCAAAGGTTTAATGTGTTTTGTTATTTGGATTGGGTTTGCATTACTAATAATTGCAGTGGTAACTCAATTTTTCAGATGAAGACTTTCTAATTCTAGAAAGTATATTTAAATAAATTTTTTAAATAAAATTTCAATTTAGGTACATATTTTTATTGCAGGAAAATGTGCTAGGGTAATAAAAGGCTTCAAAGCATAGCAGCACGTTCAGGTAAAATTCGAGAGGTGAGTGAAATAGCATGCACATTCCAGAAGACTAGGAAGTGACTAGAATGTCTAACTGTTACAGAAGAATGAGTGAATTTCACGCCCTAGCACCTCACCTTGCTTCCTCATCCTAATCCCCGCCCTGCTCTGTTGTCTGAAAGCCAACAGAGCAATTAGGAGAGACATGGAGACCAGCCAGAGCTTGTCCAACTGGGGAGTTACTGGGTTACCTGAGGGCAGAGAACGGAAAAAGGGAGTGCTCAAAGGTGTAATGGAACTGCATTCTCCTGCAGGAAAGGGGGCAGTGAATCTGCTCCCTGGGGAACTGAGACTTGCCACCTGAGGTCTTTAGTAATTGCACTTCAAATATAATTTCTCAGGCACCCAGGAAGGCAATACCAGGCGATGTGCAAGAAAATGCACTAAGCAGCTCCCCCCAGAGCTATGTCTGTCAAGTGCTGAGAGTAGGGAGTTTCATACCAGCCAGTGTGTCCGGCGAATAGGAGGGCAGAAAAGTTTTCAGGACATGTGGGGCTGTGAGAGATGTGGGAAACAACTGGAGTGAGATCCAGCCACCCATGAGATGAGCAGGGTCAGGAAGCAGCAGGCATGGTGCTTCTAGAGAGGCGGGTAGTGCAGCTCCGGAGCTGGAACCTCTGGGCTCTTGTGGCATTGAAACCTTAAAGTAAAACCTGCTGTAACAAAGACAGCTAGCCCTGTGTAGTAGAATCAACCTTCCTGTCTAAAA
>NW_017732509.1:185236-188494 GCF_001890085.2 Hipposideros armiger | reverse complement strand
CTTTTATTAAGAGTAACTTGAATGATATTCATTATAAAATATCTTTATGAAGCCATTCCTGTAAATGTGTCCAGGGATGTCTGGACATAGCAATAATAGCAGCTAAAATTTCTTGCCGCTTACTATGAGCCAAGCACTGTTCTAAACTCTCATCACATTTTTATTTATTTAGTACTCACAAAACTTAGAGGTAGGGACTATTTGTTCCCATTTTATAGGTAGAAAACACTGAGCCTAAAGCTTAGGTTACTCATCTGAGGTCAGGTAGCAGAGTCAGTGGTGGAGCCAGGATTTGAACCTAGGCTGCTGGTCTCCGGGGTTTCCTACTGTTGACAAACCATGTGAATGTCAGAAAAACCTTTTCTGGATATTAGGATTTTTTCTTCTTTATACTTAATATTTTTTTAAAGCCTATTTTTATGAAACCAAAGAAGTGATTTTTGAAAAGGAAGCTGGACAGAAACAATCTGAAGGATTTGGCAGCCATTTAGCATGTGCCAAGGTGCCCAAGGGTAGAATTCGATGACCTGCTTGCAGTCCTTCTGTTTCCGTGATTCTGCTGCTCCAAGTGATTGGTTGTGCTTAGTAGTCTCAGATCTTCTGAGAGCCTGGAGCTATTGGGATCAGAGGGTAAGGAAGAGTCTCTGCCCTCAAGAAATGGGCAACTGGGGTCTGATTGCTGTCTGTCCAGAAGACATGTATGATAAGTTTGCTAAACTTTCTCCTGTTTTTTTTACCTCTTACCTGTTTGGTAATTTTAATTCTGTAGGGCTGTGCAGAGTGACAATAGGAAGGCTGTCTCCCCAGAGTGTGGCCTCTGAAGACAGGGGCCTGAGCAGTACACTGTACATTGCATTGTTGGTTTGTTTCCTTTTAGGAGCCTCAGGGTCAACTCAGAGGAAAATGAAAGATGGCAAAGTCAGTCCTACTCACTTGCATGTGAGCCAGAGTGGTTGGTTGTGTGGGAACCTTGTGGTGCCCAGCGGAGGTCTGGCAGGACCAGCTTCCGCAGCTGGGGTGCAGAGCGTTCAGGTCCAGTTACTGCAGGTAAGAGCCATTGAGCTTGGAGGAGACGGGCCACAGGGGTGGCTGGGCGAGAGCTGTGGGCAACGCCTCAGGCCTTTTTCTTCGAGTGCTCCTTTCTCTCAGTGAACGTCCTTTCCCCCACCCTGCTACTAAATCATCCCAAGTCTTGTTTTATATCCTTCATGATCTTTCCATAACTCTAGCTTTTCCTTTCTTCCTGTCTATCGCACTACATTTGTCCAAGCTTTTATCTTCGTTAGGATTGACTCATCAGTGTCAGCACTCTCTCTGGTTTCCGCCATACGGTCTGGTTTCCCCCATATGGTCTGTCTTCCATACCACGCTGAGGTGTAGACACATGTCCGCCCCTGCCCAAGGCTCCTCGTAGCTGTCCTGTTGGGCTGCCTGAGGATCGCCACAGACAGGCACTGCGCCCCTGCTTCTGGCCACGTGGACGCCTTATGCGTGGCTCCTCATGCTGCGCGCCCTGCCCAGACCTTACTTCTCCTTTCACAGCTGAGTGAGGGGGCTGCGTGACGCAGCGTTTGTCACCCTCATCTCGGGGACTGCTTGTGGCACTCTAGACAGTGCACACTTTATATGGTAAAGGTGCTAGCTTTTTTTTTTTTTTTTTTTNGGATCATGTAATAATACCCCGCCCCAATGACTCCAGCCGGTAAAGGTGTTTTCTTCTCTTGAGCAAAGAGACTAGAGGCTGCCTGCTGGGCAGATGGACACTTGGCGCCCCATGGGGGTCAGGTGCCCCCTCACCTGGCCCTGCTTTATTCCCTGAGAGCCTCTCACGGGTGCTGACCGACAGTGTTCACCCTGGGTTCCAGGACCTTGGATGTATCGGAAGACTTTCAAGGGGAAGGCAGACATGGATAGTTTTAAAGGAATCAACTTTCAGATTGAATCATACCTAAAAGTGAATTGCCTGGGAAAGTACATTTGAGTCCAGGAGTTCTGCAGGTTCTCCTGTCCACCTTTCCTTTCATAGCTGTGCTTCTGCTTTCCAAAAAATTAGCCGTATCCTTCAACCAGGCTTTTACCAGGGTACATACATCACGTAGGGTGGGTATAATAATAAACCATAATTTTCCAGAGCACCAAACTCAGGGCACTTCAGAATGCTGGTTTCAAGGAAGTGGCTGTCTTGTATAGATTAATACAGGCGTCAAAACTGCCATGAGGCACTGTTGCCAGTTTGCCCTTTCTCATACAGAGATTTTTTTTGTTTTTTAGGGGTGAATGCTGAGATGTTCTGAACCAAGATATATTGTATATGGGGGGTCATGGGAAGGGGACGTTGGAGCAGTTTTCATTTTAAGCCCTCACCATTCTCAGCCCTCTGCTATTGTCATGGAATGAACTGCTCTTTAAGGAGAGAGTTGCATGAAAGCAATAACATTCATATATATAAGCATGAGCAGTTCTTTCAGTTATTAACATTTCATCCCTAGGATGAGTTATTAACTGGGAAGAAAAATAACCTTCGGGTGCTAGAGCAGTTCAAGTTAGTGGCAGTGATTCTTTTAGATGTAACTATGTATGATGTCTGCAGGATTACGAGATTTCCAGATACTAGGTTGAAGGTACAGACTGAAAAGAGAATTTCCATAATTTCTTTCAGATTAAGTGTGTGCTAATATAGTAGTCAAAACTAGCTAGCTTATGATACATCATAAAATATTCCAGTTATGGTCGATCTTATTTCCTTTTATAAAATTAATGCCTCTACATCCTCTTAACAAAAATACAACCATATTCTAGTTATTGACTAGTTTTTTAGCAATATATGTATGCTCTTGCCTTTCATTAGGTGTAAAGGAAACGTAATCTTGATGTCTTGCAAAATTAGTGGAATTTACTTCTGATTCTGTACACATGATTTTAACTTAATTTCCTCATAGTTGAATAGCATACATGCTAGCACACATTTAGCAAAGGAATACAAGGGTTTGATCATATCTCTTAGACTATGACCCACACAGTTGGCATTGAGTCATTACAAAATAAATAATGAGAAATGGCTCAGATTTATCTTGTTTTTATGTTATAAAATTAGATAATAAATATTAGATATGCATCATTTAAATCTTGCCTGCTTTTAAAAATAACTTTAAAAAGATACATTATATGATGTCTTCCTTTAATTCACCCCATAGTGGTTTTCATAATGTTCCTTGAAACATGTTTCAATATGTTTATTTGAATTAAAAGATGAAGTCA
>NW_017732509.1:165628-181506 GCF_001890085.2 Hipposideros armiger | reverse complement strand
GGTGTCTGCACGAACGCTCATTGGACACATTCACCTCCACAGTGTTTGTGTACCCCTTTATTTCCAGTCTCATTTTTGAGGAGCCAGAATAGGGAAGTAAGATAATTTGGGTTTTAGGAGTGAAGAGGTTTGAAAGCTGAGGATACATTCCTCTGACCTGGCCCAATTACGTACCTCATCTTCACTGAGCATCTTCTGTGTCCTGGGCACTCTGGGGCCAAAGAGCACCATGTGGCTGGGGAGGCACAGACAGACCTCATAGGCCATCCGAGTCCTGAGCTGATCTGATTAGTGGGGAGGGTAGTTCATTCTGTGGGGTCTAGTCCTGGGAGAGGCTCCTGAAGGAGATAGGACCATGCTGGCTGTGAAGAGTCTGTAGGGTCCTGATGGGTGAAAGAGAGGCAGGTCCAGTGAAGCTGTTAATAGCAAACCAGAGAAGCTGATGAGAGGGTTTCGTGGGGGCGGGACTTGTCTGCAGAGATAAGCAGGAAAACATGTCCCTTCCAGGTTTGGGCCAGGGGGTTGGAGCAGGAAAGAGACGAAAGACTCTCCCAAGATAGAGGCAGTGGAGGGAGAGGAGACCTGGCCCAAGCTTCTGAACATGGTCAAGGATGGCAGTTCAGAAATGGAGAAGGCAGGATTGTGTGTTTTGAAATGGAAACTGCGGGGAAGCTGCTACCACTGGCAGAAGAGGAGCTAGTTGAAAAAGGAGTAGTGGCTTTTTTTCTAAGAGACATGCAATTAAAGATCTCCGCTTTGAGACAGAGAAACCTGGAGTTTAATCCTTTATCATTCTCTTATTAGCTTGTCTAGGCTTGGGGAAGTTACTTAAGCACTCTGGGCCTCTGTTTTATCCTGTATAAAATAGGAAGGAGAGTGCTCAGTGCCTGACACACAAGGTTCTTGAGGCTGTAGAAGGAATGAGAGATGCTAATGGTAGCAGTGGCACCAGGAGTTGAGTGGTGGGGGCTGTGGGCGGCCATGGGCTGGACGTGCAGATAGAAGACGGTGAAATGTTAGGCAGTGTCCCTTTTCCAAATTGGATGATTAGGGGCGTGGTAGCATCCCCCTCTTGCTAAGACTTGTGATCTCTGGTCCCTTCCAGCTTGACTTAAGGGCTGGGGCCAGGGCAGAGGTGAGTGTACCTGTGTGGTCTGAGAAGGCTGCTGGAGAGCAGTCTTCTGGGGGGACACTGGGAGCCTCGGCCAGAGTTCAGAAATAACCCACAGGAAAGAAATTGGCACTTGGACTGAGGGGAGGTATTGGAGTGTGGGAGAATGCGGGAGAGTTCCAGAAGATGGGCCTGGGAGGGAGGAGCGGCCAGACTGCAGGTGTTGGAGGCCCAGCTTAGCTCCGTGGGCCTTGAACTGGGATCACGGAGGAGAGAATGAGGACCAGGAGGAGGGAAAGCAGCCCCCGATGCCAGTTACCTCAGGCCGCAGCTGGGTCCAGGTGGGGTCGTACCTGGAATATAGTGGGTGGGACTGGTTTTACTGCGTGTCACAATGACAGGACTCCTTAGGCCGAGGTAAAGAATGCTGCCATGCTCAGTTAATAAAACATGTGCTGTTGCCTCCCCAGGAAGACCCTTCAGGTGAAGGAGTCTTGCCGTCGGTGCCCAGCCCGCAGCCTTCCACCTCCCATCCCCTGTTCGCCATCGGTTTGCCCGTCTCTGTGTTCCAGGTCTGACGCTTTACAACTCTTTGGGTTTGTTAGTAAGACTATCATGAAGCGTCCAGCTTCTGAGGCTGGTCACTAAAATGGGCCTTGGCTGGAGACTCATTAGGTTGGTTGCCAGGATGTTTGCCGTTTTCTAGAAAAGGTGGATAAGTGGCCAAGAAATAAAAGTCTAAGAATAAAGCTTAGATTTGCTCGTCATTGTACCTTCTACTTGTAAGGGGAAATATACCCTCAAAATATTTTATATATAGAAGTTCTCGTCACTTTCTCCTATAGGGAAAAAGCTGGCCAGTTTTTAACCTGTGAGAAAATAGACTCAGACAAATTAGTTTGCTTATGAGTATAGGTGGCTGTGGATAATTCAGATTGGATATAGAATAATGAAAGCAGCTTATCAAATTTCTAACAATTCGGCTTAAATAAATTTAAAAAAAATCCATACAAATAGTAATTTTAGTTTTCTTGTATTCAAGTTTGGCTGTTAAACATTTTCCTTAATGTCAAAAATAAATATTGAATGAAGTGCTGGTGTAAAGAGGGTTGGGGGTCAGGGCTCCCAGACGGCCGAAGGCGGGGTAACTTGGAAGGTGGTTTGCTACCACATATCCAGAAAGTCTCATCAGTGTCTACTATGTTCTGTCTGGCATTCCCACTCACGAGATCACTCCTAAAGAAATCAGGTAGGATACAAATAGCCAAAAGCTGGTCATCGTGGCCCCGAATCTAATGATGGAGGAATGTTTCTCTAGCAGGAGGAGGCGGATTAGATGGGTGATGGTGCAGCCATGTGGCTAGAAGCCTGGTCAGCCACTGGTGATGCTGATGGACACCTAGTAACTGGGAAAGGGGCTTCCCATATAAAAAAGGGGGGGGGGAAAGGGTTACAAGTTAAACAAGGACAGTCTCATTTTTGAGAAAACCTATAACACAGTATTGAGTTCCTTATTTTTGTTTATATTTGATTTTTTTTTTTTTTAAGAAACATATTTAAAATAAGTGGAAAACAAGTTCTTTTTAATTGAGAAAAGTCAGAAGCACCCTACTGGCTGGCGTCTCAGGTTATATTGCCAGTTGGTGAGCAGCTGCAAAGCTGCCTTCTGTGAGGTGGTCCTACACCGCCTTAGCCCTTCACTGTGCCCCCACTCACTACTATGCTTTGTTTTGCAGGAGGTGCTTCCTGCAGCTGGAGGGGCTGCTGGGCTTGAGGACACGCACTGCACAGGCAGCACTGTCATCCTGCGGGACCTGCAGTGAAAACAGCCTCCTGTCTGGGGAACCTGAGGGTGATGCCTCTGGTCTGTGTCCCCACAAGATTCTGTTATGTGGTCTTGCAAACCACTTGGTTTCTGCTCAGGCGGCCAGCCTAGTTCTTCAGAGACTTTTGGATACATTTATTGAAAATGGTTTTTTTTTACATTCTATCAGGAACGAGTTTGGGACTGTATTATTTGAAACTGCCTTGTCCGAGCAAAGTGCTTCGGTGAGGCAAGGAATGCCTTCTAAGCAACGCACATGTCTCTTCCGTACTTGCCTGTGTGCGTACATCCTTTGTCCCATTTGATCTGAGCCGTGAAGCACTTGTTGCATTTTCAAAACACAGACTTGGGCAGGAAATAGAGTACAGGTTCCCTAGTCAAATACAACTTTATCTGTAGTGAAACTAGCTTTGGTGTTTTCAGCATTTGTCCTGAGACATCTAGGAATCCTTTTTTCTTTTTCGAGAGCTGTGTAACAGGCCATTTCCCAACCCCTTGTGTGGTGTTCATGGTCGAGTTGACTTTTTCACGCTGTGGGGCAGAAGTGGGCGTTGTCACAGGAAGCCAAATTCTAATCCATGTTGTGGCAGACCAGGTGGGCAGCTGGCGTGAGAGGAAAATATTGGGGGTGAAGTGGGCACATCGGGGGCCCTGTTAGCAAGCTCTCTGTGTAGACTGAATTTCGAGCTCATAGTTTGGGGATGGTCGAGTTAAAACTTTCAAAATAATTTTTCTAAATTCTATATTTGGGTATTAACATTTAATAGTAATTTGACAGTGGTTTATAAAGTAATGTTCTGAAACTAAATTATGTGCAGGACTATAATGATAGCATGTCTGTTTTTGTGGCGGTTGAAGATGTGCATATCATATCACTATATATTTTTACAGAGTATGGTCTGTCTTTTACAGAGTACTCGTCTGCAAAAGAAGACGAGTTGATAACCTTGCACATATTTGTTAGTTAGCGAACTGGACATGGTTACTCAGAAATGCTGTGTTTGCCTTGTGCTTTTTGAAAGTGTGTGTTTATTCAGATGCTCTTTTGGTTCTCAGACTTGGAATCATCTAAACTCTACTTGTCTGTTTCCTGGTTGCTTGAGTTTTTGGACTTGGGCTTTTGAGAGGGATTCCTCTCTCTTTCCTGTTTTAAGGTGCCATCTACTTCAGAGTGCTTCTCTACTCAAAGGAATTCTAGCCCCATTTATAAATGGTTTCTACAGAACCCTGTGCTGTGTCACAGACTACAGTTCTGTGCTTACCTGACACCTCAGCCTCCAGGTCCTCCAGAAGCCCCCTCCCTCTACAAGGAGCCAGTCCAGTCTGCCAGCATGGTCTTGGGAGCTGGGTGGCCTGGTAGCCACATTGCACTGGCTTCATGAAGGAGGACGTGTCACTGGACCTTTCTCTCGCATGTCCCCCAGTGAATGTCCACCACCGAGTGATTGGTACTGGCTGTCAGTTTCTGGGCACTGAGGTTCCCTGCTGGCAATGGACCCAACTCCTACTGCAAATAAATAAAAAGTTTTTGTATAGTTACGCACTGAAGGTTTTGCTTGGCTTAATTTAAGGAACTGTGAGTACAGTGTTGAAGTCATTTTTTCCTTCGTTTAGTAGTAGTAACCATTCTTTCTGCGCAGCTTGCTGCTTGCTTTTGTCTTTTCACTGGGGCTAAGCCCCACACCACCCCCCAGGGTGGAATTGACTTTTGTCACCCAAGCAGTTATTTTAGATGGGAGTCAAGATGGGCTCCTTCCTCAAGCATTTGCATGTGGTTAAATGATTCAGGAGGGGTGCTGGCATTTGGTAACAGAGTCTGCCTCCTTAAACAGGCCTGAGACACCAAAGAGTCATGGGGTTTATTTCACATGAGTAAGAAAATGTACAGCATGAGATTGTGAGGGACACAGCGATGGCTGCATCCGGGCCCTGGCGCAGCCTCGTGTGCTTCCTGCTGCCCTCTCTCCCGTGCCGTCAGCCAGGCCGGTGGCTGCAGTTAGGTGAAGAAGAACAGCTGCTCCTCCTTGTCCTTGTCCAGTGACTTGTGCTCAGGCTCCTCCTTGCTCTTTAGGGCTGGGGGCCGGGAGCGGCACACCAGCCTTCTGCCTCTCTGCAGAGGAAGCAGACTCACTGAGCCTCTGCCTGTGGCCTCAGGGCACCAGAGGTGCCACCTAGATGCCAAGGTTACAACTCTGTCTCTAGCATGCCAGGAGGCTGGGCAGGTGGGGCTGTGGGGCCCCGTGGACTGTCTCAGCCTCTGGACATTCTGGGTCAGCCACAGGCTGAGGGCTGGGGTTGCTGAGCTGATTGAGGAGTGTGAGTCTGTCCAGCACTAAAGCCTGTGCCCTGGGTTGCCAGCCCATAGATGTGTGAGGGGTGGTGGCAGGGGAAGCAGATGGGAAACACTGGGCTAAACAGAGGGAACCCATCTCTTGCTGTGGGGTTATGGGAGGACCCTGCAGTGTCTGCCATTCCCCACAGGACAGAGTGGAAAGTGCTGGTCTGTTCCTAGGAAAGCCCATTGGCCTCGTTCGTCTGTTGGGGGCCGTGTTCAGGCACGGTCCTGCTTTAGAGACCACACCACCTGTTGCCAGGGCCAGAAGCAGGTGGCTGCTCCTGCCCGTTTGCTATGGGGTGGAGGTCTTGGGACATAGCAGTCAGGGGGACACCTAGTGACGTAATGACTTGGCCTGGGGTATAGGTTGTGTGGTGGGACCTGGGGGATCCTGAGCTGTTCGTGCCAGCTCTCTGAGCTGAGGGGCTGTACCTGGGAGGGCATGGCCAGGCCTGTCACTGACCAGGAGTGCATGGAGGAGGGCTGGCAGCTCCAGAAGAGGGCTTCTGGAGGAAGGGGCGGGCCTCAGGGGCAGTGGACCCAGGAACCGGAGACCCTGCTCCACCCTGGCCTTGCTCACAGTCCTAGAACCCCAGTAATAACATCTGCAAAGGCAGTGAGCCAGGCTTGGCTGGAGGCCCTCCGCTGCTCGCAGCCCCTCCGTGCCTGGTCGTGGGTCCCTTCCCAGGCAATGACTCCCCAGGGCCACCCTGCCCACCTTCGTTTTGACCTCTGCCTGGGCCCGGGCTCGGGCCCGTTGCAGACGCTCCTCCTGCAGCTGCTTCTGCATCTTGGCCTTCTCTTCCCGGATTCTGGGTGGCAGTGGCAGCACAAGATGGGTTAAGGCCTGGAGAGGCCAGGGGAGGCCGCCAGATCCTCTTCCCGGCTCTTTCCTTCACAGTCCTCAGGCCACGGCCCACCCTCTTCTGAGATAACTACCCACTCCACCCTTCCCTGCCAGGGCGGGGCCTTGGTTCTGCCCCTGCTCCTTGGAGGTGGGGGGTATTCCAGCTCGGCTCCTCTGGGATACCATTTAAGGGTCATCATCGCATACACTCAGGAGGCCCAGGTTCCTGGAACCCCATCTCCAGTCATTGACCCATGTGCCTATGGCATCCCCATTGTCACCCTTGAAGGCCCAGCCCCAGCAAGGTTAGTAGCCTTGTCTCATTCCTGTTTGTATTTCTAATCCTCAAACCTTTGCCCAGTGTCTGCTCTAAGCCGGGTACCAGCGACACAGGAAGAACCCCTGTGCTTATGGGAGAGACATGACTGCAGATGGCTGTGTCTCAGGGCTCTGCACAAGAGTAAATGAACCAGGCAGCCCACAGGCCAAAGGAATCACAGCCCCTGGAAGTCACCTGCACCCCACGGGGCATGTGGGGAGTTCCTGGGCCTCCCCTTGGAGGACGGGCCCACACCACCCGTGTCCAGTGTTCTAACACTGCCACCTCTGCCTTTCTGCCCCTGCCATTAACCCCTGGGTTCCCCCCCAGGTGCTCCCCAAGTCTCTGTACTTCCCCTACCCTGGGCTCTGGCAGTGCCAGCCGCTCTCCCTCCAATCCAGCCAGGAAAGTGGCCATTGCTGTCCCTTGTCCTTGGGGGTGAGGCTGTGCTGGCCACACCTCTTTGGCTCCTGGGCTCCCTGACTCCACAACGTCCCCCTCTCCACAAGAGGGGCTTCCGTCACTGCGGCTGAGTTGGGTATCACCTCTGGATTCTCCCAGAGCCCTGGCTTCTGGCTTTCCCAGCATGGAGCACCAGGATCCTGTCCCCTGGCTCAGGAGCTCTTGGAAGGCAGGGTAGCTGGGTCAACCCGGAGCGGGAGTGGGGGTGTGGAGGGTGGCCTTGCCCTCAGGGCCCTCTCGGTGTGAGGCTGTTGGGCGGAGCCTGGGCCCTCACCTCTGGCGCCGCTCCTTCTCCTTGGCCTTCTCTGCCTGCTCAATTTTGACCTGGGGCACACGCTCCAGGTTCTCGAGCAGCTCGTCCAGCTGTTGCTCAATGATGGTCAGCATCTGCACAGTGCCGAGGTTGGACTCCTGCTGGCTGCCGACACAGTTCTGGTACACGTCCAGCACCTTGTGGTTCAGGCTCTCCAGCACCTTGTCCTGAGAGATGGCAGGCCTCCATCGGGGTCTCGCGGGCCCGTGCCCAGTCACACTCCATGGTCTACCAGGCCTCTTGCCCTTGCTGAGGCATGGTGGACCTCGCTGGGCCCAGCCTGGCACAGGTTGGCACTCAGGAAGCATGGGGTAAACAACTTGGACACCTGGACTCTTCCTTGGCCAGAGCTGTGACCCCCTCGCCCTCCTGTGGTCAGCCAAATCCTGGGCTCTAGCCCCCACAGGCTCAGGCCTGTGCCTCGACCCCTCCTTCAGCTGCCTCAGTGTGCCCACTGAAGCCCAGTTCCCTCCTCCAGGGAGCCCTCCCTGTTCTGCCCCTGCATTGACCTCAGTTCCCCATAGGACCACATTGTGTGATCTTTGTGTGGCCCTGGGCAAATGAACTCCCCTCAGCCTGTTCTGACATTGAGAAACCAGTTAATGCCCCCTGCTGCACGGAGTGGGCCTGAGGATTAAATGAAGAACAGCAGGCAAAAAGGCTTAGGTTAGGCATGGGGCACAGCCACTGACCAGTGATGTCTGGCAGGAGGTGGGATGCACTGGCTTGCTCATCGTGGCAGCCCGTGTACCTGAACTAGTGCCTGGCACAGTAGGCACTCAACAGGAATTTGAATGAATTAGGAAGCTGGATCTACATATGGCTCTGGGCGTGCTGCCCGGAAGGGTGTGTGCCGAATCCTGGTCCCACTGCTTGGAACATCCTTGGCCTTTTGTGCCCTCAGAATTCTTTCACTCTCTCAGCCTGGCCTGGGGATGTGCCTGTCTTCCTCCCAGCAAGGTCACCTTCTGGGTACATTGTATATGCTTAAGAAGCAGACGTATTTGTTGAGTAAAAGTAGGAATGGAGGTGTGTTGGGCAGCTGAACAGCCATGGGGCAGAAACAGAATGGCTCAGGTTTGGGGACCAGGGGCCTTCTCCAGCCAGTGCCCTTTGGTCGGACGCACAGAGCCTGGAAGGTGACAAGGTGCCACAGCAGCCCCAGAATATGGCCAACCCTGGAGTCTTGCTTCCCTGCTGTCAGAGCTCCAGGCACTGGGTCTCCTCCCAGCAGTTGCCTGGAATGGATACCACTCCCCCGTCCCCTGCCCTCAGCATGTGGCCACCTGCACTCCTTCCACTCCCAGTGCCTGCCAGCTGCCATCTGGGGGGCCTACCTCCTGAGCACCCTTGTACTCGCCGAAATGGAAGACCCGGGCTTTGAGCTCCAGCTCAGCGGCCGTCTCCTCCTCCTTGACGATGGACATCATCAGTGTGGTGATGCACTGCTTTAGGTGGTTGACCTCCCTGTCCCTGGATGGGGGACCAGCAGGGCTCTGCTCACTCAGCATGGCCCTGGGTACTTTACCAGTCTGAGCATGACACCTACCCCCCGCCCCTCACCCCCACCGCTGTCCTGAGGGCTAAGGTACCATGACTGCAAAGTGCATGCCCAGGGGTCAAAGGTGCTGTGATATGCAGGGGTTAAATTTATGACCTTTAGCAATTGAGACTAGAAAAAAAAAAGTTTTTAGTATATTCACAAAGTTGCACATCATCACCATAATCTAATTTTAGAACATTTTCATCACCCAGAGAGAAACAGCACCCATTAGCAGTCACTCCCCATTTTTCCCTCTCCCCTTACTTTGTCTCTTTCCTGGACATTTTATAAACATGGAGCTATACACATGTGGCCTTTTGTGTCTGGCTCTCATTCAACACAAAGTTTTCAAGGTCCATCCAAGTTGTAGCAGAACTTCATTCCTTATGACCACATAATAGCCCATTGTGTGGACAGACCACACTGCTGACCCACTCATCTGTAGAAAGACATGGTGGTTTCTACCTTTTGGCTCTTAGGATTAGTACTGCTATGAACGTTCACAGACAGGTTTTTGGGAGGACACATTTTCTGTTCTCTTGGGCATATACTGGGGGTGCCAAAACAATGTATACACATTTTAAGCGATGTTATCTATGGATTACTTTTTGAAGTTGAATTGAATTATGGTAGCAATGTGTAGTATGATGTTTGCTCAATTATGACGTTAATCAAATGAATGCTAGCGTCACCATCCGACAGGACAGTCAAAGAAAATGGTGGAAGCACAGTTGTCGTTCGAGGAGCGCAAGACAATTTTGAAATGGTATTTGAAATTTGAGAATGTTCTCCTGACTTAACACCCCTTGACTTCTTCCTGTGGGGAACCTTAAAGGATGTGGTATACTGTAAAAAACTGGCTATACTGGTGGTACTTCGGGAAGAAATTGAAATGGTATGCACAGCAATACAAGTGAACACTTTGGTACAACATTGCTCAAGCAGTAGATGACCATAATCAGAAGTGTCTGGACACTGATGGTAACCACTTTCAGCACCTCTTGTAATTGCAGAAGTCAAACGTGACTTGTATTCATCTTTTGTTATTGGCATATATTGGGTATTACAACTTAAATACAGTTTTTTCCTTTCTTAAAATGTGTATACTTTTTTTTTGGCACCCTCTGTATTTAGGAATAGAATTGCAACAATCAACTTTTAAATGATGTAATAAATTTTATGTTGGGGTTTCCCAAGCTGGAATCCCAGCTCTAAAGGCTAACATGGGTTCACTAAGTGCAGGCAGCTGCATGCAGGTACTGGTCATAGTGACTGTATGGACATGTGGCCACTTTGCCAGCAGTTGCCTGGGAGACCCAGAGGTGTCCCCTTCCCCTCACAATGATTTTGGGGCTATCCATTTGTTGATAGAACCTACTGACATTTTCTCAATGTTAAACAAAGTGCCATGGGCTGCTGGTGTTTTGCCCACTGGGGTCCCATGATCTGTCACATGCACTGCCACAGGTGTGCAGGCCACAGCCCCACAGCAACCCCTTAGGCTGCACTCCAGCTGTGGAGCCGAGGGCTGAGACCAGAAGCTTGCGAGTGTGAGGCGTACTGAGCTTGTCTGGCTGGTTCTAGGAGGAGGCTCAGAGGTGGTGGACAGAGAGGACACATGCAGCTCACACACACACCCCCACCTGCCTGGGCACTGGTGAGGCACAAGCAGGTCTCCTAGGATGACAACAGAGAGCACCTCCTGGTGTCAGGCCCAACTTCCCTCCAACCCTGAGTGCCCACTGCAGGAACACGTGCGTTTGGGGTCAGTGGGATGTTTCCTAAAGGATACGTGATTGCATTTGGCTATAACCTAGTTTTTAATCCTTCACTTTCAATGGCTTAATTGGTCAGTGTGCTATCCTACAGCTGGCACTGTGCTGGTTCACCTCTGCCCTTCTTTGTTACATGGACGTGGTGTGGTGTTTTTTGGTTTTTCTATTTCTTCTCCAGGTGATTGGGATAATTTCCCCCTACTAGTTCTCTTTAAATGTAAAATTGTTGGGTCACAATTTTTTTCTCCTCAATTAGATCCCACCTGCAATTTACAGGAAATGCAGAGGTGAGGCATGAGGAACCAGCTGCTCAGTGTTGGTCCCCAGACTAACGTGCACATCACCTGCATGTTGGTCAGAAATGCAGAGTCCAGGCCTTGCCCAGGACCTGTCTAATCAGAGACTTTATTTTACAAGCTCCCTAGGGAGTCCAGCACACACTGAGAAGTCTGAGGAGCACTTTGCTGCCAGAAAAGTGATCTGGTTTTTTCCAGGTGGACTGCAGGGGTACAACAAGATGAAGAGGGAACCTATGGATCAAAAGGGATTTAAAGACACAACCAAATGCAGAGTGTAATCTTATTTGGATTCTAATTCAAACTAACAGCTTAAAAACACAATCACTTATGGATTATGGATATTAAATATTAAGGATTACTGTTTTTTTAGATATGATGATAGTATTGAGGTTATGTTAAAGAGCCCTATCTTTTTAGAGATATCTACTGAAATATTTACAGATGAAATGACATAATGCCTGGAATTTGCTTCAAAATAATAAAGAGGAGATGGGGAAGGTGAAAGGAGACTGCCTACGAGCTGATCACTGCTGAAGCTGGTGATGGTATTCAGGACTCATTATACTATTCTCTCTACTTTTGTATGTTCATATGTTTGACATTTTCTTAGAGTTATTGGGCTGAATTGGAGAAGTTATAAGAAGTTTTTAAAAATGTAACAAGAAAGAAGATTCCTTCATAAATACCTAGAAACATATAACCAGAAAGTTTACTAGAGTGGTATTAAAACAAGCACCATGAAATGTGAATAACAGTCATTCAGAAGAACAAACAAAAGAGTACGAGTTACCATATTCCTACAGATATAGCAGCAAAAAGAACAAAAACAGAATATTTTTAATAGAGGAAGATAGCAGAGTAGGAAGCACTAGGAATCTGTCTCCCCAATCTAGACAACAATCGCACCGGTAGAATCTGATAAAACCATTTTGGAATGCTGGAGTCTATTGAACACTTGCAATTTCCAGGGGAAGCCCTGGACAGTAATTGCAATTAATTTCAGTCAAGTTCAGCTCTGACCATAGTAGCAGCTACCCAGCCAACACTCCCAGCTGTATGGCAGGCAGCTGTGCAAATTTCCTGGAGCAGCTTGCACAGCCTGTGGAAGCTAGGGTGGGCAAAAAGGACCCTGTCCTCCAAATATTGGGAATTTGTGCTCTGATTGCTGGTTGGTGCTTCTGATTACAGAGGTGCAAACAAACAGGCAGCCATTATTGTTGCACACCCGCCCCCTTGTTGCAAGTCCCTCCTCCTTGGCTGAAGTGACTTCCAAGGGATTTAAGAGCTAGTACTCTTCTCATCCCCTTCATTTTTTTTTCTTTTTCCCCTTTTGATAACCAGATACTAAAGACCAAGGACATTAAAAAACAACAGTGTATATGGGGAAAACTAGAAAATTACTGTGTATGCCCAGTGAAAGGTTCAGAAAAGACCTAAAAAGACCCTTAAGTTTACACCTCAGGCTCAGCACAGAGAACTTCCAAATAAAAACAATAACAAACAAAACTCTGGGGTAGGGAGAGAATCTGATTTCCAGAGTTACCACATTATTAGATTCGAATGTTTAGTATTTAAAAACAATAACAAACAAAATCACAAGGCACACACAAACACAAGAAAGTATGGCCCACTCAGAGGGAAAGAAATCAACAGAAACTGTCCCTAAGAAAACCTGATGGTAGATACACTAAATTCTGGAGCTGAAAAGTACAAGAACTAAAATGAAAACTTTACTAGAGGGATTCAAAGGCAGATTTGAGTAGGGAGAAGAAAGAATCAGTGATCTTGAAGATAGGTCAATGGAAACTATCTAGGCTGAGGAACAGAAAGGAAAAAAACTTAAGAAAAACAAATAGAGCCTAAAGAATCTGTTGAACATCATT
The DNA here is from genome assembly GCF_001890085.2 of Hipposideros armiger. Taxonomy (NCBI): domain Eukaryota; kingdom Metazoa; phylum Chordata; class Mammalia; order Chiroptera; family Hipposideridae; genus Hipposideros; species Hipposideros armiger. The sequence goes on along the minus strand of NW_017732509.1, from coordinate 168,794 downwards.
AAGAGGACCAATATATGTATCTTGGCTGTCCCAGAAGAAGAAGAGAGAGAAAGGCACAGAGAAAATATTTGAAGAAATAATGGCTGAAAACGTCCCAAATTGGATGAAAAAAACATGAATATAAACATCCAAAAACCCCCAAGGAACTCCAAGTAAGAGGAAATCAGAGACCCCCACTGAACTTATAATTAACTATCACAGAAAAATCAAAACCCAAAGCCAAAGAATCTCAAAAGCAGCAAGAGAGAAGAACATTATATACAAATGACCTTCAATAGGTTATCAACAGATTTCTCATTAGAAACTTTGGTGGCCAGAAGACAGTAGGCTGATAATGTTCAAAGTACTCAACAACAACAACAACAACAACAACAAAAACCAAAAAACCAAAAAAAAAAAGAAAAACCCACTGTCAACCAAGAATCCTAGATCTGATATAACTGTTCTTTAAAAGTGAGGGAGAAGTTAAGACATTCCCAGATAAACAAAAGCTGAGGGAAGTTAGAGAAGAAAGAAACCTAAGGTGCAACATACCAAAGTTTATGAGACAATGCAGAAGTGGTTCTTAGGGGGAAATTTATAGCTATAAACACATAAAAAAAAAGGAAAGGAAAAGAAAGGAGATCTGAAAATCAACAACCTAATTTTACAACATAAGGAACGTCTAGAAAAAAGAAGAAATTAAACTCAAAGCTAGCAGAAGTAAGGAAATAAAGATTAGACAAGCAAAACAAAATAGAGAATAGAATAACAATTGGTTCTTTGAAAAGATCCACAAAATTGACAAATCTTTAGCTTTGATGGACTAAGGGAAAAACCAAAATACTAAAATCAGAAATGAAAGTGGGGACATTACACGGGCCGGTCGAGTGGCTCAGTTGGTTAAAGAGCTCACTCAAGAGTGTGAGCTCCGGGCCGGCCGAGTGGCGCGATGGTTAAGAACTCGCTTGGGATGCCAGAGGGCCCCGGTTCGGATCCCACATATGAGGGCCAGTGACACTGCCCTCCACAGCTAAGATGCTGAACAACAGCTCAACCTGGAGCTGGGCTGCCATGAGTCGCCGGCGACGGCGTAGGCTGCAGTCCCTGTGGCAGTGGGTTGCCATGGGCTACCGTATGTAGCCAGCAGCCAGCGTGAGCGGCCAGCAGCCGCAGTGAGCGGCCGTCCAGAAGCCGGCGACTGATCTGCCTCGCCAGAGAAGAGCGCAATGATGGTGCCAACTTGGGCCAGTGAAGCAACATCCTCCACAACTAGATTGAAGAACAAAACGACAGCAACTAGTCTGTTCCCCTTCCCCCAATTCCCCCAGCAATGTTCCCTTCCCCCCAATTCCCCAATAAAAATCTTTAAAAAGAAAAGAAAAGAGTGTGAGATCTGAGCAATAGGGTTGCCAGTTCGATTCCCTAGCTGAGCTGCTGCTGAGCTGTTGGCAGGATGACTCAGATAAAAAAAAAAGAAAAGTTGGCACATTACTACTGCTTCTACAGAAATAAAAAGGATTATGAGTACTATGGGACTGAGGGGTTGAAAATGTCAGCGGTGAGGAGGGCTCCCTGAGTTCTCCCCTGGAAATCATCACAATTTCAGCAGCTGGAGCGCAGCAAACAAACCTCTACCAAGCACGCTGAGCAGCGAAGGGCCTCCCACGCCGAGTACTTAAAGGTGGGCAGCCCGGGCGAGTGGGGCAAGAGGGAGGCGAGAAGCGTGGAAACGCACCCCGCACCCCACAGCTGTGGAGACTTGAGCTGCAGTGCCAGGAGAGCAGCAGAGGCTCTGCTGGAGCATGGGAGCTCACAATGGAGAGGGGGCTTTTTTTTTTTTCTTCCCCCTTTTCTCTCAGACAGCAAAAACAAAACAAACAAAAAAACTGCATAGATAAGAACCCACCCCCACCCTCCCTCAGAAACCTTGGCCTCTGCCCTGCCAGAGCCTTAAACTGACCCCTGACGAGAGGAGTAGGGTCAGAACAAAGGTGCCCCTACTTCCAGGGGATTGAGAAACTTTGCATGAGAAGAGGCTGCAGGAGTGTGAACCTAAACATGCTGTCCCCATCCCCACTTTTCCTATGAGGCTCCAGAGGCTGAACAACTTCAGCTGCTGGGTCACTCAGGCCTTCCCAGCAGGAGGCTCCTAGCAGCTCTGAAATCTCCACTTCCTGCCCCCACCCACAACAGCCCCCAGTGGAAAGAGCACCGGAAGATGCACATCCAGCCCTCTGGCTGCGCAGAACTCAGAGTGCCTCTGGGCAGGTGGGAGCAGAAACAGCATTAACTTTGTAAAAAACTACCAATCACACCTCATAACCCCACTCATCTAAAATAGACCTGCATTACCAGGCTCACTCTAGGTGCCAGGCAGCCAGCTCTACCCCCACAAGACGCAGAGGAGATTGTGTATAGCAGAGGAAAACCTGGGGAGAGCTTGGCAGACTTCAGCCAAGATCGGCACTGGTTACTTCTTGTTTTTTTCTCCCTTTTTTTTGATTGTTTGTTTTTATTTTTGGTTTCTCTTTTGGTGTGTTATATTGTTGTTGTTAATTGGGTCCTCTTGGATGTTTTGAGGGGGGTTTTCATTGGTTGCTTGTGCTGGTTGTTTTTGGATTCTTCTATTTCATTAGTATTTTTGTTTTTTTAGGCACATATAAAGGTGCATATATGTGGATATAGATGTCCATATATATGGGTATATATATATATATATATATATAGATAGATAGATAGATATATAGATATATGTATATAGATATATGTATATAGATATAGATATGTATATATATATGTATATATATATAGATATGTATATATCTATATATATGCATAGATATATATTCTTTTCCTCTCGCTTTCCTTCTACCTTCTCTCTCCCTTCTTTTCTGCTTCCTTGTCACAGCTCGACTTTGCCTCCTTCTTTCCATTTTTTCTGCAAGTTTTTTATTGTTGTTGTTTTAAGGGTGTTGCTATTATGTTTCTTGCATTTATTATATTTTTTAGTTTATTATATTTTAGTTTATTTTATTCTGCTATTTGTTCCTTGTTTTTTTGTTGTTGTTGTTGTTTTGTTTCTGTTTGTTTTCTCCTTGTGTATAATTGATATTTCTATACATGTTGAGTGTAGGGTAATGGTTGTTTTGTACATCAGAGAGTATCTGGTTACCTTTGGTGGCTG
>NW_017732509.1:161380-162168 GCF_001890085.2 Hipposideros armiger | reverse complement strand
CAGTACAAAAAAGAAAAACTACAGGCCGATATCACTGATAATATAGATGCAAAAATCCTCAACAAAATCTTAGCAAACAGAATTCAGCAATATATTAAAAAGATCATACATCATGACCAGGTGGGTTTCATCCCTAATAGGCAAGGTTGGTTCAACATCCGCAAATCAATTAATGTGATACACAACATCAACAAAAATAAAAATCTTATGGTCATATCAATAGATACAGAAAAAGCATTTGACAAAATACAGCAGCTATTTATGATCAAAATCCTTAGCAAAGTGGGAATAGGGGGATCATGTCTCAACATAATAAAGGCCATATATGATAAACCCACAGCTAACATCATACTCAATGGGGAAAAGCTGAAACCATTCCCTTTCAGATCAGGAACAAGACAAGGCTGTCCACTTTCTCCACTTTTAGTCAACATAGTTCTGGAAGTTCTAGCCACAGCAATCAGACAAGAAAAAGAAATAAAGGCATCCATATCAGTAAAGAGGAAGTAAAATTGTCATTATATGTAGATGACATGATACTATATATAGAGGACCCCAAAGACTCCAAAAACTATGGGAACTAATAGACGAATTCAGTAAGGTAGCAGGATACAAAATCAGTACTCAGAAATCAGTTGCATTTGTATATACCAATAATAAACTTTTGGAAGGAGAAATTAAGAAAACAATTCCATTTACAATCACTTCAAGAACTATAAAATACTTAGGAATAAATTTAACCAAAGAAGTAAAAGGCCTGTACTCTGAAAATTATAAGACACTGAAGA
>NW_017732509.1:137359-158973 GCF_001890085.2 Hipposideros armiger | reverse complement strand
TATCAAACTACCTAGGGCATTTTTCACAGAAATAGAAAATATAATCCTAAAATTCATATGGAACCAAAAAAGATCTCAAATAGTCACAGAAATCCTGAGAAATAAGAACAAAGGTGGGGGGATCACGCTACCAGACATTAAAATGTACTACAAGGCTACAGTAATCAGAACAGTATGGTACTGACATAAAAACAGTCACATAGATCAATGGAACAGAATAGAGAGCCCAGAATTAAATCCAGGCATATACAGGCAGTTAGTCTATGACAATGGAAGCAAGAATTTACATTGGGGTAAAGATAGTCTATTTAATAAATGGTGCTGGAAAAATTGGACTGACACATGCAAAAATATGAAACTGGATGACTTTCTTACGCCATATACAAGAACAAATTCAAAATGGATTAAAGACTTAAATAGAAGACCTGAAACCATAAAACTCCTAGAAGAAAATATAGGGTCTAAATTTGCAGACATTACTCTGAGCAATATTTTTACTGATACATCCCCGTGGGCAAGGGAAGTAAAAGAAAAAATGAACATATGGGGCTACATCAAACTTAAAAGTTTTTCACAACAAAAGAAACCATCAATAAAACAAAAAGGCAGCCTACTGAATGGGAGAAGATATTTGTCAACGAGATATCTGATAAGGGGTTAATATCCAAAATATATAAAATGCTCATTCAACTCAACACCAAGAAAACAACCCAATTAAAAAATGGGCAGGGGATATGAAGAGACATTTCTTTAAAGAGGACATACAGATGGCCAACAGGCATATGAAAAAATGTTCAACCTCACTAAGCGTTTGGGAAATGCAAATAAAAACCACAATGAGATACCACCTTACCCCGGTCAGAATGGCTATCATCAATAAGTCAACAAACAACAAATGCTGGTGAGGTTGGGGGGAAAAGGGAACCCTGGTGCACTGTTGGTGGGACTGCAGACTGGTGCAGCCACTGTCGAAATCAGTATGGAGGTATCTCAAAAAACTGGAAATTGAGCTACCTTATGGCCCAGCAATTCCATGCTTAGGTATTTATCAAGAAAAACCCAAGACATTAATTTGAAAAAATATACGCACCCCTATGTTCATTGCGGTGCTAGTCACAATAGCTAAGACTTGGAAACAACCGAAATGCCCATCGGTAGACAACTGGATTAAGGAACAATGGTACATTTACACAATGGAGTATTACTCAGCTGTAAAGAATAAAGAAATCGTTCCATTCGCAACAATATGGATGGACCTAGAGAACATTATGCTAAGTGAAATAAGTCAGAGAAAGACAAATACCATATGATCTCACTTATACATGGATTCTAAAAAACTGAGTAAATGAGAAATGTAAACAGAAATAGTCTCAGAGACACAGAGGAAAAACTGAGGGTTGCTAGTTGGGAGGGGGTGGGGATGAAGGAGAAGGGGAAGGGATGAGACAATATAAATTGTTAACTACAATACAGCCTCAGGGATAGAAAAGACAGTCTGGGGAGTATAATCAATAATGTTGTAAATATTTTTTAGGGGGCAAGATGGACTCATGTCTTTTTATGAGTCAGTGTAGAGGCCTGACCACGACACTGTATTTCTGAAGCTGATGTTGAATAATATTGTATGTCAACTATAATTATATATACATATAGTCATGGGACGTGGAGTAGAGTGTGGGAATGGAGTCAATGGAATTGTAATAGATAAGTATCATATTGGGGGTGGGAGGGCAGTAGATGGGGAGGAGGGTTGTTTCTGTGTGAAGGGTGAAAAGGATAACTATTGCATTCTTCTGTATACCTAAAACTAACCAAAAAAAGTACTATGAACAATTATACACCCCGAAATTGGATAACTTAAATGAAATTAAAAATTCCTGGAAACCCAAAATCTACCAAGACTAAATCATGTAGAAAATATGAATAGACCTACAACCACTAACAAGATTGAATGAGTAACCAAAAAATCTAATACCAATCCTTTTCAAATATTTTCAAAAAGTTGAAGAGAAGGGAACAACACTTCCTAACTCATTCTGTGAGACCAGAACAACCATGATGCCAAAGCCAGTCAAAGACACCACAAGAAAATAAACTACAGACTAATATCCCTTATAAACACTCATGCAAAAACTTCAACAAAATATAAGCAAGAATTTAGCAGCATATTAAGAGAGTTATACAACATGACCAAGTGAGACTTTATTTCTGCAATGCAAGGATGGTTCAAAGTAAAAACATCAAGGTAATACACCACATTAACAGAATGAAGGGAAAATGTCACAAAATCATCTCAATGATGCAGAAATAGGATCTAACAAAATCCAACACCCTGTCATGATAAAACACTCAACAAAATAGGAATAGAAGGAAACTACCATCACATAATATAAGCCATATCTGAGAAACCCACAGGAAACATCACAGTGAAAGACTGAAAGTTTTTCCTCTAAGATCAGGAACATAGTAAAGATGCCCTCTTTCACCACTTCTATTCAACATAGTCCTGGAAGTTCTAACCAGAGCAATTAGGTAAGAAAAAGAAATAAAAGGCACCCAAATTGGAAATAAAGAAGTAAAATTATCTCTGTTTGCAGATGATATGATCTTGTGTGTAGAAAACCCCAGACTCCACAACAAAGCTGTTAGAATTAATAAATGAATTCAAATTCAACAGAGTAGCAGGATACAAAGTCAACAAAATCAGTTGTAATTCTTTAAAAAAATCATGAGCTATCTGAAAAGGAAAACAAAAACCATTCCTTTACAATCACATCAAAGAGAAGAAAATACTTAGGAAGAAACTTAACCAAGTAGATGATTTATACAATGAAAACTACAAAACACTGTTGAAAGAAAGACATAAATAAATGGAAATATAGCCCATGTTTATGGATTAGAAGACAATATTCTTAAACTGCCAATACTACCCAAAGTTATCTACAGTTTCAATGCAATCCTTATCAAATTTCAATGTTTTTTTGCAAGAAAAAGAAAAACCCATTGTAAAATTCACATGGAAACTCAAGTGAACCCAAGTAGCCAAAACAATCCTGAAAAAGAAGAACAAAATTGGAGGATTCACACTTCCTGATTTCAAAGCTTAATACAAAGCTACAGTAATCAAAGAAGTGTGGTACTGGCATAAACAAGTAGACCAATGGAATAGAGTGCCCAGAAATAGGCCCTCACATATGGTCAAATAATTTTGTCAAGGGTGCCAAAACCATTCAGTGGGGGAAAGACAGTCTTTTCAATAAATGGTGGTGCTTGGAAAACTGGATATGCACATGCAAAAGAATAAAGTTAGACCCTTACCTAACCCTGTACACAAAAATTGACTAAAAATGGATCAAGGACCTAAATTTAAGACCTGAAACAATAAAACTCTTAGAAGAGTTTTATTGCAAAAGTTTTAGTGCAGAAGCTCATAGCATTGATTTGGTCAATGATTTCTTTGATATGACACCAAAGGCACAGGCAACAACAACAACAAAAATAGAGAAATTTGACTTCATGAAAAATTATAAAAATTTGCATAAAACACTATTCACAGATGTAAAAGACAGCCCACAGAATGGGAGCAAATATTTTTAAATCATATATTTGTTAAGGTATTATAATCCAGAATATATAGAGAACTTTTAAAACTCAGTAACTATAAAGACAAACAAACAAACAAAAACACCTGATTCAAAATGGGGAAAGAACTTGAACAGACATTTCTGAAGAGAAGATACAAGGTGTGATCAAACAATATGGTGAATGTTTAAGTAAAAACAATTATTACAGTAAAAGACACATTACCATTAATCTCCCTCAAAATACTCCCCCTTGCTTCAAACACACTTATCCCATCATTCTTGTCACTTTCTGAAGCAGTTCTGGAAGTTCTCTTTTGTGCGCATCTTTAGTTGCACTGTCGTGGCTGCCTCGATGTCCTGAATTGAATCAAAATGTTTTCCTTTCATGGTCATTTTGACTTTGGAGAAGAGCCAGAAGTCACACGGATCCAGGGAATAAGGTGGATGAGGACACACTGTAATGTTTTTATTTGACAGAAATTGCTGTACCAGAAGTGATGTGTGACACACGTTGTGATCAGAAAATACTGTGAATGCTGCTGTCAAGTGCCATCTAATGGAAAGGCGGAGATCTTCAATATGGGAAGTGGTGTGCTGAACCTTAGTGTGTGACAAGTTTCAACTTGTTTGGTGCAGTCAGTCAGGTGTGAGCTATGGTTGAGAGAAGGTGTGTTTTAAAGTGTGTCGTAAATCATCCTCCATCATGACACCACTCCATGTCACACATCGCTTCTGGTATACAGCAATTTCTGTCAAATAAAAACAATGGTTTGTCCTCATCCAACTTATTCACCGGATCTGGCACCGTGCGACTTCTGGCTCTTCCCCAAAGTCAAAATGATGCAGGACATGGAGGCAGCCATGACAACGCAACTAAAGACATTCATGAAAAAGGGCTTCCAGAACAGCTTCAGAAAGTGGCAAGAACAAGGGGATAAGTGTGTTCAAAGCAAGGGGGAATATTTTGAGTGGGATTAATGGCAACGTGTCTTAATGTAATCATTTTTTTTTTACTTAAACATTCACCACATTGTTTAATCACATCTTGTATATGAATGGCCAGTAAGCACATGAAAATTAAGGAAATATAAATCAAATGCTAAATTACAATGCGATACCACCTCATACTCATTAGGATGGCTACTATAAAAAAATAACAGAAAGCAGCAAATGTTGGCAAGGATGTGGAAAAACTGGAACCCTTGTGCACTGGAGTTGGGAATGTAAAATGGTACAGCTGTGTGGGAAAACAGTATGACAGTCCCTTTGAAAGTTAAAAATAGAATTATCACATGATTCAGCAATTCCACTTCTGGGTCTATATTCCCCCAAAATTGAAAGCAGGATCTTGAAAAAGTATTTGTATACATGTTCATAGCAGCATTATTCACAATAGCTAAAGGGTGGAAGTACCTCAGGTGTACATTGTAGGATGACTAGATAAGGAAAATGTGGTCTATACTTACAACGGAATATGATTCAGCCTTAAAAAGTAAGGAAATTCTGAAATTTTCTACAACATGGATGAACATTGAGGACATTATGCTAAGTGAAATAAGCCAGTCATAATAAGACAAATCTGTATGAGTCCACTTATATAAGGTACTTGGAATCAGAAGCATAAAAACAAACTAGAATGGTGGTTACCAGGGCTGAGGGGTGGGAGAATGGATTATTGTTTAATAGGTATAGAGCTTCAGTTTTGCAAGATGAAAAGAGTTATGGGGATGGATGGTGGTAATGGCTGCATAACAATGTGAATTACTGAATACCGCTGAATTGTACACTTGAAAATGGTTAAGATGGTAAATTTTATGAAATGTGGAACTTACCACAATAAAAAAAAATGAAATAGAGACCCTTCTCACCCTGGCAAACTCAAGAGAGATACTCCACTAGATCCTGGCATTTAAGATTCTGGAGGAAACGAGTGATACACACTTAGTTCTGGTTCCTTTATAAGTACCTGCCTTTTGTTGGTTTTCCTTGTCTGCTTTGGCATTATAGCATTTTCTTCTTGCTCTTAAACCCCATAGCAGGTGTCAAGTGTGAGCCCCTCTCCCTGCACTTTTGCCTGGCCTTTGTTTCAGTCCAGGGCAGTTTTCATCTGCCATTGTACTGGCTTTCGCTTCTCCTCCCTTTTGCCGGTCCTCGTCTCCTGGAACTCCTTGCATGCACCACCTACATGCGTTCCTTCTGGGGTCCTGACCTTTCTCCTGCTGTTTCATCTTGCTCTTCTCAGAGTTCTGGGAGCTGTCCAGCTTATTGTCCCCTTTGCTGACCTGATTGCTGGCTGTGTCCGGTCCTCACTGTAATCTTAACCCCTGTGGGCTTTCCTGTGCCCAGATGGGTCTGTCTGGTGGCAGGGGAGCAGCCTCTTGAGAGAGAAATTAAGATGTTTCTCCTAATTCTTGCAGTATCTACATTTACTTGGAAATCTCAAATTCATCCCCTTAGTGGATGTACTTTCTCATATTTCTGGTGACATTTTTCTGTTCACTTGTCCTTAAAGCTGGAAGTCAGTACGAGTCCAGTACGGCAGACTTAAGATGAGTTGTGCCATTTTAATTGTGTCAAGCTGGAGCTTGGGCTGTTGGCAGATGTGCAGGCTGGTTTTCCCCTGAGGCTTGGGGTCTAATTTCCATGTCTGAGTGGCAGCCATGGGTTGCGGTGCCTAGCATGGCTGCTAAGACTGCCTACACAAGGTCTTGCCTCAGATACTGGTTGGCCCTGGCAAGTATTTTCTGTGGGATGTGACACCTCATTTGTGGTTGGCTTTGTTTTGGCAGGAGATGGCTTGTCTTATAACCCTTATGTGCCCAGTCAATATACAGAGGCTAGTGACAAAGTCAAACCTAAAAAGTCCTAAATTTGCCAAATAATGTTTTATCAAGGTTTAACTTACATATCATAAGATGTATGTGTACTGTACCCATTTTATGTGTACTGTTTGATGAAATTTGACGAATTTATACACCTGTGTCAGGACCAACATAATCAAGATATAGAACCTTTTCATCACCCTACAAGATTCTTCATGCCCCTTCATATTGATCCTCTCCCTTCGCCAGCTGCAGGCCCATGTCTCTCACTCCAGATCCTTTTGCCCATATGGTGCATGGACCTTTCAGAAGGCCCCCAGTGACACCAGCCTCCTCAAAGGTGTCTGTTCAGGTCTTTGGCCCATTTTTAAATTGTGTGTTGCTCCTTTTCTTGTTGAATTTTAAGAGTTCTTGGATAACAGTCCTTTATCAGGTATGGATTTTGCAAATATTTTTTCCCAGCTAGTGGCTTGTCTTCTCATTCTCTTGACATTGCTTTTCATAGAGCTGAAAATTTTAATTTTAATGAAGTCCAGCTTGTCAATTCTTTCTTTAATAAATTATTGCTTTGGTGTTGTATCTAAGAAGTCATCAGCATACCCAAGACCGTCCAGATTTTCTCCTATGTTACCTTTAGGAGTTTTACAGTTTTGCATTTTACATTTAGGTCTGTGATCCATTTTGAGTTAGTTTTTGTGAAGGATTTAAAGTCTGTGTCTAGATTTATTTTTTTTTGCATGTGGATGTCCAGTTGTTCCAGTACCATTTGTTTGGAAAGTTTCCATTACACAGGTTTCCCCCGCTATCTGAAAGTAGAGAGTTCCTATGAAGCCGTTCATAAGTTGAAATAGTATAAAGCAAAGAGTATCCCCTGCTTTCTGAAAGTTCACATTATGCCACTTCGCTTTTACAAAAGACCTACATTAGTATGGTAACAACTTTTTTCGTAAAAGAGAAAATCCTCTTTGGATTTCTCTCAGTTAGAGAAAATAGGTAATAATGTAGGTCTTTCATAAAAGTGAAGTGGTGTAACAAGAAGTTTTGGAAAGTGGGGGATACTTGTATTGTTTCTGCTCCTTTGTCAAAGATCAGTTGACTATATTTGTGTGGGTCTATTTCTGGGCTCTCTATTCTGATCCGTTTATCTATTTGTCTATTCTTTTGCCAATACCACACATCTTGATTGTTGTAGCTTAGTAATAAAAGTTGGCTAGTAGAAATCTTCTAACTTTGTTCTTCTCCTTCAATATAGTGTTGGCTATTCTGGGTCTCTTGTCTCTTCACATAAACTTTAAAATCAGTTCATTGATATCTACAAAATAAGTTGCTGGGATTTTTATTGGGATTGCATTGACTTTATAGATCAATTTAGGAAGAACTGATATCTTGACAATATTGAGTCTTCCTATCCATGAACATGGAATATCTATTTATTTATTTTTTTTCTTTGATTTCATTCATCAGAATTTGGTAATTTTCCTCATATAGATCTTATACATGTTTTGTTAGATTTATACTTAAGCATTTGATTTTCTGGGGTGCTAATGTAAATGGCATTTTGTTTTCAATTTCCACTTGTTCATTGTTGGTATATAGGAAAGTGATTGACTTTAGTATATTAACTTTGTATCCTGTGAACTTGCTACAGTGGCTTATTAGTTTCAGGAGGTTTTTTTTTTTGGTTGATTTTTTCAGATTTTCTATGCAAACAAACAATCATGTCATCTACAAACAGCGACAGCTTTATTTCTTCCTTCCCTATCTGTATATCTTTTTTTTTTCATTTTGTTTTCTTACTGAATTAGCTAGGGGTTCCAGTATAATGTTGATAAGGAACAGAGAGAGGGGACATCTTTGCCTTGTTCCCAATCTTAGCAGGAAAGCTTTAAGTATGATGTTAATTGTAAGGTTTTTGTAGATGTCCTTTATCAAGTTCAGGAAGTTCCCTTCTATTCCTAATTTATTGAGAGTTTTTATTATGAATGGTTGTTTGATTTTTTCAAATGCTTTTTCTGCATCTATTGACATGTTCATGTGATTTTTCTTCTTTAGCTTGTTGGTTGATTTTCAAATGCTGAACCAGCCTTGCATACCTGGGGAAAATCTCACTCGGTTGTAATACATAATTCTTTTTATATATTGTTGAATTCAACTTGCTAATATTTTGTTGAGGATTTTTACATCTATGGTCATGAGAGATACTGGTCTGTAGTTTTCTTGTATGCTTTTGTCTGGTTTTGGTGTTAGGGTAATACTGGTCATATAAACTGAGTTAGGAAGTATTCTGTTGTCTAGAAGAGGTTATACAGAATTGATATAATTTCTTCCTTAAATGTTTGGTAGAATTCATCTGTGAATGCATCTGGGTCTGATGCTCTTTTGGAAGGTTATTAATTATTGATTCAATTTCCTAAATAGATAGACCCATTCAGATTGTTTATTTGTTGTATATTTTTTACGGTGTTTTTTTTTTTTTTTTCTGAGAAAGCGTGGTTCAGTTCATGGAAGTTAAGTGCATATGGGCTGTGAATCCCCTGGAAATAAAGTGTTCATGCTCTTAGGATGGCTCAACTGTTGAAGTGACTTAGCGGCCTGAAGACCAGCTACTGGACAGCACCTCCAGGCTTCTGCTATGAGGTTTATGTGCACATGCATGTGTCCTCTCGACAGGTGCTAGGAATCTGGAGGCTGCCTAGCTCTCCCCAGCTCATCTCTCTGTGACTCTCTGCTACCTCCCAGCTTTCTAGGAAACACACTCTTGCCCGAGAGCTGGTGGCTTCACGTCACTCTGGCGACTCCCAGCAGGAGACTCTCCATGGCAGGACGTGGGTCAGCAAGACACGGGCACTGAGGAACACAGTTTTCCCATGGGACATTAAAGCATTCGGCTATCTCCCACCTCAGGGCCTTTGCACTTGCTTTTCCTCTGCCTGTCACCCTCTTTTCCAAGATTACCCTGTGGCTTCCCATCACTCAGGAAGTACCTGGCTCAAAGGACACCTTCTCCTGGGAGCCTCCTCAGCCCCAGCCATATGCTACCACTCTTCACTTCAGCCCCCTTCCCGTCTCATTCTCTTTATTTTCCTCCTAGCATATGTCAGTATCTAAAAGACAAGTCTTGAGTCTGTCTGTCTGCCCACATGGTATGTTGGCTTCATGAGACAGGGCCTTGCCTTATCCTTGGAGGGCCTAGACCCAGGCCTGACCCAAAATAGGTGCTCCGTCTGTGTTTGGGAGTGAATTCCTTGTTCCCAACAGGTCTCATATAGTGCTCCAGCCTGACCCTGCCTAGCCCAGCTCTCCTGGGCCTGATACTAGCAGAAGAACGCTCCCAGGTGGGAGGTCCTTGGAGCTATCCCTCTCTGGCTACAGACTACTCCAGGGTGGGGATGGACCAGCCTGGTATGACTCCACCCACATGACATACTCCCAGACTGCTCCTGGTTTCCCATGACCCTCAGCTCCCGGGTCCAACAGGACACATCCTCTTACCAGAGCTAGGCCTATAAGACTTCAAATGGAGCTTTCCAGAAAACTGAAGCCAGGTAAGGGCTAGGGTCATGGACAGGGAGGGTGTGGGGCCGCACAGCCCAGGTCCCAGTGGCTGTGGGGGTCCCAGGAGGACAGCCAGTGACAGAGCTCACCCCTCACTGGCCTGGGCAGCCCCACGTGAGACCTACATGCGGAGCTGGGTGTTTTTCAGGGTGAAGCTCAGCTCCTCCAAGGCCTCCTCCATTTCCTGAGTGTTCTGGATCAGCGAGAGGTTCTGCTCCTCCAGCTCTGTGAAGACGTCCAGGAGCTGCTGGGGCTCCGTGAAGTACAGCTCCAGCTTCTGCAAACAGAGCCATGTGTGTAAGGCACCAGCAGAGTGTGTGTGTGTGTGTGTGTGTGTGTGTGTGTGTGTGTGTGTTGGGGGGTAGGGGTTGTGGCTCCCACAAGCCCCACCCAGAGTAGGGCCACTGACCTCCCCGTCACTGTCTGAGTCCTCCTGCGCAGGGATGGCAGGGATGGCAGAACTCAACCTGCGGAGAGATGTGGAGTCAGAGGGCCAGGGCCTAACCTGAGCACAGAAGTCCTATGGCCATTGTGCCCCATCCCAGCGGTGTAGACACCTGGCATCTCCACAGCATCTCTCCATCCTTATACCCCTTTTCCCCCTCATCCATCGCATAAGCTGCCCTGGTGGTGGCACCAGCTTCCTCTTGGACCCCCAGGTGTTACACAGCAGCCAGGAGGATAGTTTCAAAATTCAATTAATTTATCTTACTCCAGTTAGAATAAAACTCAACCTCCTTCTGGGAGCTGTGAGGGCCCTGCCACCCTCCCCGCCCTCACCTCCCCACCACCCAGGGTTACTCTGCTCCTGCCCTGCAAGCTCCCTTCCTGTCTCTATAGGCACTGACCATACCTCAGGGCACTGGCAACTGAGGCTCCCACTGCTAGGGCTGACCCTCTTCATTTACCATCCTTTTTCTAAAAGCCACTTTCAGGGCCTTTTATGCCCATCTTCCCTATCTAGATATGGCCTTGGCATTTGTCATTGATAGCTCGCTTTGCCATCCTGTGACATTAACAGTCACCTTCGACTGACCCTGAGCACACCACAGGAGCAGGGACCACTATGGGCCAGCCCCCAGGGGTGTGGGAAAGGCTGTGTGGGCTTTGAGTTCTCAGCATGGGGCCCTGGAAGGCCCCACAGATGGGGACCCAATCTTGCCTGACATCCAGACCTGCTCTCATCACACTCTTTGCCTGCCTCAGCCTGGGCCCCCACCCTGGATGTGCAGGTTCCGCTGGCCAAAAAGCAGTCAGGGCAGGCTCACAATCAGAGGAACCTGGGCTGAGGTCTGAGAGACTCCAGGACCTTATCTGCCTGCAGTGGAGGTGATAAGTGCAGGCCCCTGTGGGAGAGGCCACAACTGTACTCAGAGACCGTAGTCACCTGGCTAAAAGGTGGAGGTGCCCAGATGCAAACCCAGGACAGTGTGCTCCCAGACCTCAATTCTCAGGGACTGTCTGAACATGGGGCCTTACAGTGGGAGCTCCAGTGCTGATGGGCAACCTAGGCAGAGGAAGCATGCGTACCTAACCTCTTCAACCTCCATTCAACACTGAAATAACCGGAAATAACAGCCCCCATTGGCACGGGGTTGCAGAGATCAGAGTTAACCTATGGCATGTGCCTGGCTGACCAATGGTGGCTGCTCTCCACAAGGCGTGACCATAACTCATAAAGATGAATGTGAGCTTGCAAACTGGTAGTTCTCAGGTCCCCTTCCAGCCTAAGAAGCACCAGTTTGGGACATGGGCGCTTGAGTGTGGAGAACATCTAAGGAGGGAAAGGATGTCCACATGAACCTGGAGCGCAGGAAACAATGGGAGACAGAACCATGGGAGGGCGGACCAGGCCATTCACTGTAGAGGAGGAGGGACAGGTCAGAGCATGTACGAGGATGAGCAGAAGACACAGATCCCACGCAGGACAGTGAAGGGGAGGCTTCTGCACTCCCAGGTCACCCATTGTCCCTATCCCCACTACCACCACCCTCATCCAAGCTGATAAACCATGAAGCTTCCAGAAGGAAGCATAAGAGACTATTTTAGTGCCTTCGGGGTTGGCAAAGATTTCTTAAGTAGGACAGAAAAGGCACCAACCATAAAAAGCAAAGATTGGTAAATTGGACTCAAAAGATAACATTAAGAGAGTAATAAGGCAAGAGAGACTGGGCAACGATATTTATACTATGCTATTACATAAAGGACTGGCATCCGGAATATAAAGCACTAATAGAAAACAAGGAAAAAAAAGCCAACAATCCAATAAAAATGTACAAAAATTGAACAGACACTTTTCACAAAGGAAGATAGCTGAATGGCCACATTTTTCATGAAAATGTCATTAAAATCATAATGAAACACCACTCCATCCCTGTATTAACCCCATCTTTGATTTTCTGTATTCTGATGCTGTGACATTGGGGGCTATGCTTACCCTAGATGGACGAACGCATGTGAACATGCTTTCCAAATGCAAAAAGAAAAACACAAAACAACAATCCAGAACCCACACCCCAAGCTCTCACTGGAGGTACTGTCTCTCTGCCTAATCACCCAGGGTCAGGTACCAGACAACTTGGGACAGCCACTGTGCCCCAGATCCCTGAAATTATTAAAACCAGCCAAACCTGAGCCCGCTTACCTTGCCTCACTTGTTCCTTTTTGCAGAAATCACAATAAAGGCTCCTGTCCAAAGTTCCCCTCCTCCCTCTGCTTCCTGACCACCCTGCTGCTTCTCCAGCTGGCCCACCCTGGCATGCCTCCTCCTCTGGGAACTTTGAGTAGCAAACCATCGTTTCAATGACGGTCATCTTTTGATCTGTTGACCTTGCTGAACCTCAAATTTTCTATCAGTACACTCTATTTTACAACAACCCTGCCAGAATACCTAGAATGACAGGTACTGACAATACCATGATTTGGTGAGGTAGTAGTAGGTTAGCTGGAATTCTCATGCTTGCTAGTGGGAGTATAATGGGGCAGCCACTGTGGAGAGTTGTATGGCAGAAGCTACTAAAGCTAAACATATGCCCACCCTATGAACCAACAATTCCACTCCTATTTTTAACAGAAATAATGCTCATACATGAAATAGTGCTCAGATAGAAAAGTACAAGAATGTATGCAGCTGCTTTAATCAAAATAGCCTGGAATTGGAAATAACCCAAATGACCACCAGTAAGAGTGTGGAGCAAGACAGTGGGGGACAGTGGAGCAAGTCCCACAGTGAGACACAAAAGAGGAGCAAAGAACAGTTGGTGGCTGTGCAAAGCCAGCTGGGTGTGGAATGAAAAGATCCAGACCCAGAGAACAGCGGTGTTGTTCTAAGTACATCAAGTTCAAGAACAGGAAGAGTGACCCAGGGCGATCAAGATCAAAACAGTGGTTACTTTCTGGTGTGAGGTCTGACTAGGAGAGAGCACGAGGCAGTTTGGGGCACTGGGAATGTTTTCTATCTGGATCTGGGTGTGATCACATGGGTATATACGTGTGTAAAAAGTAAATGTTCACTTAAGATTTGTTCGGTTTGTGATATATCAATAACACCTCAATATAAGAGGAAAAAAAGTAAAAGACCGAAATCTGATCATGACGCTGCTTTGCAGGAACTTCCTGGCCTCTGCAGGCCCTGGACCTGAGGGTGGACTCTGGAGCAAGAGGCCAGGGTTCCAGCTCTACCTGACTGCTCTGTGCCTCAGTTTCTTCACCTATCATGTGGGGGACCCTCCAAGAGCTGCTGAGGTTTGGGGTGGCTGTGCTGTAGGACCAAGGGAACAGGGGTCATCTGGGGTGAGGTAGTGAGAGGATGGGGCAGCGTGAGGACAGGGGCTAGGGCTGGCTGGGGAGGGAGGCATTGGAAGTGGGACAGGTGGAGCTCTGTCCTATGGTCACTGGTCACTGCTGGAGAACACAGGGGCTTTGTGTGGCACGTCAGGGGAATTGCAGGAAGAAATGCAGGAGGTGTCCAAGAGGTGCTTGGTGGTTCCAGAGGTGAGAGCTGGAGGAGCTATGGTGCAAGAGTCACTGGAGCTGGAACTTGTCCCCAGAAGGAGGCCCGCCCTTCACCTGGAGCCTCCAAGATAATTGAAGGAGCTCTCGGACACTGGGACAATTCTGCACAGCTGGCAGGCCCAGCTCTGAGCCCCTCTGTGACAGTGATTTCTATGTGTCAACTTGGCTAGGTCAAACATTATTCTAGATGTTCCTGTAAAGGTGTTTTTTAGATGAGATTAATAATTACTCAGTAGACAGTAAAGCGGATGACCCACGATAATGTGGGCCATTATATATATAATGGAGAAACAGTGAGATGCACAGGGTCAGCTCCCCCATGAAAGGAAAGATGGACATAAGAAAACCACCTTTGCTTATATTTAGGTGGAATCATAAGCACATGCCAGTACTCTTTTGACAGACAAACACAGCAACTTCGTAGGGTTCTACATCCTATTTGCATAAAAAGGGCTGGAAGGACATGCAGGAAATAATAAAACTCATTGCAGCGCTGCCCGTGGCTTCCTGGGCCAACAGCCTGGAAGAAGGTGTGTAGGGACAGGGGGTTAAGATTTCTCAGCTTACATTTTCTATACAGTTGTGATTTTTGTGAATGTTTCAGTGAGGGAGGAAAAGTAACTGGGTGACCCAGCAGCTAAACATATGCCCACCCTATGAACCAGGTAGGGTGGGTGGGATGGGGGTAGCTCTGGCCTGCAGGCCTTGATGGAAGGACAGGTTTGCACTGGCCCACGGATCTGTTTGGGGTTTCTGTTTGTCTCTCATCGTGTTTCTTAGAAGAGTTGAAAGTAACCATCACACTTAAATCTGGGTAATTTTACAAAGAAGTCTAGACTTCTGGCTTCCCTTGAATGGCTCTGGAGCTCTGACCCCTGGGCCAGCGCTTTCTGGCCATAGAAGGCTACTAGAGGGTATGGTGCCATCCTGTCCCGTGTGCCCACCTGCCTGCCCTCATCTGTTCACATTTGACTAGTCCGTTATCACCCAAGTGGACTACCGTAGACTTAAGTTTACTGAATCAGGCAGAAATAAACCTTGGTTGATGAAACTTCTTGATTTTTCAGCTTAATTCAAACAATACGCCCTCCAGGTTGGGAACAGCCCCTCCGCATACTCTCCCCCTTGAGGAGTCTGAACCCATCCTGAAGCCCCTGGACTGGATCTGCTGAGAAGCACTCCCCACCAGGCCCCAACCACTTCCACAGCCCCCCTCAAGCCCACTCACTCTTTGGGGTCCAGCCCGCCACTCGTACTGTGCTGACTGCCCTTTCGGAGTCTGATGGTGCTCGACAGGATCTGCGCCGCCTGTATCACCCGCAGCACTTTCCAGGGTTTCCTTGGGCCCGGACCCTCTGGAGGAAGCAGAGGAGTGGTTTCCATGTGTCCCCGCTAGGAGCAGGGCTCCTCCAGCGGGGGACAGCCACATACCTCTGGATCCTGTCTTGCCTTTGATCCCTGGTCCTATAGGAAGCAAGGGAGGGGAGCCAGGCCTGCAGTGACACTGCTTAGGGGCACAGGGCTTCCCGGGACCCCTCAGTGGCAGGAGGGAGACGCATAGGAGGAAAGCCCCTTGGGTTTCAGTTGAGAGCCAGACCCACTTCCCAAAGCGGGTGCTTGGGCTGAGCCATGATTAGCTAAGAGGTGGCTGCTGCCTGACTGGGGCTCTGTGGGGTGTGGAAAGGACCAAGCCCATGGCCTGAACGCCTCCAAGGCCCCTGTGAGCTGGGCACAGGGTCTAGGTGGGCCCGGGGACCTGTCGTCTCTTTTCTGCTACCTTTGTCCCCATTTGTGGAGAACAGAGTATTCTCTTTGGGGACCTTGGTGACTTTCTTGGCCTTTTTGAGAGCCAAGTTCTTCTTCTCTTGTTCTTCCAACCATTCCTTGGGTGACAGCTTGTATAGGAAATCCTTGTAGACTTTATAATGCTGCAGTATGTCTTCAAATTTGGAGATTTCACTAGACCCAAGGAAGGGACAAGTAAGGTCAGGCTCTGCCCACTGGGAGGCCCCTCCAGAGGGTACCCCTTTTACACCCTGGCCAAAGAAGACAGGCACAGAAGCATTGTCCTGTCAAGGAAAGGATGCCCACCCTGCAGGGACCAATGTGGGTTAGACCTCCCAGAGTTACAGCCCTCAGGGACTCGGTCTGCCTCCTCCCAGGGTGGAGCCCTGTCTCCTGGTGATATGGCCTTGGAAAAGTCACTGAATCTCTGGCCTTTTGGCCTCAGTCACCTCATCTGTAAGATGGGCAGCAGACTACAGTGCTTTGAAGCCCTGAGATATTTAGGGTTCAGTGGTAAAGTGATGAGGTTCACGTTGTTTGGGGCTCCCTTTGACTAGGGGAGAGTGATGGAGGAAAACGTGGTCAAGTCAGCCCAGGCCCAGCTTGCCTTTGACCTCACCTTTTGATGTTCATGATCTGGGTGGTCAGGTCACGAATCTCAGTGATCTTCTCTACCTTCGCTTTGGTCTCCTTCTCTGCCCTGGAAGGTATGTGGGGGCAGGGAGCCAATGTCAGACTGTTAAAGAGGAGTGCCCACACTGCCCTCAGGCCAGGTGTGGAGCGAGGGGACCTGGGGCCTGGGTCAGGTCCAGGATGGGTTGGGTGGGTGTGCACCGGCCTAGGGGACAATGGGGGGATGCCACAGGCTCACGCTGTCAGGGCCTGCACAGAGTTGCGGTCATTCTCCCTGAGGAACTCATCGAACAGGGCGGAGTCCTTTTCCAGAGACCTCTCAGCTCGCTCCAGCTCCGCCTCCTCCTCAGTCACCAGCAGCTCCAGCCGCCGGATCTCGCTCCGCTTCATATCCAGGGCGTACTGGGGCCACCAGAGCAGGGGTCACACTCCTCATGGAACAGCCCACCCGGGTCCCCGACGTGGGAGCAGCTGGGCCTACCTGGATAAGGAACATTTGCCGCTTCTGGTTGATGTACTTGTTTATGTTATCAGATTCCCCGTTCTTTTCTGTAATGAGAGGAGGGAGGCATGTGGGGGTGGGGCAGGCAGTGGGAGAGAGACCCAAGCCTGTGGCAGAGAATGGGCACATAGCCAGTTAGTGGGGAGCCAGTCAGTTGCTCCCAGTGAAGTGCTGTGCTGCAAGGCCCAGGGTATTACAGAGACCATGGGAGAGTGAGCCCTGTCTCCATCAAAAGGTGAGAAGGCTCTGCTGATACATTACATCTCCATTCCTGGAGACTGGTCCAGGTGGGAAGAACCTCTCTTGCTGTAGTACTCTTCTCACCTGGAATGAGACCCTTGCCCTGGAAATTTCATCAAGCTGCCCTTAATAACCAAAGGCTTATTGGCCAGGACCTGAATGGGGGTGGTGAGAGAAAAACGGGGCAGCATGATCTTTACTTGGGGTAACCTAAGCCCCCAGGGCTCCATTTGGGCAGCAGCTAAGTCTACACTGTCAAGGTCTAAGCCAGGCAGGAAGAAATTATGGTGGGCATCTGGACGTTTCAGAGTGCAAGCAGAGAGGTAGCGCAGTGGGGCCAAGGGCTTGTGGGGGCCTCTTTCCTTGGTTTTTCTGGAGAGGAAGATCTAGACACGCCTCGACTTTGGAAGGCCCAGGGACTGTGGAAAGGACTGTAGAACCATGTGGCTGTCTATCTTGTCTGTCAAATACTCTCCTTTCCAGAAGAATGTGGTATGGTGCAGGAGTCCTGTTTTAAGTCTAGATGCCTGGCAGTGAGCCCACTAGACCCCTGCCTCCCTGTTCTACCTTGGGGAAGGCCCAGCTCCTCACTGGAAGCCAAAGCTGGGAAACTGACGAGTCTTGTGCTTCAACCTGCAGGGTCCAGGCTTTCCTGCTCAGGTGCCGCCTGCCTCTGCTAGGTCTTAGGAATGGAGGGTGGAGGCAGAAAGGGAATACGTGCTCTGTGCACCCCCATGCAGTGCTTGGCAAACAAACATCACAGCAAGCTCAGGGCTTCCTACCCCAAAGAACAAGCCATGTGTGTCATGGTGGAGGCTGGGGGTCTCCTTACGTGTATATTCACATCCAGAACATCTGTAGTCCCACTGGGTTCCAGGACTCTCTAATCCCAAATGCTTCTTTCTAGCTTAGTGATATTATACTTTATCATCTGGGCTGGTAGATTATTAATGTATTCTCAGTACTTAAGATTTCCTACTGGGTCACAAAATAACAGCTCTCACACACAGAGTTCTTTCTCACTACGTGCAGGTCTAAAGATGTTGAATCCCACAACCATGAGATTGGTCCTGTCATCAATGAGGAGAGGAAACCATGGTGCAAAGAAGTGAGCTAACTTGCCCAGGGTGGTGCAGCCATTAAAGACTGAAGCTGAGATCTGAACCCAGGAAATCTAGTTCCACATTGACGCTTTTTACTTCCAAGTTAAATGCCTATATTTTATACCGCCTGCACTCACTGATCAACGTTCAGAATGCATGCAATACTGGGGTTCAGAGACTTTCAGACTTGCTCTCCATCTGAACTTGATCCCTGTGACGGTGGAGGCAGGGGTGAGACAGAAAAGACCTCGTTTCCCCACTGCACCGTAGCCCTTCCTCTCCAGGTGGTTGTCAAGTACTGCTCTTTCGTGGCGCGGACCCGACGTGGGGGAGGGAGGAACGGCACCTTTGGTCATGGAGAGCATCCAGGCCATGTTGTTGTGGAAGGCCTGCAGCTGCTCAGCCTCTGCGAGCGCCTCCTGGTCCTCCATCTTGTCTTCCAGCTGCAGCTTTCGCCGCAGGCTGGTGTGCTTAGCAGACACTTTGGACGAGTAGGTCATCTTCTCGTGCACCCGCAGCGTCTTCTTCTGCTCCCGCTCCTGAGGGGTGGGTCAGGGGGGATTCGGTGGGGCGAGCCTCCATTCCCGGCCCCTCCACCCCTCCGTACCTCTCTCCCGCCCCGCCTGGGCCGGGTCTCCTCCCCTCTACGTTTTCCCACCCCAGGGGCACGCGGGCGTAAGGTGGTGTGTACTTGGCTTGGTCAGCATGTGGAGTGCGAACCGGGCAGGATGGGGGGGTACGCACATGCTGCGCGCAGGGAGAGCTGTGGAGTTGTGTGCGAAAGGGAGCATTCCAGGTTCCTGCGCACTACTGCCACGGGTTGGGAGGAAGTGGGCAGGACAGGCCTCTGGACAGTGGAGATGCAGGCGGGCTGCCCACCTGGTGAGATGTGCCTTCCAGATCAATAGTGCAGGGGGACATACTAAAAGATGATTCCTTGTTTATCTGAAATCCACACTTAAACCAAGTGTCTTGTATTGTGATTTGCTAAATCTGACACCCCGAGGTTCAGGGAAACTAGATCTTCGAGTTTCCAGAAGAAACTTGAAAACCCGAGTTTGAGCTGCAGTCTCCTTCGTCAGTGCTGGGGCCATGCTGTCTGTCATTTAGAGTCTGTGCCTTCCCGCCTGTTTTCCACCCTGCCCTGGCAGCTGGCCCCAGCCCTTCACATGAGAGGATCCCAAGATGGGGAAAGGCTGGGGCCTCTTCTTTCCAGAGGCCCAGTGCAGGTCTCTGGCTGCAGGGGTGCCCAGCCTTTCCTGCTGCTCAGACCCTGGGAGTCTCCACATCCTTCACCCTCAGGGCAGCTCAGCCCACCCCATCAGACAGACCGTCAGGTGGACTCTTCATTTGGCATTCCCTGGGTTAGTTCTATTTCCTGCTGGGCCTGTCAGGTCCAGCAACAACCAACAACAACCAGTTCAACCTCTCAAGAGTGCTGCTTAGGGAAAACCTAGCTGTGGTGGGACCCAGAGTGAGGCCACTAGTTTGCACATTCCTGTATAAAACAAAGTCCAGAAAATGTCACCCTCTAGAATTCTAGTGGCAGGTCTGCATATGAAAGACATTGGGCAGCCACTTGGGGTCCGTGTGAGGTTGAGGGGCTCTGCTAGGATGGGGGGCAGAGTGTGAAGTTGGGTGCTATGTTGGGTAGGGGGAGGAGTGTGAGGCTGTGGGGGCCTTTGCAGGAAGGCAGAGATAGCCCTGAAGCAGGGCCAGGGTGGGAGCAGGTAATCCAATCCTGCAATGGTGAGGAAAGAGAAAGGTCTCTAAGTCAAGGTCAGAGAAAGTCTGTGTGTTTGCAGTGTCTTCCCACTCTGGAGGCCTCAGGAAAGTGTGAACTGTTCAGTGTGGCTTTTCTTGAGTGCCTCCTTCCAGGGCATGAATGGGTGCACAGCATGGCAGGATTGGGGGAAATACTGTTGGATGGTGGCCCAGAGTTACTAGGTGGGAGGTCCAGGGTAGGGCTGGAGCATGTGCATTTCCATAAATGTCATTGGTCACTGTTTGGGGTTGCAGTGGGAGTTGCTGTCTAAGGAATCTCAGATACTGAGCCCTGAGTTGGGGTGGACAGAGTCAGCCCAGGAGGGAGCCTGGGACACTGACCATGAGAGTATAACCAGAAACATGGCCCTGGCCACTTCCAAGGAAAGATGCATACCAGGTGAGCCCTCCCTGAACCTGCCTGCAGTGAGGCTTGCTTGCTCTGGCTGTGCTGTGGTGTGGGGGAGTCGGCTCTTTGGGCACATGGGCTCTTGGGATGGGGAAGCAAGAGAGACTATGTTGGGGTACAGATGAGGTACAGGCTGGAGGTTGGCGCTGGCCCTGAGACTCCCAGGCACTGCTGAGGGGCATGTATATGCATATGTGCACATGTGAGCATGTATGTGTTTGTATCTATTTCTAAGAATTCTGATGAGAGGACTGTACAAGGCCAGAGCAGTCATGGGAAGGGGGATTCCTAGGGGAGGTGAGGTCCTTGAGGTCTGCCTTGAAGGACAGGGAGAGCCTCAGGAGCGGATGGCACCTCATGCAAGGGATGGCAAAAGCGAAGGTGTGGTGGCGAAGGCTGTGGCCACAGCAGCTCCAAGGAGCCCACCCTGACAAAGGCCCAGGCACGGTGGCAATAAAACTGGATAAGACAGTGGGACAGGTCAGAGACCTGAGAGCCAGGCAGAGTTTCAGGTTGGTTTTGTAGGAAATGATGAGCTGTTTACTATTCTAGAATGAGAGAGTGACCTGAGGAAAACGCTCTTCAGAAACCTGGCTGCTGCTTGTGTGAGGGAGGGCAGAGCTGGAGGTAGACCTCGGTCCTGGTACTTACTGAGAGAGACTTACTCCGCTCCTGATCTCTCAGCAAGAAGAAGTCCACATCCCCCGACATGTGGAAAGGATTAGCTGAACGATCAGGAACGGTCACAGACACTGGGGAAGGAGATACCTCATTGGAGAGACAAGCCAGCTCTTCCAAGCCACGGCCTATGCCTCTGGGGTCCCAGAGCCCTCCCAGCCCAGCACAGGAAGCTTCTGTGAAAGCATGGGTGAGTGGCAAATGTTCTCTTGGATCTAGCTATGCCTGAAGTCCACCTCTGGGCCTTCCAGCTCCATAAACTCACCTGTCTGGTTTAACCAAGTTGAAGTTGGGCTTCTGTCCCTGGCATCTGAAAGAGACCTCATGAATAGCCCCTCCTGTGTCTGAGACATCTGCTATATCCCTGGCCCTATGTCTTCTCTCATTTGAAGTCTCAGGAACCCCCACTCCATAGAGGAGGAAAGCAAGAGCCTGCCACTTGTAAGTCATGGTGCCAGCTGATGGGGGTCTGTTGACTCCAGAGCTGAGGCACCTGCCTGCAGTGAGGCTTGCTTGCTCTGGCTG
>NW_017732509.1:76760-137198 GCF_001890085.2 Hipposideros armiger | reverse complement strand
GTGGGCACTACCAAGGACCCCAATTCTGATGCCCCCACCCCCAGGGGGTAGGGAGTTATTCCCACAGCTCAATTCAGAGGCTGTCAGGGAGGACAGAAACCAGAGGGCACCAAACGAAGGACTTAAAAATATGGTTGCTTTCTTCCACTACCTTTGATTGAAAAGAAACAGGGTTCATGGGAAAACAAAACCAAACCAAACAAAAAATTCTTGAAAGAGAATATGGTAAAAAGAAAACAAAATAGCTCTCTACTTTGAATCAGCTGCTGATAACATTTTGGGGGGTGTTTTCTTCTAGTCCTTTTCAATACACATTTTTAATAATTTCATATCTTTCTTTTTTTAAAAAAAATTAAAACCACTTTACCATCAACAGCTCCCTGTGAAATTACTAATTCTTTGTGGACCTTGTAAGCAAACATTAAGGGCTGCAGTGACACACTATGTCATCAGGGTACACTTGCCACAACATGCATAGCAACCGCAAGTGTTGCCATGGACGTCCTGAGGACATCATTGACCACCATTGACTGGTTCTTGGGAACTGAGTTTTCAAAGGGAGACGAGAGACCAGAGGCTATAAGCAGTTCCCAGGCTTCAGAGGCTTATGCTGACCTGCCTTCCTGGAGTTCTGTCTCATTTTACACCCTCACTAGGAGAAAGAGTGCACTGTTAAAGGAATTCAAAGTTACCATAGTCTCAAAATACCTCTGCACAAAACACTTATTACCAAGAGAAAAGGAGCTTTACCATGGAAAAGGCTGACAGAATCCACCTCGCTCAAGAGATCAAAGTGAACACTGGCAAGAGAAAGAGGAGGAGTCTGCACTCTCTCCAATGGGGCCCCAGCATATCATTCAGACATTCCTGCCTAGGACACTTCATCTGCAGGTTGTCTGAGGAGGGGTCGGAAAAGCCCAAAGTCATGGGCATTCTATAACATCTTTGTACTATTCTTTTGACTTTTCTGTAAGAATTAAATCTTGTTCAAATAGAGAGCTTACAAAGTTGAGTTATGCTCAGAATGAGAATAATAAAGGCTATCTGCTCCTTGGTCCAGCTAACAGGACGAAGTCAGAGGAGCCTCCAGTCAGTTCTTAGCCTGGCTTTTGAGGAGGGCGTAGGGCCTGCACTGTGGGAGGAGATGGCCCACAGGTGGTGCTGGCGCGAGGTCCATCAGGGGCCTATGGACAGGAGGGACAGAGGTGGGATAGAGGCTCCTGCACTATTGGAGGGACAGAAGACCGTTACCGGAGCCTGTGCAGGTTTGGTTTTGAGAGTGGGTTCTTGTCCCATGGCTAATCGCATTTCGTTTGTTTGTTTGTTTGTTTGTTTGTTTTTACACACTGACTAATTCTGACAGACTCCAGGAGAGACTGCCAAAGGGCCTGTCAGCCTTAGGAGGCCAGGGAGGTAGATGGAGATGGTGAACTAGGCACATGGCTTTTGCACCCCGTCAATGACCCCCTCAACCCCCAGAAATGACATAGCAAATTTAGAAATGGTGGACAGCTCTGGACAATAATAAGCGGGGAACAGTGTGGGCTCATGGGGTGGGAAGGCAAACTGGGTGGGGTTGAGTGGGGACGTGCAGTCTAACACAACTCCAGAAGGAGGGTAGGGGAGGTGGGGACAGCTCTGGGTGGCAGAAAGGGGCAGGGCAGCCCTGGACAGAATGGCCACAGCCAGTCCCCTCTTCAGCCCTCGCCTCACTCTCTCTTGCTCCCTGTTCCAAGCCAGTAACCCAGGCAGAGGAATTTGTCCTAAATTCAGAATAGTGAGGACTAACCTTAGGTCAGAATGGAGGGGTAAGTGAGAGTATTTATGTCCCCAGATTGGCTGGTAGCACACATGGGCCTCACGTCCCAGTCTCCAGCAGAGAGATTAGTTATGATCGTTAGTGAGCACTGAGCATTACCCCGGGCCAGAATGAGGACCTCACATGACTTAACTTTCATAAAAATCTATGAGGTGGGAATTATTGTTACCCCTAATGAGGAAACTGAGGCACAGAGAGGTAAGAAGCTCACCCAAGGCTACGTAGCTATACGTGGCTATGTGGAGACTGGCTCTGAATACAATTTGCATTTGCAGTCAAGAGAGTAGGGGATGTTTATTATTAATATGAAGATAATCAGTGTGTTAATGTGAAGATGAGCCCACAACCAAGAATGGCAATCATTTGAAGCAAACATCCCAGAAATGCAAATTTAGTTAAACATTTATAAACCAAGTAATGTAATATACCCATAACAGAATGAGAGAGAAAATTATATGATCATTTTAATAGATGCAGCAAAAGTATTTGATAAAATTCAAAACTTATTTTGAAATAAAAGTCTTAGCAACCTGGAAATAGAGGGACTTCCCCAACCTGATAAAGGGAAGCAAGGTGGGCTGAGGAATGGCCCCCAGAGATGTCCGTGCTGTAATCCCCAAACTTGTGACTGTGTTCCCTAATATGGTAAATGGCACTTTGCAGATGTGATTAAGTTAAGGACCTGGGGATGGGGAGATGATTCAGGATTATCCAGATGGGGTGCTTCGTATAATCATGAGGGTGCTTATAAGAGGGAGGCAGGAGGGTCAGAAGCAGGGGGAGAAGGTGTGATGACAGACACAGAAGTTGGGGTGAGGTCATGGAGATTGGAAGATGCTACCTACACTGCTGGCTTTGGAGACAGAAGGGGCCACAAGCCAGGGAATGCAGGTGACCTCTAGAAGTTGGAAAAGGCAAGGAAAAGCTTCTCCTTCAGAGCCTCTAGAAGGAACTCAGACCTGGGACACCTGGATGCTCGTCCTGTAAAATTCATTTCAGACTTCTGACCTCCAAAGCTGTAAGATAATATATTTGTGTTGTTTTAAGCCACTGAGTTTGTTGTAATTTGTTACAGCAGCAATAGGAAATGAATACAGATATGTACAAGAAAGCTTTAGGTGAAATATTGAATGTCCTGCCACCAAGATCAGGAACAAGGCATGGATGCCTATCTTTGCACTTCTGTTCAATGTTGCAGCAAGTTAGTAAAATAAATGAAAGGTATAGGATTGGAAGAGAAGGGAAAATAATGTCATTCAAGATGACATGATTGTATAGCAGAAAATCCAAAGAATCTACAAACAAAATGGTTACAATTAGATTAATTAGAATGGTTTATAGATTTTACTGTGAAATTAAAATAAAACTTATAGAAGATACAATAAACAGAGATCTTCATGACTTTGGGGGTCAGCAAAGAATTTTAAAACAGGAAGTACTAACCAGAAGGAAATGATTGTTAAATTGAACTACACTAAAATTAGGAACTCTAGTTCATTAAAAGGCACCACCAAGAGAGTGAAAAGGCAGTCCACAGAGTGGGGGAAGCTGTTTGCAATACTTAGAACTAGTGAGTGGCTTATATTAAAAATATATAATGAACTCCTAGAAATTATTAAAAGAAGACAGACAACCGCCCTTAGAAAAGTGGGCAGTAGACAGGAACAGGCACTTCACAACACAAAATCATCAATGGCCCATAAACAGATAGTCACTCTAGTTGGTCACCAGGGAACATGAGATACTAATACATATCCAAATTGCAAGGTAATATTCAAAAGATTGACAATGTGCCAAGTGTTGGAGAGGATGTGGAGCAACTGAAACTCATACCTGTTGGTGGAACTGTGAATTGGTACAATTGCCCTGGAAAACTGTCCTGTTGTATCTACTAAAATTGAACATAAGGCCAGCAATTCCACTCCTTGTATACACGCAAGAGAAATGGTTGCTTATGTTCCCAAAATAGCATGTGCAAGAATATTCATAGCAGTATTATTTGTAATAGCTAAAACACAGTAACAACCCAAATGTTCATCAACTCTAGAGAGAATAATACATTGTTGGCATATGTACACAATGGAATACACAAAGCAAAGAAGGGACTCCTGCTACCTGCATCTCACAGAGGCGACGTTGAATGAAGGAAGCCAGAACCAAAACAGCACAGAGTGATTCCATTTATGTGAGGTTTGAGAATGGATAAAATGTTTCTGAGATAGCAGAACACCCGCTATCTTTGAAAGAAAGAGGATTTCTGGGCAGATGAAAATGTTCTAGATGGCGATTGTGTGGAAGATGCAAAGTTGTATCCATTTGTCAAAAGTGATCAAACTGTATAACTTGATATTTCTGCATTTCACTGTGTATGAATTATGTCTCAGTGAAGAAACAAAACAAATCCAAAACCCAGACCCTTCCCCCTTAGTGTAACAATCAGTTCGGCACGAGCCCCCACCTGTAGAAGACATTATTGGGTGAATGGCTAAGGGAGATCTGCAATGGAGGGTCAGGTGGCCACCATCTGAACCCATGGATCGCAGCATGGCCAACAACGAGGCAGCTAGATGTGCGTGCTTCTTAGGAAAGATGGTAGGAAGCACACAGCCCACCTAGGAAGGAGTCTGTGGACAAAGTGGAACATGGATCCTATCAAGCATCTAGTGTCCAATTAAAGGAAATATGGGAACAGAGAAACAGTTTCCATGACAGTACCAGGAAGCAGACACATCACAGAGGACATTCTACAGGATAATTGACACCATTTTTCAGCTCAAGGCACAGAAAATAAAAGGACATGGGGGAATGCTTGTGCTCGATTAAAAGAGACTGAAAATGTTCAGATCTCCTTTGAAACCCTATGAGAACGAATCTTCTATAGGATGACATTTTCTGAGATAATTGGGTAAATGATGGTCTGGTTAACTTCATTGTGAGCTTGTAGGAAAGTGTCCTATTTTTGAAAAACGCACATTGAGGTATATAAGGATGAAACGACATGTCTGGATTTTGCTTTAAAATATTTTGGCAAAGACCAAAATGAAAGAGAGAAAAAGAATAGATGAAGCAATTGTGGCAAAATCTTGTTCATTGTCCAATCTGGTGATAGGAATGTGAGTTCAATGTGAGTTCACTGGACTTTAGTCTCTTCTTCTGGGCAGGTTTGGATTTTCATAATTAAAAGAAAGAGGAAATGGGGTGGGGTGGGCTGAGGGGTGGGAGCTTAGTCTGTGAAGGACAGGCTCAGGGAACATGCTCACATCTGCACACCTCTGCAGAAGGATCAGACTTTCCTGTAAGCCTAGGAGAACCAGGGGTGGGGCAGTGCAGGAATCAGGAGGGAGTCTGGGAAGCCAAGGTGTAGAGCCCAGAGCAGAGGCTCCAAGGTTGAGGTACACACAGCTAGCTGCCTACCCTTCTTCCTCCTAACAGGTGGCAGCCATATGCCTAGCTGAAAAGCTATACTTCTCAGACTCCCTTGCAGATACTGATGGCCCCGTGACAAATGGAATGTAGTCAGAAATTGTTGGGTGGGGCTTCTGGGAAGAATCTTTTCCAGGGAGGGCTGAGTTGGCAGGTGGGCAGTTTTGCCCTTCTCTTTCTTTGGTCCTTCTCCCTGTCTGGAATGAGATGTGATGGCTGGAACTGCAGCAGCCATTTTGTGACCATGTGACAACCTTGCAGTTGAAAGACTTATGGGTAAAGATGGTGGAGGAGAAAGACTTGGGACCTGGTCACCTGGATGATTTTGTTTGTAGAACTGTTATTGATGGAGCCTCATGGAGCCCTGGACTGCCTCCTACATTTACCATTACTGCAGGAAAAAAATCCCACTTTGTTTATACTCCTATTATTTCAGGTCTCAGTAGCCCATTTCCTAATGGAAACAGAAACATTTCCTTCTGCCCTTCACATGAAGACTAGGTCTGAAGGCATCTGGGCCTAAGGGAGAGAGTGTGCCTCCCACCATCTGGGATTTCAGCTCCCGGCTCCAGAGGTACCTTTGCCTTTTTTTCCATGTTTCTTTTTTTCTTCAGTGACAGAGGAAGAACTCTTGTCTGTGGATTCTGGGCTGTTCTCTGGGGAGACACAGAAATGAGGGCCACAGCAAATGATTTATTTTGTGATAGTGTGAGGTAAGGGAGAGACTCAGACACACTAGGGCTCCCGCTCCCTCACCTGCCTGCTGAGCAGGCTTGGCAAAGTTGCTCAGCTTCTCTGAGCCTCAATTTTCGCATCTGAGATGATCGTGCTGACTTTGCTGGGAAATTGTGAGAATTGTGCAAGAAAATGGCCACGAAATTTTCTAGCACATGTCCCTGGCACACAGGTTTATGTGCCTTCCCTTTCACGCCCTTCAATTTGCTCCTGAAGAGTAGTGCAGGACCATTATACAGGGAGGTCAGAAGGCTCTGCTTCCTGCCCTGCCAGCACTTTTGCTTGAGCTGCCCAGGGCGTCCCTCAGGGTTAGACTGGAAGACACACTTTCTTTGTTGTTCTCTCTCAACTGATACTCCCAAGGAAAGAAGATTTTGGTCCCATACTTCCTTTCACGCCAACTCAGGAATCTTTTGTAGCTTGGAGATTTCAGTCTATGCCAGCCCAGGAGAGCAGCCAGCCCAGAGGGCAGAGTGGGTGGGGGCTGCAGGAGAGTATAGAGGTGTGTTTTGGTGGGCAGCTCAGAGAGCTGGTCCTCTTGGACCAGTGTGAGGGAGGGTAACCTGGGGTAATAAAGGAGAAAGGAGGGCCTGGGAAGTTGGGGGTATGTACCAAGGGCCAGGCCCTGAGTAGATGGGTGATGGGGTGTAAGAAGACTGAAGAAAACAGGAGTCCTGTGGAAATGTCAGGAAGGTCAAGGCCTGGGGCTAAAAACTCAAATGCCTTCAGGATCAAACAGCATACATTGGGTTGTAAAGAAAAGTCATGACGTATTTTTTCTATGTTTTTTGTTGCAAAAATGTGTCATGACTTTTCTGACAATCCAATATAATGGTAAAGGGAAAGGAAGTAGCGGGTGGTGAGGCCTGTGGAGAACTTGGGAGCAGGCTGCTGAATCTTTATTATTTTCTAACTATCTTTCTTAGTGACTATATAGTTAAATTTCCAGGTAGTAAAATTTAATTAACCATATCATAAAAATCAGAAGATACCACTGTGATTTAAATACACTAAAACCAAAAACAAGCAATTCAAAAGCCTAATGAAATTTGATTTTTTCTTAATTGAAAAAGCAATGCACATACATAGTAAATTTTCTAACAATGCAGTTTTAAAATATTGATGTGTTGAATATTGATATGATGTGTTTTTTTATGATAAATCCTTACCCAAAGCTCTCATTACCAGGCAGATTTTTGTATTTTGTATCTACTCAGAGGTATTTTATACACACACACATTTAGATGCCCCTTGCTTTTTCACTAAAAATACATTTGCTTACATGCTAAAACATAGATAAACCTTGAGGACATCATACTAAGTGAAAGAAGTTAGTCACAAAAGGGCAAATACTGTATGATTCCACTTATGTGAGGTCCCTAGTGGAATCAAATACATAGAGGCAGAAAACAGGATGGTGGTTGTCAGATGCTGGTGGGGAGAGGAATGGGGAATTAGTGTTTAGTGGGTACAAATCTTGAGTTTTGCAAGATGAAGCTAGTTGTGGAGCTGGATGGTGGTAATGGTTATGCAACAATGTGAATGTAATTAATGCCATTGAATTGGACACATAAAAATGCTTTAAATGCTTAAAGATAAAAATGCATAAATTTTATTATGTATATTTTACCACAATTTTTTAAAAAAGTTTAAAAAAAACACATCTGCTCATGCACAAGCCTCATTGCTACTTAGCCAGGTCTCCCGGTGGACCATCACTGGAGTGTGTATGGACTGTTTCCCACATACCTGGAACTTTGTCAATCTGATAAATGGCATCTCAGTTTTAATTTGCATTTCTCAATTATGAATGAGATTGTGTTGTTTTTTTCAGATGTTAATTATCCATTTGCTTCTCTCTTTCTATTAGTATCCTTTGCCCTTTTTTCTGTTGGGATGTTGTAGCTTTTAAGTGATTCTTGATAACCTTTACCTATTAAAGGACACTGGCTATTTGTCAGAGCTGCCGAAAATATTTTTCCTTCAGATGATTTGTCGATTACCTTTAGACTGTTTATCATATCTTTTCCTTACAGGACATTTTAATGTTTCCTTAGTGAAATGCTTTGGAGTTTTGTGTCTTGCTTAGAAAGGCATTCCAAATCTGAAGGTTAAGTATATTTTCAAAAATTCCTGTGTTTTCTTCTAGTACCTTAACAAAATTAAATTTTTTTAAATTAAAATGTTTTAAAAACATAAGCCTACTTTTGGAATAATTCTCCAGGAGAAACAGGGAAAGGTGAGCTGGGTGCAAAACATCCTCATAAAACGTGATAAAATACACACAAACCCTGGGCAATGAAACATCTGGGGTGAACTCCAGGAATCAGAATGCCCTCATACCTCCCAAATCAACAGTACAGGACAGCATGGGTTCTGCTGCTCACAGAGAAGAGCTGCCAGCTCTCTGAGCAAGCAGTCTTCAGGCCTCCCACTTACCTGCTCCTCCCCCCACCAAGTCATCTCTCCCCGCTCTACTCCCCAAAGCCACCTTCTCTGCACTCCTGGGGCTGCAGCCTCCCTCTGCAAGAGGGATAGGCCACTGCAGTGGGACCCCATTCTCGGCTATCCTCTTTCACTCTGGGACTTAACACCTCTCCATTGCCAGTGCCCTCCCATCTCCCACTTCTCCGGCCCACCTGTCCTCCCCTCAGCTCTGGGCATCTGGCCTCCTTGAACCCCTGTCACTATTTCAGCAGAAAATGTGGGTTTCAACCTTTGCACCAGATGACTTCATAAACTTTCCCCTCAAGCTTTTCAGAGCTGCTCTCTCTCTCTCTCCAGGCTAGAAATGTGCCCAGGTAGGGCCTCCAGATCCAAAATGGCTCCTCATGCAGCAGCAGCCTCTCCCAGAATTGACTAGAAATGCAGAGTTCCAGGCCACTTCAGACCTACTAAGTCAGAGTCTGCATCTTCACCAGCTTCTCAGGCAGTTAGAATGCACAATAAGGTTTGAGAACTAGTTATGTACCCCATCCCAAGCCTGGTGCTAGAGTACACAAAAGCAATATTATTTTACTGGGATTTAACTTTGTCTAATGGAATCTAAGTAGTTGTAAGTGGAGAGAGAGAGAGAGAGAGAAAGAGGGGGGGGGAGATCTAATGTTTTTTTGGAGATTTTCATTTAAATTTGCATTTGACTCTGGTTACTGACTCTGATCCCTACCATGAAATTCTCTCATCTGTTTCCATTCATGTTTGCTCATTGTAAATAGCATATAATCCAGTCCCCTTCCCTTGACCTGCCCTGGGCTCATTGTGGGCACTGGGCTGCTGGGGTCCTTACCCTCTCTCTATCAGGCAGCAGCAGGAGGGAGATGCGTAGAAAGGAGATGGGTCAGGGTATGTGAGCCCAGCTCCCTTCTGTCAGGTGCTGTGGTGGCTGCCTCCCTACCCTGCAGAGTCATCTTCTTCATACAGCTATGCCTTTTGTGTTCAGGAAAAGGTCTTGCTTGTTTTGGCCCTCTCAGACCCAGGGATGGGCAAGGGTCCCGCAGTTACCAGCACGGACTAGCCCCTCAGTGCTTCTGGAGCCCTAAATAGCCCCTTTCTTATGGGATCATGTAGCCCTGACAGTTTTTTTCTTTCTTGTAATGCAAGTGCCTGGCTTAAGATTTGATGGCTGGGGCATCCATTTCAAAGAGGCATCCCCTTCATACATGACTATATCTGTGGCTCAGATGGTTAAGAGCGCGAGCTCTGAGCAACAGGGTCGCTGGTTCGATTCCCACTTGGGCTAGTGAGCTGCACCTGAACTGAGCTGCTGCTGAGCTGCCAACAGGTGGCAGGATGGCTCAGCTGGTGAGAGCACGTGCTCCTAACAGCAAGGTTGCTGGTTGACTCCCGCATGGGATGGTGGGCTACACCCATCCACAACTAAGACTGAACACAGCACCTTGAGCTGAGCTGCCCTGAGCTGCTGATGGGTGGCCGGATTGCTCAGTGGTTAGAGCATGTGCTCTTAGCAACAAGGTTTCTGGTTCAACTTCTGCATGGGATGTTGGGCTATGCTCACCCGCAACAAAGATTGAACATGGCACTTTGAGCTGAGCAGGTGTGAGCTGCTGATGGGTGGCCGGATGGTGGATTGGATTTGGAGCTGAGCTAGCTGGGCCCTCCACAACTAAGACTGAAGGACAAAAACTTGCAACTTGGTTGTTCCCCTTCCCGAATTCCCCAATAAAATCTTTTAAAAAAAAAGATGACTATATTTTGAATGAATACATTGCCAGCCACATTACTATTAGGTTGTCAGAACAGTCATGACGTATTTTGTCTATGTTTTTCAAAGGTTATAAATAAATATATATTTTTTTTAATATATATTTAATATATTGAGTATATTATATATTTATATAATATATAAAGAACAAACATCAATCAATGCTATATTGCCCATTTTGTTCGATAACCTGTTGCCATCTTTCAGTGAGCTTCATAATTCCTAATTCATAGAAGGACCTGTCTTTATTTGTGAAAACCTGAACAAGGTGCTGATTTACAGTCTCATCTGAATTGAACCTTATACCACACGAGGAGTTTTGAAGAGAGCGAAACAAGTGTAAGTCTGACAGCGCAAGGTCAGGCAAGTGTGGTGGGTGTGGCAACACATCCCATCCAAGCTCCAATAATTTTTGACAGGTGATCACACTTGTGTGTGGTCTTGCATTGTCGCGATGGAACACAACTCCTTTACAATTAACAGGCTCTGGACGTTTCTGGATAATGGATTAGTTCAAACTGTCCAATTGCCGACAGTACACATTCGAATTGTTTGGTGTCTTGGTAGGAGCTGGAAAAACATGACAGTGAGAGCATAACCTTCCTTTGATGAATGTCTGCTTTCAATGTCATTTGAGGCGAATCATCACGTCGGAACCAAGACCGTTTGCACACCACATTGTTGTAAACAATCCACTTCTCATCACCAGTTATCAGTCGCTTCAAAAAAGGATCGTTTTTCTCACGTTTAATGAGCATATTGCAGATGTTTATATGCGCCGTCAAATGAACTTCTTTGAGTTCATGCGGAACCCAAATATCGAGCTTGCTTACATATCCCAGCTTCTTCAGGTGGTCATGCATGCTTGAATGATGGATGTTCAATGTTCCTGTAATCTCTCGTGTTGTATAACGTGGGCTTGACTTCATCAATGCCTTTATTTTGTTGTCATCAACCTCGGTGGGACTCCTTGACCGAGGAGCGTCGTTGAGATAAAAATCACTAGCACGGAATTTCATGAACCATCGTTGGCACTGATGTTCTTGTAGAGCATTGTCACTGTAAACTTTATGCAACTTTTCACAAGCTTGATGTGCGTTTTTCTCTTTATGGAAGTAAAACAGTAAAATATGGCAAAAATGCACAGTTTGGTCTTCCATCTTCAACTTGTTGTAAAATCTCCAAAACTCAACCAAATCGCTCAATTTTTTTAGAAGGAAGCTAGAACTGTCAGCTGTCAAATAACATAGGAATAACATAGATGTGAATGACTCTAGTACTTCCAAAAATGAACTAGTGCCATCTGTTGCAAACATGCGTCATGACTACTCTGACAACCCAATAGATAGTCAGGCTACCTCCCCCACTGAAGCTCCTGTTTTAGAGGTCTTGGTTGATTTCAGTAACCAACCACTTTGGCTACTTGTTTGTTTTCTCCTCCTTTGCTTTAAATTCTCACTCTTATGTTTCAAGTTCAATGATAAAGAGTAAGCCCTCGGAACCCTAGGCCCCTACCCTTGACCCCAATAAAAGTAAAACCCCAAGCCCTACTGTGCATGTGCTTTCTTTCTCTAACCATGACCTTGCTGTGTGGCCCCAGGTGTGCTGTGTAGTTTCCAGGTCCTATAATAAACCTTTTTCTTTTTTCAAAGTTTCCTGATGGTTATTGTTGAAGGGTATCTTGCAATCAGAAGATCACAAGGCTGATCCAGTCACAGCATTGGTTATTGTAAAACATAAATAAATAAACAGAGCCACTTTAAAATGGAGCTGGAGTTGCCATGCCAGAACTGCCTTGTGTGTCTCTCATACCTCAAATCTTTGAAATGTTAGAAACAGGGCAAAATAACCTTTGGACTGGGCCTAAGCAACACAGTGCCCCTAAAAACTGTTTGCAAAGATAACAAGATAGCAGATATTATGACTACCAGACTGATGACCACTGGACTGAAAATTAAAAACATTATTTAGAATTCATATCACTATGTTATATTATCTGCACCAATAGAAATGCCTTCCATTGGTGTAATTGTTCCCCTTCCCTTTCTCATAAATACCCATTGCCTTTGCCTCCTAATCAGAACACTGTTTGGGCTTCTGCCTGAATCAGTGCTACCCAGAATAGCTATTCTTACTGATCTCAATAAGTGCTTGTTGCCTATCACTTTGAAAGGCCCTTTTACTTTTAGGTTAGTGTCATCAATAGGCAAGTCCCACACATAACAGTTCCTCAAACTACTCCACTTTCGTGAACCTCCTGTGTCCTGCTGGGATTGTGGTAATGAACCTTTCTGAGCTGCATGGGCCCTTTCTGGCCACTGTGTCCCTACCTCTTGTTCACAGCCACCTCCTGAGAATGGGCGGAATACCATCTCCACTTGCCTCCCTTCACCTGAGTATGGATGTGTACAGACAGTGAAAGATCTCCAACACCTAGAGTTAAATGAAGAAACTTGGCACTGCAGCATGAGAGGACGATCATACAGATTAAGCCCCACTCCTCACTGGGGCCTGGAGGCCCAGCAATATGTGCTTGCTGAGTCCTCTCTGCCCTCCTACCCTACTCTCTCTCCATCCCTCCCTCTGCTCCAACCGCTCATCCTCCTTGGATTCCTCACACAGGCCCCACAGTTCCTGTCCCAGGACCTTTGCACTGACTGCTCCTTTGCCGGGAATGCGCCTCCTTCGGCCCTTTACACGGAGGGCTCTGTGTCTCTACTGCTGTCAACACAGAAGGATTTTCCCTGACACCCCAATCAAAGACACCTCTACATCAGTACAACACCACTTGAATTTACTTCTTTCTCAGCTCACATCTCCCTATCTAAAGACATGTTTCATTTGAGCATTGCTCATTTTCTGTGACTGATATCCAGTTGAAATACTTGATTAATTGGTGTAAACAAATGTACATAGTGGGGTGTGAACATTCCTTCACAGCCCTCGGGTGCAGGAAAGGTCACAAGCCTTTACTGCTCTACTTGGATGCCTACCTTATACCTGTAGGCAACTCAACCCCAGTCACTTAGCCCTCCCATCCCCCACAATCCTGGGGGGTAGCAGGAGGGCAAGAGTGGGCCCTGAATCATGCTGCTTGCCCCTGAAACTCCAGCAATGCCAACTTTCACAAGTGAAAGGAAGCAGGGTGTCAGCCCAGGAATGGGGCCTGGACATCCCCTCCCGTCTCCCCCTCCTGCTCAGGGAACCTGGTCTCCCCAATGCCAAGCACTGACCTCTCTCCCCACCTTTTGAGCCCCTCTGTGCATCCCCTTCAGACATTTGGAAACACAACACTATCTTCTTTCCTGAGTAAGTATGGGGAGAGGAGATACTACCCCACACATACCATAAGCCACACCATGACATATAAAGGTCTGACAATTAAGTTTGCAAACGATGTTGCTAACCTTTTTTGATATCAGAGGGATTATTAATTATAAATTTGCACCAACTGGACAAACAGTTAACTAAGTTTACTATTTGGAAGTGCTAAAAAGTCTGTGTGAAAAAGTTAGATGAAAACGATCTGAACTTTTCGCCAACAATTTATGGTTCTTGCATCACAACAATACACCAGCTCACATGGCACTGTCTGTGAGGGAGTTTTTAGCCAGTGAACAAATAACTGTATTGGAACACCCTCCCTACTCACCTTATCTGGCCCCCAATGACTTATTTCTTTACCCAAAGATAAAGGAAATATTGAAAGGAAGATATTTGGATGACATTCAGGACACCAAGGGTAATACGATGACAGCTGTGATGGCCATTCCAGAAAAAGAGTTCCAAAATTGCTTTGGAAGGTGGACTAGGTGCTGGCACTGGTGCATAGCTTCCCAAGGGGAGTACTTCGAAGGTGAACGTAGTGATATTCAGCAATGAGGTATGTAGCACTTTTTCTAGGATGAGTTCGCGAACTTAACTGTCTTACCTTCATATTTGTGTATACAGATGTCTGTGTGATGTATACAAGGTCTGACAATTAAGCTCAGTTGGTGCCCATCCCTCCTTTGCATCTGCATGTCTTTGGTGGCCCCTGCTGCCCACTCTCTCCAGCTTTCCTGGTGGCCCACTTCCTGTGGACAGTCATGTCTTATCTACAGGCAAGACTCACCTGGCCCTCACAGCCTTGCTGAGAGCTGGGGACTGAAATCAGGGCCTGCTGAGGACCACCCCCAACCTCCTCCCCTTCACCCCATTCCATTTGCCCCTCTGGATACCTCTAGGCTGTCCTGTCCCTGCAGGCTATTCTCCTCCCATCATCTAGAACATTCCAAATGAAATCTGTTATATCCCCACTCACATGCCAATGGCCTTCACTGCAGATTTGGTCTACCCATGCCTCCCTTCCTCTCCTCCCACTAACCCCTTTCAGTTCCTCAAACCTGCCAAGCAGCTCCTTGTTTCTCCCTCTCCCTGGGACATGCTGTCTTCAGATAGCCTCATTCCCATCATTCCCTCATCTTGGCTCAAATGTCCCCTCCTCCAGGAAGCCTTCCTGGCTACGCCCCTTTTTAAATGTACTCCAACCCCCTACACTTTCTGAGTCAGCTTCCTACTTCATGTGTCCTCAGCATTATTGAAAACCATCTTGTCTATTTAGGTTTTTACTTCACTTATTCAATACACTATTAAAACATTTTTTGATTGTGGTAACATATGTAACATGAAATTGGCCATTTTAAATTAAAATTTTTTTATTGTGGTAAAATATATGTATTATGGTAATATATATGTATATAGCATAAAATTTGCTGTTTTAACCATTTTTAAGTGTATAACTCAGCAGCATCAATTACATTCACAGTGGTGTGTAGCCATCATCAATATCTATTTCTAAAATTTTACATCTTCCCCAACTGAACTCTGTGCCCATTAAACACTTACTTCCATTCCCCTCCCACTAGCCCTATGTCTCTACTTTCTGTCTCTATGAATCTGACTACTTTAGGTACCTCACAGAAGTGGAATCATATAGTACTTGTCCTTTTGTGACTGGCTCATTTCACTCATCATGTCCTTAAGGTCCATCCATATTGTAGCATGTGCCAGAATTTCCTTCTATTTTAAAGGCTGAATAATATTCCGTTGTATGGATATGCCACATTTGTCTATCCATTCATCGGTCAATGGATATCTAAGTTGTTTCCTTTTGTCCATTGTGATATAATGCTATCATAAGCATGGGTGTGCAAATATCTGAGTCTCTTCTTTCAGTACAGAGTTGGAATTGCTGGATCAAATGGTAATTCTATGTATAATTTTTGAGAAACTGCCATACCATTTTCCATAGCAGCTGCACCATTTTACATCCCACCAGCAAAACAGCAGTTCCAATTTCTCTATGTCCTAATACTTGTTACTCTCTTTTTCCTTTTTTATTATAGACACCCCAGCATGTGTGAAGTGATATTTCATTATAGTTTTGATATACATGTCTCTAACGACTTGTGCTTATTGGCTATTTGTATATCTTTTTTGGGAAAAATGTCTATTTAAATCCTTTGGCCATTTTTTGTGTTGAGTTGTTTGATTTTTGGTTGTTATTGTTGAGTTTTAGGAGTTCTCTATATATTCTGGATATTAGTCTCTTGTCAAAGATTTCCTTAAATGTCTGGCGCCCAAAAGGGCAGTAAGGGAAGGTCCTATCTCTTTGAATCTCCATTGACAGATAGGCGGGAAGTCACCCAAGCTTGTGGGGGTTGAAATAATGACCAGCCTTGGTGCAGTCCCTCAGCAATCAAAACACAGATCCAATATGGGGAGGACAAGATTCTTATTGCCAATCCTGGCACCAGTAAGCCATGCCAGAAACATGGCCACTCTCCCTACTGGCCAGGCTAGATGGAGGCTGGTAGCCTCTCACTAAATGTCAAAATTCACTGAAATGTCTCAGCTTCTCCATCAACTCTCCTCTGGAAACTGCATGTTCACCTAGATTCCAGAGTGCCTATTTTGGATTCTGACAGTTCCTGCCAGCTCAATAGTTGTTTTGGTAGAGAGACTGAGTCCTGAATCTTCCTACTTCGCCATCTCCCATTATGTCACCCCATTCTCCATATTGTATTCTTTTAGATGCCATTGTAAATGGAATTACTTTCTTAATTTCCATTTTGGACTGTTCATTGCTGGTGTATAGAAAGACAACTAACCTTTGTGTGTTGATCTTATACTCTGCAATTTTGCTGAATTCATTTATTAGCACTAGTAGCTTTCTTGTGGATTCTTTGGGATTATCTATATATAGGATCATGTCATCTGTGAATAGAGATAGTTTCACTTCTTCCTTTCCAATTTGGAAGCCTTTTATTTCTTTTACTTTTTTTTTTTTTTTAAGATTTTATTGGGGAATTGGGGGAGGGGAACAGCGCTGGGGAATCGGGGGAAGGGGAACAGACAAGTTGCTCTTGTTTTGTTCTTCGGTCTAGTTGTGGAGGATGTTGCTTCACTGGCCCAAGTTGGCACCATCATTGCGCTCTTCCCAGGCGAGGCAGATCAGTTGCTGGACTCTGGACGGCAGCTCATGGCGGCTGCCGGCCGCTCACACTGGCTGATGGCTACACATGGTAGCTTATGGC
The DNA here is from genome assembly GCF_001890085.2 of Hipposideros armiger. Taxonomy (NCBI): domain Eukaryota; kingdom Metazoa; phylum Chordata; class Mammalia; order Chiroptera; family Hipposideridae; genus Hipposideros; species Hipposideros armiger. The sequence continues at coordinate 120,421 of NW_017732509.1, read as the reverse complement.
AGCTCAGTGCAGCAGGGGACTGCAGCCTACGCCATCGCCGGCGACCCACGGGAGCCCAGCTCCAGGTCGAGCTGTTGTTCAGCATCTTAGCTGTAGAGGGCAGTGTCACTGGCCCTCATATGTGGAATCCGAACCGGGGCCCTCTGGCGTCCCAAGCCAGTTCTTAACCAATGCGCCACTCAGCCGGCCCTCTTTTTTTTTTTTAAGATTTTTTTTTAATTGGGGAATTGGGGGGATGGGAACAGCGCTGGGGAATTGGGGGGAAGGGGAACAGACAAGTTGCTGACCTTTTGTTCTTCAGTCTAGTCGTGGAGGATGTTGCTTTACTGGCCCATGTTGGTAATATCATTGCGCTCTTCCCGGGTGAGGCAGATTGGTCGCTGGCCTCTAGACAGCCACTCACAGCGGCTCCTGGCAGCTCACACTGGCTGCGGGCCGCTCACGTTGACTGCTGGCTACACACGGTAGCTTATGGCAGCCCCACTGCAGCAGGGGCTGCAGCCTATGCCGTCGCCAGCGACCCACGGCAGCCCAGCTTCAGGTGAAGCTGTTGTTCACCATCTTAGCTGTAGAGGGCAGTGGCACTGGCCCTCATATGTGGGATCTGAACCAGGGTCCTGCTGCTCAGAGCTGGCATCCCAAGCCAGCTCTTAACCAGCACGCCACTTGGCCGGCCCTAACACAGTGTTGCATAGCAGTGGTAAAAGCAGACATCTGTCTCTTATTCCTGATCTTGGGGGAAAGCTTTCAGGCAAACAGAATTCTACTGAAGGCTCATTATGTGCCAGACTCTGGGAGATAGCAGCACATAAGACAGACAAATACCCTTGCCCCCGGGAGCTTACATTCTACCAGATTGAGAGAGAAACAAGGTAAGTAAGGAAAGGTGAGGTAGGCGGACAGTGGAAAGTGCTAACCAGAAAAATGAAGCAGGGAAGAGTGATGAGGGAAGTAGAGAAAGGGTGGGGGGTGCTCCAGGTTTTAAATTGGATGTTCGGGGAGGCCTCACTGAGAAGGTGACATTTGAATAAACTGAAGGAAGTAAAGAAGGGAGGCAGCCACAGGGAAATCTAAGGGGAGAACATTCCCGGCAGAGGGCACAGCAGTGCCAAAACGCCAAGGGGAATGTGCCTGGCCTGTCCAAGGAACACAAGTCGCCAGAGTGGCAGAAGTGGAGCAAATACAGAGGGGAGAGATGTTTATTGCTCATCTCTTCAAACTCTCTGGGAGCGGGCACTGCCTCTGTCTGATTGACCTCTGCATCCCCAGCCTAAGAGTGCCTGACACATAGTAGGCACTCAATAAACATCAATGAAATGAATAACAGTGACTTAGCACAGTGCCTGACACATAGTCCATGTGGTCACCAGGGTGGGCTTCGAATGGCCCCATTTTGCAGCTCCCCAGATGAAGCTTGGGTCACTTAAGACCATAATTCTTAAAATTGCCGAATTCAACTTCTACATCCAGACCTCCCTCACCCCCATAGTCACACAGAGGAAAGGCCTGGCCATCTGTATGGCGAAGAAGTCTCTCAGGGGCCGGCCAAGTGGCTCAGTTGGTTAAGAGTGCGAGCTCGGAGCAACAGGGTCACAGGTTTGATTCCCACATGGGCCAGTGAGCTGCGCCAGATGGCGACTGGACTTGGGAGGTGAGCTAGCTGCACTCTCCACAGCTAAGATTGAAGGACAACAACTTGGCTGTTCCCCTTCCCCAATTCCCCAATAAAATCTAAAAAAAAAAGTCTCTCAGGATCCCATGCCCTTTTTTTAAGCTTCCAGCATGGGGAATGTGGATTTGAGGGGCAGCACACATGCTCACTCAGCATTTATTTGCACCTAGTGAGCGAAGCTCCTTCAGCACAGATGAGACTCCCCCGAACCCCAGCCCTGTACCCATAGTCTGGCCTTGTGGGAAATAAATTAAGCCACTCAGTGAACATATCCCATCCCCATGAGGCTCAGGCTGAATTCAGGCCTGGAAGTCAGGAGCCCCAGAGATGGAGGACCCAGCTGTAGGCCAGGTCTCCCTGAACTGGCTCTGAATTGGGGCACAGTACAGAGGGTATGGGTGCCAGAGTTGGGGCAGGTCTTGCAGCCCCCATCCCCGCCAGCCCTGAATGAGAAGCCTTGGGGTCTGCTCGGGCCTTCCCTGGCTCTTCTGCCTGGCCGAAGTCTCTATCAAGTGTCCTCTGTTCTCTGTGTCAGGGGCAAGGCCTTGCTCAGGTGTCTTGAGGGCTGTTGGCTAACCAGTGCCTCTGCCCATGTCATAGGGAATGGCACCCCTAGTCATAAAAGTCATAAAAACCAGAAATTGCGCATTCTCCCTGCTCAAGCCCTTCCAACCATCTCAACAGAGTCACTCTTCTCCCTCTTTCATCCTTTAGGGTTATTAGTGATAGGTATCAAATGTCATCTCCTTCAAGAGGCCTTCCTTGACTACCTCTCCCATTTATTTTTTTTTTTTTTATTTTTTTTAAAGATTTTTTTTTTATTTTTATTGGGGAATTGGGGGGATGGGAACAGTGCTGGGGAATTGGGGGAAGGGGAACAGACAAGTTGCTGTCTTTTTGTTCTTCAATCTAGTTGTGGAGGATGTTGCTTCACTGGCCCAAGTTGGCACCATCATTGCTCTCTTCTCTGGCAAGGCAGATCAGTCGCCGGCTTCTGGACGGCCGTTCACTGCGGCTGCTGGCCGCTCACGCTGGCTGCTGGCTACATACGGTAGCCCATGGCAACTCACTGCCACAGGGAGTGCAGCCTACGCCGTCGCCGGCGACTCATGGCAGCCCAGCTCCAGGTCGAGCTGCCGTTCCGCATCTCAGCTGTAGAGGGCAGTGTCACTGGCCCTCATATGTGGGATCCGAACTGGGGCCCTCTGGCATCCCAAGCGAATTCTTAACCATCGCGCCACTCGGCCGGCCCCCTCTCCCATTTAAATCACCCCTCTGCGACTTGCTCAAAGCTTCCAGTTGTTTTGCTTTCTACCACTTCTTGGTTGTTGTAAATATCACCTGGTTGTTTTCCAATGCCTGCCTCCCTTACTGCAATCCAAGTCACATGAGGGGCGAATCCATCAATTTTACTCACCTCTGAATCTCCAGTGCCTAGAATACATGCTTGCATACACCTAGCACTTAAAACGTGTTTGTGAATAAATAACGAACCCAGAGCTCACTTCTCTGAGTCAAATTCCAGCTACATCTTTGCCCAGATCCGCCCCTCTGTCCTCAGCCCGCTGGCTGGGGCTGGGGTCCATTTGCCCTCTCTGGACCTGGCTTAGACTTGGAGCTCAGTGCCCCCAAGTCCCTTACCCCTGGGGGGCTAGGAGTCTTCCTGGTCCCCACCTTTGTCCCTAGCTCCTGCAGCTGAACCCAGAATGTCAGCCTCAGCAATCCTCTTGGCTTGAGCCCCTGATTTGTGTGCCCCCACCCAGGCGGTCTTCATTTGGCTGCCTGGCTTGGCGCTCCTGCTCAGCCAGGCCTGCCAATCAATGCCCTGGGTCTGTCCTGTCCACTTGCTAGTGCCTGCCTGGCCTGGTTTCCTCCCAAATGCACGACCTTCAACCCTGACCAGGCCACTCAGCTCAGCGAGACCTCCTATTTGCGTGTCATCTCCTAGGGAGGTAATATTCCCAACCTGCCACCACCCTTTGATACCACAGGATGAATCAATATACAATAGTTTATACAACTTTCAACTATTTTGTATTAGTGCAATTATGTTGCATTGCTTTGTGTGTGTGTGTGTGTGTGTGTGTGTGTGTGTGTGTGTGTTTAGAGTTAATGTGTTATCTGTAAACATTTCAAAGCTATCTTTTTTTTTCAAAGCTATCTCAGCTTTTCTTTATTTTTCAATTTCCTCTGGAACAGCGTGAATGAGAGCGGGTAAGCACACAAGTGTGATAGTGGAGACATCTGTTGACAGCGGCACATGTTTTGAAAGAAGCTCAATATGCCCATTAACAGAGGACTGGTTAATTAAATTAGGATACATCTACACTGTGGGATTACTATTCTGCTCAAAACACTAAAAGTATAAGGGAACTCCTTATTGTATGTGCATGGAGCATGTGCATGGAGCACACCTGGAAGGATATGAAAGACACTGGTGTCACTGGCTGCCTCCAAGGACGAGACATGGGGTGTCTGGGGACAGGTGGGGGTAGACTTATAAGGCAGGGCTTTGAACACACTTTTGAATTTTGAACGATGGGAATACTTTACCTAGTCAAAACCAAACGAAATCAAAAGCTCAAGGCAATTGCGAGTACCTGACACAGTAGACAGTATTGCCGGGTCTGCCTTCCTCAGCTCAAGGAGACCCAGTCGTGCCTCAGCAGCCTCCTTACGTGACCCCTAGTGGGAGCCCCAGGAAGCCTGTGTGTGTTTCTGGGGAGGCAGGGAGGTGGATGTTTCATAAAAGAGCCTGTGTCAGCTGGCACTTCCGCTGGTCTCAGCTAGGTAGCCATGGCTATAGGAAAGCTGAGAGAGGCCCACCTCCACTATGGCACCTTTCTCAAGGCCTGTTATAGGGTGAACAGTGTCTCCGAAAATGAATGTTTTTGAATATTTGAAATCCTAACTCCTAGCACCTCAAAATGTGACCTGTTTTGGAAATAGGGTCACTGCAGCTGTAACTAAGATGAAGTCATGCTGGAGCAGTGTGGGTGCCTAATTCAATATGACTCCTGTCCTTAATTAAAAGGGGAAATTTGAAACACACACACATACAGACAGAACACCATGTGAAGATGAAGGCAGAGACTGAATTGGTAAGTATAAGCCAAAGAACATCAAAGATTGCCCATAAACCACCAGAAGCTAGCAGAGAAGCATGGAGCAGATTCTCTTTTATGGACCTCAGAAGAAACCAACCCTTGATCTTGAACCTAATACCTTGATCTTGGACTTCCAGGCTCCAAACTGCGAGAAAATAAACCTCTATTGTTTAAGCCACCAGTCTGTGGTGGCACTTTGTTCTAGCAGCCCTAGGAAACAAATACATGGGGTTTCTAGGGAACCCGGCAAAACTGTGATTTCGGCCCCACCGACTGAATTAGAATCACCTGAACCCTCAATTAAATCTGGATTTCACTGTCCCAGGCTTCCAAGGCTGTCTTTGATCTCTAAGAGAGCCCACACCAACCTGCTACTTACTGTTGTTGTAAGTCATGTCCTTGGAGACTATAGTAGGCAGGACCTTGGACATCCCAGCAGACGAACGAGGAAGGGCTTGCTGCAAAACTTGACCTCGGCTAAAGGAGATTCCAACCTGGGGAGTGACACAGTGCTTGGCCAGATGGTCTCCAGACCTACAGCCCCCCTTCCCCTGGGTAGCTGAGAATAGCTGGCATTTACTGAGGGCTCATCATGTGGCCAACACTTGCAACGCCTCCACCCTCTTCCCATCCTCTCTCCCCTCCCTGACTTGGTACCAGCTGCCCCGCCTAATCTTTCTGTTGCTAGAACACACCAGCCATGTTCTGCCTCAGGGCCTTTGCATTTGCTGCGTCTTGGGCCAGAAAAAGTTCTCTCACACCCAGCTGTGGGTCGAGGGTTCTCTCCCTTCAGATTTGAGTTCAAAGGTCACCCCTTCAGAGCTGCCTTCCCACACAATCCCATTTAAAGTGGGTTCTTTCCCCCTACCCCCACATGATCTCACTTTGTTTTCTTCTCTGCAATTACCCACTATCTGATTTATCGCTTTAAAAGCCGAATTTATGGCCTATTTCCCCTTAGAAAGTAAGCTCCTTAAGAGCTTACAGGAAGGGTCTTTCCATATGCAGCGCATGCACTCATCAAAGCGCCTGGATGTCCTTAACATTGAATGACTTTTCATTTTGCAGAGGAGGAAGCAAAGCAGAGATTCAGCGAAGTGTCCAAAGTCAGCCAGGAAGAACGGTAGTTGGGATTCCAGTCTAAGATTCCTTGACTCCAAAGCTTGATCTCTTCCAACCACATTCTTGCTACACTCTACATGAACAGGAATCTGGGTACCACCCAGGCACGAGTTAGCAGGGACCAGCCTCCTCACTCCCAGCTCGGCGGGGATGTGCTGTCGGGCCATAGAACAAGGGTGCACAAGGCATGGAGGGACAGAGGGATGGCTAGGTAAAGCAAGTATAGTAACAGGAACACAGGGCGGGGAGCCTTGCAAAAGGGCCTTGCGAGGGGCCCGCTTTCGGCCCTGCGCGCAATCCGACCCCGCGTACCCCCAATCACTGCCCCGCGCGCACCCACCGGCCGGCACTCCTGGGCTCGCTCCGAAGCTTGGGTGCGGCGGTTTCTAACTATGCGCTAAGGCCTTCGGTTTACGTCGCCATGGCAACTATTCTCCTGAAGTTTGGGGCTGTGACGTCACAAAGGCTGCGGAGGCCGGGCCGCGTAGGGGTGGAGCCTGTAGACCGCTGGGTGGGCAGAGGAAAGGCCCAGAGTCCAGCTGCTTCAGCTCCCCGGGCGCCGCCAGGACAGCGCCTGGTCCAGGATGGGGTCTGGAGAGCAGGAGTTTCCTTCCTCAGTAAGTCATTATTCCGCTCTCCTGCTTTCTTTCATTCCCTGATTCACTGTTTTAACGTGCTCCTCCAGATGCATGCGATTTTTTCTGCGGAGTGGACTTCACTTTCTCGAGGGACGGTTCTTAAAGTGCACTCCCAGGACTTGCAGCTTCAGAAATGCTGGGAACTCATTACAAAAGCCAATATTCAACCCTCTCCTGAAGCAGAAGTTCTGGGGGGTGGAGCCAGCATGCAGTCGGCTTGATGTAAGCCCTCTTGGTGATTCCCAAACTGGCTAAGTTTGGAGAACCACTGCTCCAGAGTGTGCATGAGACAAAGAATAAAGACACAATGACAAGTTCTGTCAATAAACAGAGGGTAGGGGATGAGGTCATGAAGAGCTGGGATCCAGCTTAGATCGCCCAGATTCACCCGCTATTATGGCTACAGAACCAGGGTCTGCCCTCTTCCCCGAAACTCAGCGCCCGTGTTCCCACAAAGCAGCAGGAGACCTCTCTGAGTTGGGATTATAGTCACCAGATTTTCCCATGCATCTCGGGATCTATAACTGACAAAGGCTGTTTGGAGCTGGACACACAGTCAGGGCTCTGTCTGTTCAAGGACATTTAGGAGTCTCAAGGACATTGGGGCAGTCTGCAGGCCAGTAATGTGCCAGTGAGAATGTCAACAACTCCTAGCTATGCCCAAGGCAGGTGTAATGAGTGTGGTGACCAGTCCCAAGGCAGGAACTCTGGTAGAGCCAGGGATGGGAGTGTGGAGAGGTTCCCGAAGGTGGAAGAAGCAGGAAAGCCTGAATCACCACTGGAGGACAGCGTCCCACCTGCAGTATTCATAGTAGGCTTTGTGCAGGGAGGAAGGACATTTTATTATATTAAACCACATATGTGATTTGTGCATTTGTGAGCACGTGCGTGTGTGTGCATATGTGTGTGGGGGAGTCATCCAGCATTAAATACCCTGAACAGACAAGTGGCTCCCCTAACCCCCAGGATAGAAGCTCTTTATATTGTCACTTGAAGTCCTAAGTGATCTAGTCCCTGCCTGTCTCTACAGCCTTACCTCCCTACTAACTGTCACAGACTAGAAAAACAGAAAGCTGTGCAGTGGAGTTAGGTTTCAGCAAACACTGTTAACTAGTGACTGAGATAGGAAAACAAACAGTTTTGAAATGGTTTATCTCAAGCACCAGGAGCTCTAATGAGACTTTTAGAAATCTAGAAAAGAGGTGACCCAAAGAGAGAAAAGCTAGTGAGCATGCTTCCAATTCACTGTTATCAACAGGAAGTTTATGGACCATTGTGAAGTTTCCAGGAACCCTTAGAGAGTGTTTCTACATGCCAGATACTGCATGAGGGAGTCACTGCAAAGTTAACAAATGTGCCCAGCAATGCCAGTGGTGTCAGAGACAGGATTCACAGGCAAGGGAATTCGTCTTTGCTCTTAAGCAGACACACACTGCCTCTCACCAGGAATTGTTCTATAATTTTATGCAATTACGCAAAAACAATTATGCATACACTTTGAAAAAAACGCAAGAAGTCCAAAGGTATACTTCATAGTAAGACAAGTTCTCTGGTCATTGTATGTGTTTTTGTCTTTGTTTTGGCTGTCAGTTATTTAGAAGGTTACAAAGAAAACCATCTAGAAAATGTGGCCTGCGTTGGAACTTTTAATCTTACCCTAACAACTCTAACTAGCAACACCATTTGCAGATTAAAAAGCTTACTTTTAAGCATAAGATGGCTTGATGGAGGCATGGATAGATGAGTAGCTTTGTGATGTGCTAATTGTAGAATCCAGGTGGTATGGATGTGGGTATTCACTACAAAATTCTTTCAATATTTCTGTAAGTTTGAAGTTTGAAGATTTTCATAATAAAATGTTTTTGGGAAAAGCTGAGTATCTTCTTAAATAGGAAATTTGTATTTATGATTTCATATTTTCCTCCTTGAATAAAGTGCATTAGTCAGGGTTCTTGGGAACAGACAACAGAAATCAGCTACAGCCAATTAAAGGGGAAATGAATATGGGGGCTCCTGGAATCTGCAGGGTGAAGAGGAGCCAGGCTGGGGGATGGTGTGGCCAGGAGCAGAGCCCAAAGTCAGCTGCAGGTGTGTCCTGGTGGAGACACTGAGGCTGTGAGTCTAGGTCTGGCTGTGTGATTCTGACTGGTAGAACCTGGGTGACCTGCCTGCACCTTATGTCTCATAGTCAAGAGTCTAAGAGTCCCTGCCTCCGCTCTGGCTGCAAGGGAGGTGGGAAATAGAGCTTCTACAGTGGGCGTGGGGTGTCCTCCAAACCCAAGAAGGGTGTTTAGAGGTACAGGTGATCTACCAGCAGGACAAGCAGCTTGTGTCTGTTCTCCACGGCACTGGCACTGGGTCTCTGGTCGCTCCTGTAGCACTGACTCTATGCCTTTGTTTTCACTCCCCACCTATTTTTGAAATGTCCTTTATTCTGAAGGCATTTTTTTTTCTCAAAATTCAGTTCAAGGGTCACCTCCCTGAAGCATCCTGGAACAGACCCATGTGGTCACAGCCTGCCTCCTCCAGGTCTGTTGCCCACATCTCCCAGGCACCCTGTATCTGTTGGCTGGGCAGGTGCAGCGGGTGGTAGATTGGAGGGTGGGAGATGTCCGTAGCCAGGGCACCTGTCCCCTCCCTTTGCTTTCCTGGCAGTGGCTCCTCCAGCTGTGGCTGCACTGGGTGGGCCTGTTGCTGTTCCAGCCCGTCAGAAGCCCTGGCTTTTGGGCTTTGAAACACTACCTCCTCCCTCAGCCTGCAGCCCTCGTGCAAATTTCTGATAGCCTCACCATTCCCGTTTCAGCATTTATCAAGTGTGTAACCAATTTTCTGTATTAAATTCCCTCTCTTTGAAAATCCTCCAGGGCTACTGTTTTCCAAACTGAAGCCTGACTGATACCCATAAGACAAGCAAGAGAGCATGGTGGCCAAGAGAATGGGTGGTGGCATCAGTCCTGGCTGGGTCCAAATTCTAGCCCTGTCCCTCACTGGCTATGTGACTCTGGGCAAGTTACTTAAGTGCTCTGGGCCTCAGTTTCCTCATTTATAAAGTGGGGATACTAATAATGACCTGGGAGGGATATTGTGTGGTTAACACAGAGCCTGACACCTAGTTGAGCCTCAATGCTTGTCTGCTAATATTGTATAATGGTCTGAGGAGTGTGTTTGAGGAGGTCCATCTGCAGGCCTGGTATGGTGCAGACCTGCCCACAGGGCATCCAGACTGGCTGCAGTGATCTCTGTGAGGAAGCTGAGGATCAGACACATTAAGCCATCTGCCCAAGGCCACTTAGCCCATAAGTTGCAGAATTGGCATTCAAACCCACACAATCTGACACCACAGCCCAGACTGTTAACCACCACATCCCCCACAAACGCCTCCTCCCCCACCCCCACTCTCTGCCCATCCCACTGGCCTGGGGAAAGGCAGTGCTCTACTGGTCTGTGGGGCCTGGGACTGGAGATGGACTCTGATGATTGCTCAGCCGGCAGAGTCCCTCCCCAACCCCATCTGTGCCTGTTGGCCTTGGGTGGTCTGACATCTGGGCCCATATAACTCAAGCTTACTTTAGAAGCTCTCTCTCAGGTGTGGTGCAGCTCATCACAGTATATAGACCTGGACAGCTTTTTATTTTTTATTGAGATATAATCGACATATAACATTATATTAGTTCCAGGTGTACAACGTAATGATTCTATATTTGTATATACTGCGAAATGATCATCACAATGTCTTGTTAACATCTATCACCACACACAGTTACAAAATTTTGTTTTCTTACGATGAGAACTTTTGAAATATATTCTCTTAGCAACTTTCAAATATGCAATACAGTATTGCTAACTATACGTGCCATCCTGTACCTTTCATCCCCATGACTTATTTATTTTATAACTGGAAGTTTGTACGTTTTGAATCTCTTCCTCCATTTTGCTCCACTCCCTCCCCCCACCACTGGCAACCACCAATCTGTTCTCTGTATCTATGAGTCTGATCTTTTTTTTTTTTTTTTAGATTTCATATATAAGTGAGATTGTACAGTATTTGTCTTTCTCTGTCTGACTTATTTCACTTAGTACAATGCCCTCAGGTCCATCCATGTTGTCACAAATGGCAAGATGTCCTTCTTTCTTATGGCTGAATAATATTCTATTGTACATACATCTCACATTTTCTTTGTCCATTAACTCACTGGTGGACACCGGTTGTTTCCATATCTTGGGTATTGTAAATAATGCTGCAATGAGCATAGGGATGCAGACAGCTTTTCAAGTTAGTGTTTTTATTTACTTTGGATATATACCCAGAAGTGGAATTGCTGGGTCATACGATAGTTCTATTTTAAATTTTTTGAGGACCCTTCATGATGTTTTCCACCAATTTACATTCCCACCAACAGTGCATGAGGGCTGCTTTTCTCCACATCCTCGCCAGCACTTGTTATCACTTGTCTTTATGATGATAGCCATTCTGACAGGTGTGAAGTATATCTTATTGTGGTTTTCAAATCATGGCTTTTTTTGGGGAACCGTACCTGCTGCTTCCACTTTACCAACTACATGTGGCTGTTAGCCCCTTAAGAGCCATGGTTTGCAGTACTTCTGTCTGCCATGTGTTAGGGGAAGCCGCCAAGTCCTGAAAGTGAGTGTGAAACACCATCCCATTCTCCTTTCAGGGCCTCCTCCCCACCCCAGTGCCCTCATCTGCCCTTGTGGTGCTCTGGACTGGCATCATTTTTATCTCACAGTCTTCAGACTGCTTTCCTGCCAGCTCAGATGGGCAGATAATTTGATTGGAGTCTGGGGAGAAAATGGGTGACTTTGGCATCCACATTTGACTATAGTACAAGAGAAGCAGTATTAAGTGGGATCATAAGGAAGGTCAGAGTAAGATTCAGTTGGCTTGAATCATCAGGGAAGGCATCCTGGGGAGGCATCATCTGGACTGGGTTAAAGGCTGCCTAGGATCTAAATAGGCAGATAGGATCATGGGTAAGGGACTTGAAGGAGCACAGAAGACTGTGAGCCTGAGTCCAGGGAGTAGCAGTAACCCTGTGAGGCTAGGGCCTAGGGTGTGTAGTGACAAAAGCAGCGGTGGTAGAGGGCCAGCATGTAGGGGCACCTGGAAAAGGCAGGCAGGTGCCCCCGTGTCACAGAGGGCTAGAATATTGTTCCAAAGACATGGGGGGCAGTGGTGGTGGTGGTGTTTCATCACTCCCCATGGAGCACAAAGAAGGCAAAGCTACAGCCAGATTTGCTGTTTAGTTCTATCTTTAGCTTTGTGAAGAGGATGGGTTGGGGAGAGGCACTAGAAAGCCATTTCCAAGCAAGAGATAATGTTGACTTAGATTAGGTAGAGGAACTTAGGATGGAGAGAGGCTGCTACAAGTGACATTTGGGGGACAGGCTGTGGGGGTGAGGGGAGGTGACTGGACACAGGTAGCCTGAGTGTATTTGCTGAGATGGAGAATGGGGGAAAGTGTGTGCTCAGGCCTGCTTTCTAGAGAGACGCTGCTAGGAGGAGAGTGGCTTCACCGAGACCTTGCTTCTTCAGGCCACATCCAGCCAACAGGAACTCATTCCGTGGTTGAGCTGTGCACTAGAGTCGCCCAGCTCCCTCAGTGCTACACCACAGCCCGGGGGTCTGCCTATTTAACGTCTCTTTCTTTCCTCTCCCCCTTCACAGATGTCACACCTGCAGCAGGGCGCAGGCTCTCCCCATCTACTCTTGCTCCCCCTGCCCTTTATCTGAACAGGAATTTCTCCCAATAAACCTCTTGGACATCTATCTCTGTCTCAGTATCCGCTTCCTTGCGGATCTGCACTGGCATGGAGAGGGAGAGTGGGGAAAGAAGGTGGTGGGCTGTAGATGGGCTGCATGTGAGGTGCCTGCAGGACATTCTTGGAGCAGGTGTGAAGATGCAGAGAGAAGGTGAGCTCGCCATGGGGAATGTCTGGAGTGGGAAGAGAGGACTGCTCTGGGGGAAGAGGAGTCTCACAGGAGAAAGGGAAAGAAGGGACAAAGAAGGTGAGAAGAAAACCAGCGAGTCTGTTCTTTAGAAAGTCACAGGAACAGAGAGTTTAATGAAGAAAGTCAGTTCCAGGGCAACTCAATGGGGAAAGAATGGTCTTTTCAACAAATGGCGCTAGAACAATTGGATATCCACTTGCAAAAAAATGAAGTTGGGCTCCACCTTGTATCATACACAAGAATTAACTTAAAATGAATCATAGACCTAAATGGAAGAGCTAAAACTCTTAGAAGAAAACATCTGAGTTAAATGATGCTCTGACATCAAAAGCACAAGTGATAAAACGAAAAAAATAGGTAGACTAGGCTCCTATCAAAATTAAAAAGAGGGGCGGCCGGTTAGCTCTGTAAGAGCACGAGCTCTGAACAGCAGGGCTGCCAGTTCGATTCCCATCTGGGCCAGTAAGCTGCGTCCTCTACAACTAAGATTGTGAACAACAGCTCGACCTGGAGCTGGGCTGCAGTGAATGGCCAGCAGACAGCTTGAACTGCCGTGGGCTGCCATGAGCTACCGTGAGCTGTACCCAGTAGCAAGCGTGAGTGGCCAGCAGCCAGCATGAGCGGCCAGCTGCTGATGAGAGCTGCCGTGAGCCGCCGTGAGAGGCTATCCAATGGCCGGCAACCAACTGCCTCAGCCGGGAAGAGTGCAATGATCATAATACCAACATGGGCAAGTGAAGCAGCATCCACCACAACAAGACAGAACAATGAATGGCTTGGAGGTGGGGAGTTGGGTGGGGGTGAGGGGAAGTGGGGGAGGGGGAGAAAAAAGAATGGGAGAAAATATTTGCAAGGCATACATCTGATAAAGGATGTTTACCTAGAATATATAATGAACTCCCACAACTCATTAATTAAAAGGCAAATAACTAATTAGGCAAAGAAGTTGAGTAGATGTTTTTCCAAAGAAGATATACAAGTAGTCGATAAGCACATGGAAGATGCTCAACATCACTAATCTTTAGGAAAATGCAAATCAAAACCACAATGAGGTATCACTTCATACCCACTAGGATGGCTATAATAAAAAAGACAGATAACTAGTGTTGGTAAGGATGTGAAGAAATTGGAACTCTCATACACTACTGGTGAGAATGTAAAATGGTGCAGTCACTTTGGAAAACAATTTGGCAGTCCCTCAATAAGTTAAACATAGACTTATATGACTCAGCGATTCCACTCCTAGGTATGTATCCAAGAAAGATGAAAACATATGTCCACACAAAAACTTGTACATTGTTTATTCAAAAACTTGTATATTCATAGCAGCATTCTTTGCAATAGCCAAGAAGTGGAAACAATTTAAATTTCCATCAACTGATGAATGGATAAACTATAGTATGCTCATACAATGGAATATTATTTAGCAATAAAAATAAATGAAGTATTGATAAATATAACATAGATGAACCTTGAAAACATTATGCTAAATGAAATAAAACAGACACAAAAGACCATATATTCTTTGATTTTCATTTGCAATATTCAGAGTAGGCAAATCCACAGAGACAGAAAGTAGGTTAGTGATTGCCAGGGTTTGGGGGTGGGGTGGTGTTTGGGAGAACTGGTTGTGACAGCTAATAGATATGTAGGTTTTTCTTTTGGGTGATGAAAATTTCTAAAATAGATTATGGTTATGGCTACACAACTCTATGAGTGTATTAAATACACTTTAAATGGGTGAATTTTTTGGTATATGAATTATATCTTAATATATATGCTAAAAAGAAGAAATGCTCTCCAAAAGCTAAGAGATTGAAAAATATTCATTGGATTTAACAAATAGGAGACAGCAGTTGAGTGACAGAAGTTTCAGGAAGTACTGGGGGTGAGGGGAGTGTGGGTGAGTGATGAGAAAGAGGACACAAAAGGGTCTTGGTCAAGGCCCTATCTTGGCCCTTAAGCAGGACTAGCACAGACACACAGTGGGACTGGAAGATATAACCAAGCTCTTCCCTGTAGCTCTAGTGGAGACTAAGTTATCAAAGCTAGACCCAATGCTACAGCTCAAGAGTCAGATGGCAAGATGGAGGGTGCAGCACACTGGAGGGAAAGTTGCATTAGCCTTTGTCTGGATCAGAGGCAGTGTTCTAGTGCCTGGGCTCCATGGGCTTGGGGTGGAGTGGGGTGGGGTAGGGTTTCCCAGGCGGTTACAGGCCTGTGGTCAGCCAGGAGGAGGGGCTGAGACGAGACCATGCTGCGGGCATAGAAGTAATGAAATAGACAGAAGGTGGAGAGAGAGAGAGAGAGAGAGAGAGAGAGAGAGAGAGAGAGAGAATGAAGAGAGGAGAGAGAAGAAGAAGGAGAAGGAGAAGAAGAAGAGGAGGAGGGGGAAGAAAGAGGAAGGAGAAGGAGAAGGGTAAGGGGAGCGGGGGGAGAGGGCAAGATGGATGGACCATGGTGCTGAGGGGTCCAGATGTGGGGGGACATTCCTTTCATTGTGACAGGAGATTTGAGGCAGCAGAGTGTCACCTCCTGGACTGTGCCCCATAGGAGGGTGTTCTTTAGCTTCAGGAGCCCAGGATAAGGAAGTTCTCAATAGTTCCTAACATCATTTAGATTGCATTTTGATGCAAGAAACAGAAAGCTCCACAAGAAATGCCTTAAATGATGAGGCAATATCTTCTCACATAATGAAAAGCCCCTCAGAGCACTTCTTGTCACATCTGTTTTGTCAAAAATATTTTTCATGCATGCCTAAACCAATGCAGGCATGGAGATGGGAACTCTGTGGGAGAGCCCGCCTTGGGACATACAGCTCCAGGGACAACAGCAGGTGCCTGGACACCATCAGTTATGTTAACAAGGAGATGGGGAGATTCGAATGGATGATGGGTGGTCCACAATGGCATCTGTTATTCCCATACCACCCCACTTCAAGACATCCCCACAGTGGGGCATCTGTGAGACCTTGAGGCAGGGGCTATAGCCTTGCTCACTGTCACCCTACCATCTAGAACCTAGGAACACAGCATTGGCTCCACCATGAATGCATAGGAGATCTTCATATATGCACGTACACCAGATATTAGCTCTGCATGATATTAAGGGTTATCACTTTCCTCTATTGATCTCTACTTGATACAATGAAGCTGTATAATAGAAATGTATTATTTCTGTAAAAAAGAAAATAGTTTAAAAGTAAAATAAACTCTTCTGTGGTACAGCTACCTGGGGTGATGTCCAAGACCTCTGAGGGGCTGACAGGGCTTTTCGGGTCTGGCCTCTCTTCCCTTGGCTCCGCCATACCCTCTGCTCAGAGTCCATGGGCTTCTAGGCCTTTGCCTCTGTGGTGGCCTCTGTGAGGGGACTGGCCTCTGGCCTCCTCCCTTCTCTTTGCCTGACTCATCCCAGCCACTCTTTAAAGCTCAGCTTAGAAATTGTTTGCTCACTTGGCTGTCCTTGGCCCCCAAGTCTGGGCTGATACATCCTCACAGTGCTCTGTGAGCACTATAGCCATTTCACAAGAGCCTCTGTGGGTGTGTTTCCACTGCTGGCCTATAGGTCTCATGAGGACAGGAACTGTGTCCTGTGACACCTTGACCCCAGTGCTTTGCATGGGGCCTAGCACATAGAAGGTGTTCCATAGATATTTTGTCAAATGGGTCAATGGATAGTGAATAGTGAATGGAAAGATATTTACATGAAAATATGAAAATTCCAGTGGAGGGATGAGTGGATGGGTGGGTGGGTGGAGAGAAAGTGTATGGGGTGTGATAAAAAAAAATACAGCAAATACTGCTGTTGAGTGCCATCTAACAGAAAGTCAGGGATCTTCAATACAGGAAGCAGCGCATCGAACCTTAGTAACAGTGTGTGACAAGTTTCAACTTGTTTGGTGCGGTCAGTTGGGTGTGAGCTATGGTTGAGAGAAGGTGCAATTGAGAGAAGGTGCGTTTTAAAGTGTGCCATAAATCATAGGTCATGAACAATGCATTAACATGAAATGGGCAAATGGTTTCATCCTCCATCATCACAACTCTCCGTGTCACACATCGCTTCTGGTACGGCAATTTCTGTCAGCATTACGGTGTGTCCTCATCCACCTTATTCACCAGGTCTGGCACTATGCGACTTCTGGCTCTTCCCCAAAGTCAATATGACCATGAAAGGTAAACGGTTTTGAATTGAGGCAGCCATGACAGCACAACTAAAGACACTCAGGAAAGAGAACTTCAGAACTGCTTCAGAAAGTGGCAAGAACGATGGGATAAGTATGTTTGAAGCCAGGGGGAGTGTTTTGAGGGGGATTAATGGCAATGTGTCTTTTGTTGTAATAATTTTTAAAAATTTAAACATTCACCATATGTTTTAAAATCACAGCCCGTGTGTATGGCTGAGTTATATGCGATGAATGGATGTGTGGGCGTGCGGTGGGTGGGTGGATGGATGTTATGAATAGATGATGCATGTGTGGTGGGTAGATTGTAGGTGTTGGTGGAATATAGGCGGGTTAATGGGTCTGTGCGCGCTGTCTGAATCCACCACAGGATGTCGCCCTGCACCAGTTTGAGTACCGGTCCCCACTGAATGCCCTTTCTGCCCAAAGGGGACTTACAAAAGAGGAACCATTTGTCCCAGGCAGAGGTGAAAGGTTCCCGGGTGACCAAGGCTTGTAAACAAGTTGAAAAGACGCTGCGCAGCGAGCTCACGTCAGAGCGAGACCGCGCAAACAGCGTCTCTATGACCTTGGCTCCTGCTCGCCTGGGGCCGGGGTCCGGTTGTTCCCAGATCACTGGGTCCGGGTTGGACTCGCTGAGCGCGGGGTCAGGAGTCCTGCTCACAGCTCTTGAACGGCTGCAGACGGGAACCAGCCACCCTTACTCACCCACAGCGTCCCCGCTGGGGACTCCGAAGGCGCCTGCCTTGGGGAGGACTCTAAAGGCCCCTTCCTTGGATTGCGGCAGAAAGCCGCAGGGTGATGGTGGGGGCAGAAGGGTCACAGTGGTGTCTCAAAGCCTATTATTGCAGACCCTTTGCTCAAACGCGAACACCATCACGTTCTAACACGACTGATTTCAAACCTAATTGGGAAATCTACATCCTGTCCCAAACCCCAACCCCATCCTAGCCTGTCTGCTGTCTCCACGTGAGTGCCTCTCAGACCTCAATTATTGGTCTCCCCCCAACCCCAGCAAGCTCACCCCTAATGCTGTGGAAGCCAGGGTTCCTCCTTTATCCTCACCCTGGCTCCATCTAGAGCTTCAAGACATAGTTCACACGTGCATGACACCCAGGGCTGGGCTGAATCTAAGTTCTTTCCACACCCACACCTGCCCCTGCAAACAGCACTCCTTTCTTCTCTCAGGCCTAAGGGGGTGCACACTTATGGCACAGACTCCCTCAGAAGGGTCAGGCCTGCGGGCAAGCTCCAAATTGTCTGGGGAAGTGAAGGTGCTAGCTTTTTTTAGTTTTGTCATCCACATATGTATTTTTAGACAGCAACTTGTGTAGTCTTGCCTGGTACATAGTGGGTGAACTTCATAGAAATGGAAGCATTTGCTCTTGTTCTTTGGGGACTTGCTATTTTGCTCAGCATTGGGAGATTCATCCACGTCAGTGCACGTGCCTTGGCATTTTCATCACTGCATTTCATCATATGAAAACCATGAAATTGATTGATCAGTTTCACTGCTGATGACATTTGGGTTGTGTCCAGTTTTCTTCTTTTACGAACAATCTTTCTAATGCTTCTAATGATGCACAGACATGAGAGTTTATCTTGGGTGCACATTGGCGAGTGGAATTGCACTCTCAGAAGATGTGCATTTGCTGTTTTACTGGGTAATACCAAACCATTTTTCAAAGTGATTGTCCCAATTTCCACTCCCCCAGCAGGGATTCTAAGTTCCCTTTGATCTATTGCCTTGCCAACACTCTGTATGTCAGGCTTTTTAATTTTTGCTAGTTTGATGGGAGACCCCTAGCTCATGGTGGTTTTATTTTATGTGTCCTTAGGTGAGTGAAGCATATCTTGAAGTCTTCTGCTCATTTACCTGTGGAGTTGTTAGTCTTTTGCCTGTTAATTTGCAGGAGTTCGTGATGTACTGTGGACACTCATCCTTTGTCAGGTATATATGAATATGTGATGAATGAATATTTTCATTTTCCAAAAACTTTACAGAATGGCCTTTCATATTTTTATCTTTAATCCACCTAGAAAGTATTTATGTATAGAGTGTGCGGTGGAGGTTCAATCTCACTTTTTCCCTATTTGGCTAACCAATTGCCACTGTACTATATATTTAAAAGCCTATCCTTGCCCCTCTGATCTACACTGCTGTTGTGGCCATATGCTAGGTGTCTATCTTTACATAGGCCTGTGTCCAAGCCCTATTTTACTCAATTGATCTCTTTGTTATCTGTTCATTCTACACGTCATGACCACCAATCCTTACGACCACTCTAAATATCATTTCCTAATGGACAAAGGCACAGGCTAGTCCATCAGTGCTATGGATGTGTATATTTTCTTGCAGTCATCCTTCCTAGAACTGCCCACCCTCTTGCTCTTATGTTGAATGACTGATTTCTTGGACTTCTGTACAGGTGTCATGTTAGGAGTTCCCTGCCCTTTCTTCTTCCACCCCAGAAAGTGTCTTCTGCTTCCTGGATCTACTTTCTTCTCTTGGCGTATTCTTCTACTGGCTTTCTGAGATAGAGTCACAGGATGTAAACTTTTGAGAACTTGTATTTTCAGATGGTCAACTAACTGCTGATAGTTTGGCTGGGTACAGAATTCTAGGTAGGAATGATTTCTTTCCTGGGATGTTGAAGGCTTTTTTAGCCTCTTGTGACAGATAATATTTTCCAAAAATAGCCAGAGCAATGTGTCCAGTCCCACATGTTCTACCAGAACCTATCTGAACACAGAGACTATTTCTCATCCTCTTGAACCTCAGCAGATCTTTGCGACTGCCTTGACAAACAGAATGTGGCAGCAGGGCTGTTGTATGCTTTTCTAGGTTAGATCATAAAGGATGACGGGGCTTCCTCCTGTCTCTTGGAACTCTCAACCTTGGTAATCAGCCTCCATATTGTGTGGAAGCCTTGGCCACCTGGAGAGGCCATGTGGGGGTATCCTGGCTAGTAATGTCAGCTAAGGCTGCAGCTGAGAATTAGCATCAATTCCCAGGTATGTGAGCAATTTTTCAGCTCATTTCAGGTCCCAGGCTTAGAATCACCCCAGCTAATGCCAAGTGGAGCAGAAGTGTACTATCCTTGAGCTCCACTCAGATTACAGATTCATGAGCAAAATAAAGGTTATCACTGTTTTAAGCCACTAAGTTGTGGGAGTATATGTAGCCAGTGCACCTGGAACCACTCTTCTTCATGCCAGCTGCTGGCTCAGTAGAACTCGGAGGATATTATAATGAGCAGGCCATTCCCTACACCTGAGGAGTTCATAATCTAGTCAATCCAATTTAAAGAAATTTAAAAATAACAAAAAAGAGAGTGCACTTGTACTCCAGTACCCTAACGTTTGTCCTTGTTTATATCAGCACACTTGGACTTGGCAGTGTACTCCCCTCCCAAAGGGTGGAGAACACAGTTGTAGGTTTGCTTCTCTTGGTGTGTTTGGCCAGTGACGTGGAGGTGATGAGAAGCTGGCTGCCCTGTTGGGAAGAATCAGAAGGGCAGGACAGAAGAGGGAGTCCGGTTGGGAGGCTATAGCAATGGTCCAGGGGAAAGAGGACTGTGACAGCGAAGCAGGGAGCTAGCAGCGTGCATGGTGAAAAGTGGCCGAGGCCTATGTACTCATGTGCCGTGAGTGACTTCTGGGTGCAGGTCATGAGGCAAAGGAACCAGTGAGGGCCTTGGAGATGATTTTGGCCTGTGCACCTGGAGTGGAGCAGATGACACGGTGAGAGAGCTCCAGGAGGAGCTCTTGTTTCCAGGCCCCCGGGTCCCGTTTGCCATTCAGGACTCCAGCTTGCCCAATCGTTCCTACACTGAGGACTCAGGTCTAGATCATTTGTTCAGTCGTTTGTTCACTCAGCAAATGTTTTTGTTGTTTTTTTCAGCTCACACTATGTGTCAGGGATGTGGTAGAATCTGGGGGTGAGATAGTCTCTGTCCCCATGGAGCTGCAGGCTGACAGGGGAAAGAGATGTTAAACCAACAAAGGAATGAAACACAATGAGTGAGAAAGAACAGGACAGGAGGCCCTTCCTGGGCGGCTGCCCTTGCCCTGACTGTGGAGGAAATGGAAAGCACCAACGGGACGTCCCTGCACCTGCAGTCCAGCGCGGGCCTGGAGAGGGCAAGGGTGAGAGGAGGAAAGCAGAGGTATGTGTAGTGACAGGGAAGACGGGGCTACAAAGAAATTGAAGGGGCGAGGAGAGGGACAACAGGGTGCTTACACAGAGGGAGGTCAGAGAGGCCTTTTTACACAGTTGTTTAAGAGAAGAACAAATGCTCAGACAGAACTGCGCTGGCATGACCAGGTGAAGCAGAGCCTGTGTGAAGGCCCAGAAGTTGGGAAAATCCTGGCCAGCTTGAGGAACTACACCAAGGTGCCAGCCAGCTTTTGCTCTGTAATAGACCACCCCAAAATGAAAGGCTTAAGACAATGACCGCTGGTTTTGCTCAGGATTCTGTGTATCAGCAATTTGGGCTTTGTTCTGCCAAGTGGTTCTCTGGCTGGGTGTGTTACTGGTGTTAGGGTTCTTGGGTTCCCTAAGAAAGAAATTCAGAGGAAACCCCAGAAAATTTTCCAGGCAAATTTTATTAAGCTTATGCTCAAACATGGAGGAGACAGGATGGTGGAAAGGAAGATTCTGTAAATGCTCGGGGGCTGGCTCTGCCTGGCTGCTTTCATGAGTTGGGAACAAAACAGGTTTGTGTGAAAAGGCTGGCTTTTTGAAAAATGCGGGTAAAAGTTCCTTTACTGGCTTACATCACCTGGTAACCACGTTCCCACCTGGTTGGGATGGCTGACTGCCCATGGCCACCCCAGAAAGGTTGTATAGCCGTCAAACCTTGATCACCTGTGAATACGGAATAGTGGTTTCCACACCTGTATGGAAGTAAATGATTAGAAGGGATTCATTCAGCCGGGGGCCCAAGTCCCTATGCTGTCTCAGACGCACTCACATGTCTGAGGTCAACTGACAGGTGGGCTAGAGCTGGGGGCTCCTGGGTGCCTTGAATGAAAGGACTTGTCTCTGCTACCTCAGGACTAGCCTAGCCCTGTCCCATGACAGCTGAGCAGGGGTGTGAGAGGAAGCTGCAAGGCCTGGTGAAACCCAGGCTCACAGCGGCACAATGTCATTGCTGCCACTTTCTGTGGACCAAGGTGAGTCACGGGATGACCCAGACTCAAGAGAGGAAGGAACAACCACCACGTTTCGATAGGAGGTGCTGCAAGGATGATGGACGTGCTCCACCCACTGTGGCCAGTGGGCTGGAGCTGAGAGCTAGGAGGGGTGTGGTGTAGTCATAGGGGTTAGAGTCTTTGTGTGATCCCAAGTGTAAGGAGAAACTGCTTAGTGGGAAAGATTTAATCTTGGGATGGACTACAGTGGACAATAGTATGTGTAGGAATAGCTGCTGCTCCGCACCAGGGTAAGAGGGCAGTGACTTGGACCGGGTCCCAGAGATTGGGGAGAGCAGAGGCAGAGTATGCAAGACTAGGCGACAAGCTGCCATGACGACACCGAAGCCAAGAAGAACGAGGGTTAGGGGCGACTTCTCAGGTTTCTGGATCGCAGAGTTCCCTGCCCAGACAACTTGGAGCCTGCCCACAGGCTCCAAGGGGGCCTGTGCTATTGGTGTGCATCCCCTTGGGCCTGGGAGAAGAAAAGAGTGCTGTTTGCAGGGGCAGATGAGGGTGTGGACAGAGCTCACATTTAGCCCAGCCCTGGTTGTCATGCACGTGTGAACTATGTCCTGAAGCTCCAGATGGAGCCAGGGTGGGGAGAGAGGAAGTACACTGGGTTCCACAAGTATTAAGGATGAGCCTGCTGGGGTGGAGGACCAGTAATTGAGGACTGAGAGGCACTCATGTGGAGACAGCAGACAGGTGGCTGAATGCAAAAGATCGAGATTCAGGGACAGATCCCAGTAGGAGATAGACATTTGGAAGTTAGTGGCAAAACGATGGAATAAAAGCCACAAACACTGATGATGTCACTTGGAAAAGGCCTGTCCCAGGGCATAATATAGTGCCAGCACACAAGTGCTTGCTGAATAAATGATTCAATGGCGGCAAGGAAAAGAAATTCTCCCCTCAGAATATGTATGCTACTTGAAATAGAAGTAAATATCCGAAAATGGGTGATTTCATTACTTAATGAGATAAAAGAAGGCCTCAAATCCATTACACACGGGCAGGGAAAATCAAAGTTGAGCCATAATATTGGAATAATGCTTGGACCTGTGAAAGTGGAAGATTGGAACTTGACAAGCATCCGGAACAGAAGAGAGTGGACCACAGAGTGAAAGCTGAGTGATCCAGCCATGTCTCACATAGATTCCTTTTTAAGGCAAAACAAATGGTTGCAATTTACAAGCCAAGGTCCCAAAGAGGAGAAAAAAAAAAAAAAAGGAACCAAAAAGCTGGCATGGATTAGAATACACTCACCAATGACTTAAGTAAAATGAACATGAAAACACTCCAGATGTACAGCTAGGGCGTTTTTCTATATTTCAAAAGAAGTCACCAAACCCCCAAAAGCTTCCTGGTAGAAATAGAAATGACTTTCAAAGACTTGAGCTTCAGATTTATCCTCAAGAAACAGCCTCAGAGTGACAGAAACTCTTGGGGGTAGGGGAAAAATAAGACAAAAGGATTTCACAACCAGCTGAGCAAACTGCTCAGATTTATAACTGTTGGCAGCATGCCGACCGAGAGGGTTTCTAGAGGAGCTGGCGTGTTTTTTTTCTGGTTTTCAGATGAGGAAGCTGAGGCCCAGAGGGGTCACACTGCTGGTGAGCCTCCGAGCCAGGTCTGTGTGTCTGGGGAACTATCCCCTGCATCTCTCTGACATCCCAAAAGTCAGTGTCCCTTAGAGACCCTTAAAGCAGGCCCACCTCGTCCATCAAGCACCCCCCTCACGACTACTACTCTGAGCTCCTGCCTACCAAAGGCTGCTCTCAGGCCCTGTGGCCCAAGCTTCCTTTGTGTGTAGTCCCATCTCCAGCCCCACCTGCCTGCTCAGTTAGGCAACATTTGCCATCCCTGGATGTCAGTGCAACACCTCTCAATGCCCAGGGGGCTTGAACCCCTGCAGCACCCTGGAAGGTAACTACTGTCCGGCCCCCATTTCCCACAACATGAAATAGAGATTTGAGGAGCTTGAGGGGCTTGCCTGAGCTCCTACCTCCAGACGAGGTGCAGACGGGACTGCCTGGAGGTTAGACCCGAGCCTGACCTTTTGCCCGTCTGGTGGCCCGCTGCTCTGATGAGGTCCCAGTGTTCTATTTTCTTTACAAACATCTTACCTCAGGGTGGCGGTTGTGACTTTTCTGTCTAAAAGTGTGCCCTTTAAGAGCCTGGGCTCTGGCTTCAGATGACCAGGGTTCAAATCTGGTCTCTGCCACCTTTGAGCTGTGTGACTTGGAGTGAGTTCCTTCACCTCTCTGTGCCTCAGTATCCTTCTCTAGAAAACAGAGCCATGAGAGTACCTGCTCTATAGGTCTGTGTGAGCATTAAATGAGTTAATACTGGCTAAGCACTTGAAACAGAGCCTGGCCTGGGCTAAGCTCTTGGTGGTGCTGAGGGTCCTGTTAAGGATTCACCTGGCAGCTGCCACTCTGCCTCAGCCACCCTCACCCGGATTACTGACAGTCTTCAACTGGTCTCCTGACTTCTATCTTACCCATCCCTAATGCTGTCCTTTGATTCTCCCTGCTGCAGCCACCCTGGCCTCCTTGATTTATCAACTACACCAGGCTAGCTGCCTCAGGACTTTTGCACTGCCCTTTTCCTCTTCCCTTCACCTTTAAAAGGCTGTCACCTTCTTGATGAGGCCTGCTCCATGTCTCTAGCCTGGCACACCTGAGCACCATCACCCTGCTCCATTTCCTATTTCTCCACAACGCATATCCCATGATACAATACAAGCCCTTGAGGGCATGTATCTTTGCCTGTATATTCTCTGTGAGGATCCAAATGCCCAAATGCTATTTAACATGTAGTGATGACTCTGAATAATGCTGACTGAACTGTGGGCTTCATAATCAGCTGCTTGCCTCCTGAAAACGTAGGTTCCTGTACCCCCAAATCAGCCTCTCTGGAGGTGGGGCTCCAGACTGTCTGGTCACCTCCCCTGCCCCCAGTTGGGTCTGATGCAGGTACATATTGGAGAGTCGCTTCATGGAAGTTGAAGGCCTCCATGACCCCAGATCCTGTGCTGGCTGGCCACGTGCTCCGGTGCCTAGACTACAGACCACATCTGACTCCTGGGGCCCTCGCTGCTGAAGCCCCTGAATTTTCCTGACCTCTCAGACATGGCAACATGCCCAATGCTGTATGAGAAACATTTGCTTTTGCAAGAAGTGGCCAGAGGCATGGAAAAAAGTCGCAGCTGAGACCCAGACCAGATAAAGGCACATTTCCAGGCCTTTGAAGAGGTCTTGTCCTTGAGGAAGGAGGATGACCTGAGGCTAGGGGGTGGAAGCCTGGAGAAGAGGATGCAGGAAGATTCACAGAACTGGGGAGGCCCAGAGAATGGGGGTGAGCTTGGCCCCTGGGGAGGCCTCCATTACTCCAAGCAGAGAGGGGGGCCTGCAGGGGTGAAACAGTACCCCTCTTCCCACCCCCTGCAAGAGGAAAACAGGGGGGGGGGTTAGGATGGGGGAGGGCTATGGGTGTGTCCAGCACTAGAGAGCAGAGGCTAGGAGTTGGTTACTCAACTTTGCCTCTGTGATTGTCACATCCAATCCAACTTTAAAAATGCAAATACCCTTGACTTAAGTCCCCCTGCCCACTCCCCCCTCCCAACCCTGGCCCCTTATTCTAGAGACACACTACCCCTGTGAGCAAAGACAGTCACAGGGGTCCTCGCCACAGTTGCAGCAGCAGAAGGAACACCCTTCCGGAGGGCTGGCATGAATGATTAGTATTCTGTACAATGGAAGTGCCAGGGCCAGGAAATGTCCCCAGTACCCATATGGCTTCCTCAGAAAGATTGTTAAGTGTGTGTATGCGTTAGAATCCATTTTGTGTTGTAAGAACAACATGGTTTTTTTTTGCTTAGCATATCCATGGAAATGGCCACAGGGGCGTAGCACTGCGGGACACAGAGGCCGGTGGGAGGGATGCTGGCTTTTCATTGAACGCCCTTTCGTACCGTTTGGCTTATTTGCTATGTGCACAAATTACACAGAAAAATCTGCTACACTCACTGAAAACAAACCCATGTGACCACTATGGGCCGCTGCATGTGCCCAGCACTCGGCCAGGAATGCTCTCCTGTGAATCTTGGCCTGGCTAGACCCTCTATCCTTCGGATCTCCATTCAAATGCCCTCCTGAAAGATGCCTTTTTTGTTTGTTTGTTTGTTTTTAAGATTTTATTGGGGAATTGGGGGAGGGGAACAGCGTTGGGGAATCGGGGAAGGGGAACAGACAAGTTGCTGTCCTTTGGTTCTTCAGTTTAGTTGTGGAGGACGTCGCTTCACTGGCCCATGTTGATATTATGATCATTGCGCTCTTCCTGGCTGAGGCAAGTCAGTCGCCGGCAATTGGACAGCCACTCATGGCAGCTCACGGAGGCTCACGCTGGCTGCCGGCCACTCATGGTAGCCCACTGCAGCCCCACTGCAGCCTATGCCATCGCTGGAGACTCACAGCAGCCCAGCTCCAGGTCAAGCTATTGTTCACCATCTTAGCTGTAGAGGGCGCAGCATCACTGGCCCATGTGGGAACCAAACCAACGGCCCTGCTGCTCAGAGCTCGCACTCCCAAGCCAGCTCTTAACCAACTGAGCCACTCGGCCAGCCCCAAAGATGCCTGTCTCAACATTCCAATCTAACTATGCCTCCTGCTTCTCCTTCTTATTCTCTGACTGGTTTCCTTTATCTCCATTACAAGTAAGCTCCTTCCCTGACAGGTATTTACATAAATAAATGTTGGAAACGGACTGTGTTGATCTTGCTCGTTGCCCTCCCCAGCACCCAGAACAGAGCCTGCCCTTGGGTAGCATTTGGTGTCTCCTTGATGCCCTTCCTTGCCCTTTCACCCTGATTCTCACGGTTCCAGAGTCCAAGGGGTTGGATAGGTCCTCTGAAGGCTCTGGTCCACTATTACTTCCTCAAGAGTACACCTCCCCTGGAAGCCCTCCCCTCCTAGTGCTTCCCCCATCCCCCAACTCTGTCCCAGTGAGGCGTCCCTGGAGATGGGACTTGTGTGCACAGGTAGTACAGTGGGCTTCTGGCCCTGATAGCTGGCCCTGGACAGGCTATTCTCCATCCCCGGACTTCAGTGTCCTTATCAGTAAAATGGGGACAAAAACAGGCAACGATGGTGCGTTGAGCCAGGGGAGGGAAAGCCAGAGAGAGAGGGAGAGTTTGTACAGGTCCCCGGGGAGCTGGCCATCTGGGGTGTGATGTGCAGATAGAGAAGCAAGGACCCTTGCCTGCAAATGCAGTGACTTCCCGATTCTCTTGTCTGTAACCCAAGTTAAGGAATCCATTGTCTAGCGCAAGCCTAAAAGGAAGGTTTCACAGAACAGCACTTACCTTGTCATCTGTGGTGAACTCTGATAGTTTCTTTCCCTTCTTTTTTGATTTTATCCTTTCCTTTGAGTTTTGTTCTTAACAATGCTGGTTGCGCTTTACGAAATGGATTCCAGGACCCACTACTGGATTATACTTGCGGTTGGAAATATCGGTGAAGAGACTTGGCAAGTGACTGGCAGGAAAGCTCACTGTCCAGGCCTGGCCATGCCCCTGTTCCACACCCCTTTCCTGAGCCTGTTGGGATGGTGGAGATAACAAGTGTCACATGTCTTCCTCCATCCTGCTTGGTTGGGGTGGGGAACCCTAGGCTGAGCTCTGCCACTTTTTCTGCTTCTGTTTTCAGAATATTTCAGCATAATCCCCCTTAGCCCAAATGATACACCTGGGTATTGACACACCCAGGATACTCTGGCATGGATGGATAAGATAGGAAAATATTCAACTCTGGATAAAGAGCCCTGCCCCAGCCCCCCAAAAGTTTCCTAGTCCCAGCCACTCCACTGTTCTGGGCCAGCCCTGGAACCCAGTAACAGAAGGGGGCACCTTACACCGCCAGCTCTGTTCCATTGTTCTGACGACTGGGGGCCTGCATCCTCACAGCCAATAGGTATTTGGAATGTCGTCCCTGCCCACATGTCTATGCTGGAGCGGGGCTTGACTCCAGGCCTGGTTGCCTTGGAGCCTTGCATCTCCACTCCACCCCAGCTTTCTCCACCACAGCTTTGCATCTTGTTTTTTTCAAAGAGCCGCCATAGAGGAAACGAAATGTTTTCCTCACCCACGTCCAAGCCATTGGCTAGTTCTGAAGTTATGCTCTCCATATTCTTAAGGCCACTTACATCATCACTTGCCGCCTCCTTCTCTGCTCTCTGCTGTGCCCAGGAAGCTGACCTCCAGGGCTGCACCCCTGCACCTCACCCTGGGTGTCTTGTGGTTTGACCAATAGGAGGCCCCAGCAGGCAGGCAATGGGGGGGCAGGAACAGGGAGAGTTCGGGCACTTCCCCACTCCCACCAATGTTCTGGCAGTGCTGCTGGTGCCCCGTCTCCCCACTCCAGTCCTGCAGCTACTTCTGGCCTCAGGTGGGAGTAACTGGGAGCTAGACTGACCGTTACCTGCCCCACCTCTGTCAAGAGCCCTATCTTCATCATTCAGCCCATTTGAATGCATTGTTTTGTCTTTCTGGGAAGCTGGCTGACTGATATGCCCTCCCACAACCCTTTTTGCATGCAACAGCAGAACAGTCATCTTAAAAACCTTAATCAGTCTCTTCCTTGCCTGAACACTTCAGTGGACTCCCATTACTCTGAGAATACAAACAAAAATCTTTATTACCATCTACAATAGTGTTCATTAAATTGCCAGTTGCATTCCCTTAGTGGATCAGGTTAATTGAATGGGTTGCATTTCTTTCCTTCCCTTTTCCCCCCTTCTTCCAAGGACACTAGAGCAGAGTAGAAGGGGTAAGAATAGAAAACATCAAAGCTTTCTGCCAGAGCCCAAGTTAGGGGGCTGTGTGGTGCAGTCAGAAGTGATGTCTTACTGCGGGCTGTGGTGCCAAACGCGGGGAATCCATGGCTTTTCCTTGGCCATCTCCACAGCTCCTACCTCACCCCACACATCCACGTGGCTCACAGCCTTAGCCTCCTGTCAGTGCCTCAAACAGGCCGGCTCTTTCCTGCCCCAGGGCCTTTGCATCGTCTGTTCCCTAGGCCTGGATGGCCTTTCCCTCTGCTCTTCCCAAGACGTCTTCTCACTCCAACATCACCTCCTTAGAGAGGCCCTCACTGGTTAGCCCACCTGATGCAGCTTCCCTCCATCTTTCTGTTCTCTCTCATGGGAAATTTTTTTATTAGACTCTCCAGGAGGACATAAAGAATGGCTAGATAAGGAGTGTTAACTATTCCTAGCACTTATTATCATCAGTGGTTATCACGTCTGCTCACTTGTTTTCTTGCTTATCCCCCCTGGAGTAAAAGCTCCAAGAAGGTGGGCCCTCGCTGCTCTTGTTAATGGCTGTGTCCCTAGACCAGAACCTGGCACACAGTAAGTGCTCAACAAACACCTGCCAAGTGAATAAGTGGACGAATTCTGTCTGTTGTTGGGAACGAATTGAGTTCAGGGAAGAACAGTCCTAGGATGCCTTGCACACTTGGTGATTTTGGGTAGGGGCTGGAACTGAGGAGTTGGTGCAGGTGGGGACGGCTCAGGGCTCTTGCCTGCCCTGGGCCCTGCGTGTGCCCTCTGCACCCTCCCTGTCCCTGTCAGCCCTGACAGCTTTCAGGGTCCAACTCCACCTGACCTGACAGCTGGAGCTCCCTCGAGCTCCCTGCTTCAGGAAACAGGTCTGTTCACTCGCAGAAAGCTCGCAGAAGTGCGCCAGGGGCGCCTCCTCCAACCTCTGCCAATTGAGGGTTGTGTCATTAGACGTGTCCCTCTTTGTAGCTCAGCCCCTCAGCTGAGAAATCAAGATTGTAATACCTATTGTGAGGACAGAATGAGGTCATGTGTTGTGCAATTGACCTGTTGAAAGACTGACATGCAGTTGACACTGATAATCAACCATTCCAAATCACGGGTAGAGGGGGTGCACACTGGTAGGCCAGTTGGAGGAGAAGCTCCTTGTCCCATGATGGCTTGTCCATTATGTAGGATGGAGGCAGTGCCCAAAATGCCACCATCTGGACTCCTTCACCTGGTAGCCTCTTCCAAATCCTCTCCCGAACAGCAAATCCCTCAGGGAAAGGCTGTGCAATAGGGCTCAGCCTTTGGAGCAGGAGAGTTTTTCTCTTCTTGCAGGTTGGGAGCATGTAAAGGGCCAACACAGTAGTGGAGAAAGGATGAGGGAGGAAGCGCATGAAGGAAAAAACAGACATCCAGGGCAGGCCTGGCCTTGAATTTTAGGCATAAATGAGGTCCTCATCTCAGCACACACCCATCAGAATTAATTCCAACTGGACTAAAGAGACTGATGATAACACTGAACCATGACAAAAAAGAAGGTGAATTGTGACTATGCAACAGGGTGAAGATCTGACTAATCCTTAGATAACCCTGAAAGAGGGGAATTTTCTAAACATGACATCAAAGGTGGAACCAATAACTGCATTTGACTATTTAAGTATAAATGAATCCTGCAACTTGAAAAATATGGTTGGCCGCATATATAATGCCCAGTGTTCAATTCTCCTTCCTCTGCAGGAGTTCATACACTTCAGTAAGGAGAAGACCAGCATTGCTATGCCAGGCAGATGGCATAAACAGGCACTCTGAAAAAAAAAACAAAACACCTGCCAGTAAAATATAAACAAGCATTTGAAAAAAACATTCAACTTCACCAATAATCCAAAATATACAAATTAAAATGATGGCACTTTTTTTTTTAACCTATCACACTGGCAAAAACTGACCCAAAATTGGTCACTTTTATAAAGTGACAATCCTTAGTGCTGATGAGACGTGAGAAATGGGGATTGGGATATATTGATGGCAGGGATCTAGGATAATATAATTTCCGAAGGATGAGTTGGTTAAAAACAACAAATTTGAAAAACCCTTGAATCAGAAATCTCACTTTTCAAATTTATCTTTCAGATATAGTAGGATAGGTATACAAAGGTGTATGTATGCACTAGGGAGTTTTATTGTAGTTTTTATATGATAGTGAAAAATTGGGAAAAACATAAATGTCCTTCAAGAATGGATTTGCTAAAGTGATGCACCTCCCTCTGTGGAATACTAAGCAACTTTCATTTTATTTTATTTTTATTATTATTATTATTATTTAAGATTTTACTGGGGAATTGGGAAGGGGAACATACAAGTTGCTGTCCTTTTGTTCTTCAGTCTAGCGGTGGAGGACGTCGCTTCACTGGCTCATGTTGGTATTATCATTGCGCTCTTCCTGGATGAGGCAGTCACTTGCTGGCCATTGGATGGCTGCCCACGGCAGCTCATGAAAGCTCACGCCCACTACCGGCCAGCCCCACTGCAGCCTACATCGTCACCAGCGACTCACGGCTGCCCAGCTCCAGGTCGAACTGTTGTTCACCATCTCAGGTGTAGAGGGCAGTGTCACTGGCCCTCATGTGTGGGATCTGAACCCAGGTCCCGCTGCTCACAGCTGGTGTCCCAAGCCAACTCCTAACCAAAGTGCAACTCGGCCAGCCCCTAGGCAACTTTCAAAAATGACTGCTATTAATCTATCACCATTGGCATAGAGAGAAATCCACAATATATTGTTCTGTTTAAAAAAGGCTCCAGAAGCACCCCATGTCTATCGATGGATGAATGGATAAACAAAATGTGGTCTATCAATGCAATGGAATATGATTCAGCCTTTAAAAGGAAGGAAATTCTGACTCATGTTACAACATGGATGAACCTTGAGGACATGATGTAAATGAAATAAGCCAGTCACAAGAGGACATACATTGTATGATTTCACTTATAAGAGGTCCCTAGAGGAATCAAAGTCATAGAAACAATAGAATGGTGGTTTCCAGGGAATGGAGAATTAGTATTTAGATTATATAGAGTTTCCCCTACACTCCTTGAAAAATTCTGGAAATAAAGAGATAGTGGTGATGGTTGCACAACAATGTGAATGTCCTTCACACTACCAACCTTAAATGACTCAGATGGTAAATTTTATGTGTTCTTAACCACATTTTTGTTTAAAAAAGGCACCAAAACAATATGTATAATGTATTTCCATTTTTGTAATATAGCAAGAAAATGTTAACTATGATGTAATTATGAATGAGTTTTTAAATTTTTTTTATACTTGTGCGTATTTTCTGATTTTTGTGGAGTGAGAACATTTATACTAATAAAGCTATTTCAAAAGTAACATACTAAGTTGCACAATCAAAACAGATGTACAACAAAATCATATATTTTTCTGGTTATTAAAGTATACATATTCATTGTAGAAAATCTGGAAAAGTGAAAAATCTAGTGCTAAAAAAATAGATTAGTTGTAATCCCATCACTCAGTGTAAATATTTTTTAAAATCGTCAATGTAAATACTTCTATATCTATTTCTAATTTTTTCTATGAATATATTTTTTTCTTTACATAAACATATATAGAATAATTCCTATATAGAGTTTTGCATCCTACTTTTTTCACTTTAACTTTCTTTTTTTAAAAAATAGATTTTATTGGGGAATTGGAGGAGGGGAACAGTGTTGGGGAAATGGAGAAGGGGAACAGCCAAGTTGTCCTTCAATCTTAGTTGTGGAGGGCGCAGCTAGCTCAGCTCCAAGTTCAGTTGCCATCGACTGCCCGTCAGCAGCTCGCAGCTGCTCAGCTCAAGGTGCCATGTTCAATCTTATTTGGGGATGGGCATAGCCCACCATCCCGTGCGGGAGTCGAACCGGAAACCTTGTTGTTAGTTGTTAGGAGCACGTGCTCTCACCAGCTGAGCCATCCTGCAACCCGTTGGCAGCTCAGCAGCAGCTCAGCTCGGGCGCAGCTCACTGGCCCATGTGGGAATCGAACTGGTGACCCCATTGCTCAGCGCTCACTCTCTTAACCAACTGAGTCACTCAGCTGGCCCCTCACTTTAACTTTCATTGGATAGTCTTTTAAAAAATAGATAAATGATATTACACTGCATGAATGGGACACTGTTTTCCTTTTGTGGGACATTGTTTTCTAATTTTTCTCAATTGTAAGTAATGTTGGGAAGAACAAATCTGTATGTAAATCTGACTGCAAATCTGATCGTTTCTCTGCAATAAGTTTCTAAAAGCAGACTTACTGACTCAAAAGTAATGGATAATAACAAGGTTGCTTTCTGAAAGTGTACCAATTTAACCACCTTCCAACAGCATTATAACATTAAAATATTCTTGTCAATTGGATGAAAAGTGTATCTTGTTTAAATTGTGTTTCTTTGATCATTGGTGAGGTTAGGAATTTCTCAATGCATGCATTGGCCATTTGTATGTTCTGTTCATGTCTTTTCCACTTGGGTCAGGGTTTTCCTTACTGTGTTTTGAAGCAATGAGGAATTCCTTCCTGAATCTGGCAAGTGGCTAGTGTCAGGCTGGAGTGGTGGTGCCAGTTTAGTGATCTTGGTGACTTCATGTAAGTCCAAGACTCCTGCACAGACCCCTGCTTATGTGTGAGGCCTGCCCTGCGTGTGCGATCAGCAGTGATTTCCCACCCACCCTGGTTTCTTGTGGTTTTCTCAGAGACCAGTCATAGCCAGTAACCCCCTAACTCATAGGACAGGCACCCTGGGGAAAGGGAATGGGAACTTCAGACTTGAGGTGGGCCTGAGAAACATGTGTTAAACTTTGAGGACTTTAACCAGGCAGGAGTAACTCATTAACTCACCCATCAACACCTGTCCACCAGAGCTGAGGTGGGGCCAGATTTCACTGGGAGGTGATTTTGATCTGTCTTCATTTATGAAGTGAATTCAATTACTTTCCACAGACATTGTGGAATTTTTCTCTTATGATTTGCATCTGTCATTTTGATTTGGTTCTCAGGCGTGTCCATTCTGCTATTCAATCTTGGTTGGATTTTCATGAATACTATTAAGTATTAATTTTTCAAGAATTCTTTCTTTTTCTCTAAGAGCTCCTTTTCATAGTGGTTGGTTTTTGTTTTATGGATTCACTATCCCCATGGAGATCACAACAGTGCCTATATCACAGAGAAGTTGTGTGGTTTAAGGAGGTGAAAGTTATAAAGCACCTAAACCAGTACCTTGCATATAGTAAACACTCATAAATGTTAGCCCTTGCTTAGCTCCATGCCTGGTATACAATAAGCACTGAATATAGTTATCTACTCTATTAGCCAGCAGTTCACAGAAGCATTTCTGGGGTTGTATAAACGGCCTGGGCTGCATTGCTTGCCTGGCCTCACGGTAAGCTGAGGCGCCGCACATAGCCTGATTTCACCTTTCCTTCTCCCAGGCTGTGCCTCAGCTGCCTCAGAAGACCTGTGGTTCAGAGTCCTCCACTCAGGACCTTTTGGGGGCTGTTTTAGCCAAACTTTTGGTGCAGAGGAGAAAACAGACTCATGGAGCATGGGGACTTGCTCTGATCTCTGCAGCCAGTTAGAGTCGGGACTGGACTCCAGGTGTCTGGAATGCCCAGACCCACTGGCAGAGAGTCACAAACGCGGCCATGCACCGCACGCCCTGACTCTTTGTTTTCTCATGGCAACGGTGGCTCCTTCTGCATGGTGGCCTTGAAGGGCAGGGGCACATCCTCCGCTGCCTGCTTTCCCCTGCCATGGGCTGGAGCTCATATGTGGCTGCGAGTCATCAAGTGGAAGGGGGCAGTGGCCAGCAGTAGAGGAGTCTGGGCTCCTGGCATTGGGACACGCCATACCAGCCTGAGAGTCAGTAGCTTGGACTGGCGGGCTGGCACAAGACAGACACACTGCTACGCCGGGTCTCTGAGCCAGCACTGGCATCTTTGTCCTGACTCCCCACAGTAGACTGGCACGCTTGGCTCAACCCCAGGCCTGTGCCCACTAGGCTGCTGGTCACTGCTTGGACCTCTAGAACCATGACATTTGTTCCTCGATCCCCCAGGCTGGGGTGAAGCAGGCTTTTCCAGAGGTGCAGGTTTAAGGACAGTAAGGACCAAATGACAGAAGACACTGGACAACTGAAAGCCAGGAATCATTGCTTGAGCTGTGCTTCAGCCATTTCTTGCCCCAGGAATTGCGTGGTGCCCCTGTGCCCCAACCCTTCCTTTACATGCTCCCATCTCCACCTTGCATCGGGGGTGGGGGGTAGGAGGGTGGGGTAGGGCTCTTCTAGGTCCTTCCCCTAACCTCTTCCAGGTTCCCACAGCCGTCTCCAGGAAGCAGCAGATACCACCCACATTTTCACTACCTTGTTATTTTCTGGGTTGGAACCAGGGCACTTCCTTCTGCCGGCTGTGTGATCTTTCCTGAGCAGCTACCTTTCTATGCCTCTGTACCCCCATCTGTAAAATGGACCTAGTAGGAGAGGTGTTGTGAAGATTAAATAGAATCATCTGTTTAAAGAGTTTAACAGAGCTCTGGGCACACTTTCCTGCCCTCCCCTTGCCCACTTAACTTTTGCCCAGGGGCGTCCTGCTCTTTCCAACCATGAAGTTCTTTCTGACACAAAGTTGCAGAGTGTTCCTTTCCTCCTCTACCAACTTACCAGGCCAGCAGCGCCCCCCACTCCCTCTTTCTGTGACATAGCAGTTGTGGAAATGCTGCACCGATCACTCTGTCTGATCAGAACTGCAGGTGGGATGAGCTCCGCCTTGTTGCATCTGGCTGTCCTGGCTCCATCCTGACTCTTTAGGGGGAGGTCATTTGCAAGTGACAGGGGACAGCTTGAGTGGGAGGAGCTGTGGGGTGGAGCAGGAGTGTATGCAGTGTCTGGAGCTCAGCAGCCTGGTGATAAAAAAAACAAAGAATGACTTCTGGAGTGAGGAGATCTGAGTTCTGGTTCTGCCTTTGCTACTGCATTTGCTGTGTGACCTCAGATGAGTCGCTCCACCTCTCTGGCCTCAGTCTTTCTTTTCTGTAAAATGGGAAGAGTTGAGGAGTGCATGGTTATTCTGTGTGTTGCTGTGCTGGGCTCGACACACAATGGGCCCTGCCCTGTCCTTTTGTCTCAGAGCACGTGGCTGTGAGGTGCCCAGCATAGATCTGGACCATGGTGACTCTAACCTTTCCCTGCCCATCTCTTCAGCAACTGGGGACTGGGAAATCTGCTTGAGACCCCTGCAATGAGGCAGACAGGGTCTTCCTCCCTCACTTTTGGTGAGTGATGTTTAGGAAGTGATGTTTAGGAAGGGCTGGCCACTGTGATTAGCACTGCTGCACCATGACATGATACCCCAATGTGACCCTCACTGAGGGGGCTCGAAGCCTTCTTCTATGTGGTGGCCTGGCTTATGTGTCAGGAGTGGGGCAAATGTCCACCTGATTTCAGCAGACCACCAATTCCTCCATTAGAGGAGGGGGTCGCATTGCACTACATCCTTCTTAAACTTCTTACTAGCTCTGACACGCACTGTCCAATATGGAGGCTACTAGCCTCCTGTGATACCTGATTGGACAACAGGGATATGGAACACTTCTTTCATCACAGGACGTTCTACTGGACAGTTCTTCTTTAGAAGAACTGGGGATTAGCCAATCCCTCACCCCATAGGCCAAGTATTGCAGGAATTACTGAGATGACTAAGAAATAACCCAGCTCCCAAAGAACTCAATCATTCATTCATCATATATTAATCAAAGACCTCCTAGGTGCCGGTAGGATGTTGTGATAACCAAGATGGACATGTTCCCTGCCTTCACAGAACTTCCTGTCGTTCAGGTGGACAATTGTCTTCTGTAACAGAGACTCAAAGTAATATTGGCTTAAACATGCTAGACTTTTGTTTTTCTGTCCTGGAAAGCCCACACTGGTGAGACAGTTCTGCTCTGGGAGGCTGTGTAGGCGTGTTTCTTCTACCTTATCGTGTCCAGCCCCTCCCCACCATTCCAATAGCACTGCCCTTGTCTTCCTGCCTGCAGTCCAGCCAGTAGAGGCAGGAATGTGGGAGGAGGCATGCTCCTCACTTTCACTGGGAACTCAGCATGGACAGCCAGCACTCCTGCACACACCCTACCGGCCAGCTGTAAAGGAAATGCAAGCTTCTTTGGAGCAACTCTGTGCTCTGCTAAAACTGGGAGTTCTGGGGAGGGGAGAAAGGATATCTGAGGACTGGCAATCTTTGACACAGAGTGACAAGTATGAAGGAAATGAACACACACGTGAATGGGTAACCTTGAGAAATGCTTTGAAACAGAGGTACATAGTATTGGGAGAGCATATAAAGGAGGCCAGGAAGGTTTCTCTGAGGAAGTGACATTTGCAATATGATACAGAAAACGAGTAGGAGCTGATGGGGAAGAATGGGTGAGGGTGTTCCCAAAAAGACAGCAGGGGTGCAGTGCTCTATGGTCAGGGAGAGCATCGAACACTCAGGAAAACCCCTGGTCTCTGAGAGGACACATAGGATTCTCCCTGAAACCAGTGGCTGATGTCCCTGAGGATGGCCCCAAGGAAGGAGCCCTGTGGGGCTGAGAGTCAGAGATGTCGGTTCTGTTCCAGGAACTTGTCCAAGGTTCTGTATGTATTAATTAATTTCATCCTTGAACAATCTATGAGGTAGCTGCCTGTGCCAATTTTTGTCTTCAGAGAAGTGGATGGAATGAGACATGCAAGAGGCTTTTGGGGGAAACACCCATGGAGGATGAGAGGAGGAAGTGGGAGCAGGAGCAGGTGGGAGAGACTCAGCCCAGGTGCAGGGCTGGCACCTGAGAAAGCAGAATGTGGAAGGAGGGAGGACTAAGAAGAAGAGACTCAGACTACAGTGCAGCCTGGAGACATCTTGTCCACACTTGTGGGGAGCCCCAGAGCCCAGACTGCCCATGGGGGCCCTGGGTCAGGCCGGAGTGGTGGCTGCAGCACCTACTGCACCGTCCTTGGCTTGGATCTGAAGGTGAAGTCGCTGGAGGCTGTCAGCCAGCAATGTCCCCATAGCAGCCTTTAAGAGGGACTGAGTGGGACACCTCTGTGGCTGAGGCATTATACAGCTGTTGTCCCATTTGATAGACAGGAAATAGTGGTAAGGAAGGGAAGACATTTCATCTAGCATTGATTGACTAAGAGGTGGGAGGACCAGGCCACCATACACACAGCTCCATGAGGTGGAGAACCAGGATGCTTCCGAGTCTGGAAATTGTGGCAGGTACCAGAGAGACCGCCCTTCATGACAGATGAAGAAAAGGGAAGCCAAGGGGCCCTGTGTCTCCCAGAGCTGTACCTGTGTGCGTAGCCCTAAAACAGGAAACGCGGCAGCTCTTGCCCCAAACTGAGCCCCACTTCTGTCCCTGGACCTTTGCTACTAGTCAGGGCTCAGGGGACAGGCTCCTGGAACTCAGGCTCTGTTCTGGTTTCTTCTTGACAGCCATGTTCTCAGGGCCCTGGGCTAATGTCCCTCAGAGCTATGTGTACCTAGGGCTGGAGGCCTGGGGCCCGGGCATCAGCTGTGCTCCCCAGAGCGGGGACAAACTGGCCTCTTGCCTACACATAAACTCCAGGGACTGGCTTGATGGGGAAAGAGTCCAGGACCCCACCTGTGGACCCCGCCACAGTGTATTTTTTACCCAGTCCCTAACCACCTCCATGGCCTTCTCCTTCTGCCTGCCTACTCCTAGCTCCTACCTCAAAACCATTTCCTGAGCCCATAACAGATGGGGTCTCCTTAGCACCCTAGCCCTTTGCTGATCAGAAGAGATGGACGCTGGCCAGAGACCCCCTGAGGCTTAGCTGTAGGACATGGGAACGAAGAGTGGGAGGATTTGTTGCTTCCTATCTGAGAAGGGGGAGGAGAAATCAGTTACTGCAGGAGGTCACAGGGCTTGATGGCCTCAGGTGGTCCCTTTGTGCTCAAATCACTGGGCCACTTAATGGGGCCCTTTAACTGCTCCCTGGCTGAGGGAAGG
Source organism: Hipposideros armiger (assembly GCF_001890085.2). Classification (NCBI taxonomy): domain Eukaryota; kingdom Metazoa; phylum Chordata; class Mammalia; order Chiroptera; family Hipposideridae; genus Hipposideros; species Hipposideros armiger. The sequence continues at coordinate 81,650 of NW_017732509.1, read as the reverse complement.
CTGGGCTCAGATCCTGGGGCAGGTGTGAGTTGAAGGAAAGGCTGGAGGTCATGGGGGGCGGCAGGGAGGGTGTAGGCATGGATATATGAGACATGATGAGGCCAAGATCACTGACTACAATGCGGTGGGACAATGCCAGCCCTTCAGGAACTTCTTCAAAGACTCACTATCAATCTATTAGAAGCTTTAGAAAGACAGAGCAGAAATGATCTCTTTGTTCAGTTGACAGATATTTCTGGAGTGTCCTAGGTTCTGGGGATATAGCAGTGAAGAAAAAATCCAAATCCATGTTCTTAAGGAGCTTGTCTGCTAGTAGGCAATAAACAAATAAGTGAAGAATATAAAACAAGGACCACAAAATAAACCAAGGCCAGAGAACAGAGAGCAGTGGAAGTGCTATTTTAGATGGGGTGGTCCAGGAAGGCATCTATGATAGGCTGGCATTTGAGCAGAGGCCCTAATAAGTGAGTGAGCAATCCATGCAGATATCTAGGGGCAAAGGAAAAGAAATGATTGATGAAAATTTGCCTGAATTGAAGAAAGACTCAAGTTTTGAGGTTAAAAGGATACATCAAGCATAAAATAAGAATAAGAAAGAGACAAAAGTCCAGAGTTAGAAGCATCTTGGTAAAATGTGGGAAATCTAATGACAGAGGAAAGACCCACACCCTCCAAAAAATACCAGACCCAAATGGTCTTATAGGCAAGGTCATAAAATATTTAAACACATAGCTTATATCTTTTTAAGGCCCCCTTCTATGCATAATGATGTAGAAGTAGGGAAGGAATTAATTTGGAGGGCAAGCATATTAGAAGTTTTCACCACTGAAGAGAAATTATTTTTTTCTTTCCCATCTCTGTTTTGAAGAGCACCACCTGGCTTCTTTCTCTTCTTCTTGGCAAGGAATTCCAGTAACAGATTCTGCCCACTATATTGGAGAGTTTTTCTCCCTAAATAAGGCCTGGGTAAATGCTGTCTAGCTACTCCGGTGAACCTTCAGCTGCTTAGGCTGTCAGTGTCCCCATTCACGCATCCATTTATTCATTTATTTACTCAACACAAGTTTATGGAGCCCCTACTATGTTCCGGGCACTGTGCATGAAGGACAGGCATGTGAGACCTGATCTGTCTAGGCTGGAGGTGGGAGATAAGGTTGGTATGGGACTATGTCCCCAAGAAAGTTAAGTGTGAGATATTTTCTGAAGGATGTATAGAGTCAACCAGGCCAAGGTGGGTGCTGGAGGGAGGGGGAGAATGAATCAGGTAGGAGGCACCCTGTACAAAGGCAATCCCTGGAAACTAGCTTGGGGGTATTCAGGATCTCTTTTGGAAAAATTGCTCTTCTAATTCCTCCAGTGACCAATTCCTTTACCTGTTTGGGGTAGGTTCCTTAGTCCTATTTAATTTCTCTCAAGTGAATCCTGCTTGCTTTAAGTCTCTCAGAAATTAGTTAATTAAATAATTGAGCACTTACTGTAGGCTTGGTGCTGAAGATGAAAGGGAACAAATGGGCAGAAATCACTGCTTTGTGGGCTTGCATTCTATTGGAGGATGCAAAAAGCACATCAAATTTAAAATACATAGTACATTATCAGGGAACAAGCACCAAGAAGGAAAGTTAAACAGGACACAGGAATAGGAAATATTAGAGAGGGTGTTAACTTTTTTTTTTTTAAGATTTTTATTGGGGAATTGGGGGAAGGGAACAGCGTTGGGGAATTGGGGGAAGGGGAACAGACAAGTGCCGTCCTTTTGTTCTTCAGTCTAGTTGTGGAGGATGTTGCTTCACTGGCCCATGTTGGTATTATCATTGCGCACTTCCCGGGTGAGGCAGATCGGTCGCTGGCCTCTGGATGGCCACTCACAGCGGCTGTTTGCAGCTCATACCGGCTGCTGGCTGCTCACGCTGGCTGCTGGCCACACACGGTAGCTTATGGCAGCCCACTGCAGCAGGGGCTGCAGCCTACGCCATCACCGGTGACTCACGGCAGCCCAGCTCCAGGTTGAGCTGTTGTTCAGCATCTTAGCTGTGGAGGGCAGTGTCACTGGCCCTCATATGTGGGATCCGAACTGGGGCCCTCTGGCGTCCCAAGCCAGTTCTTAATCAACGCGCCACTCGGCCGGCCCTACAACACAAAATTTAAAACAACACAACAAACATTCTAAATGGTGATTCTAAACCAAGAGCGCAAATTTGTAGGTAGTGAAATAAAGGTCATTATTTTGGATAGATCAAAGTTCTTGATGTCAGCTCCAATAACTGGAAAAGTTTCCCCTTTCATATTAGATTGAGAAATGCAAACAAGGGTATTTTCCTTCCAAAAGAGAGAGAAATAAAGTAAGAAGCAACAGTAAGTAAAAGAGTTGTACAGGCCTGGTCTTGTCTTTTTGGGAAAGCTATCTCCTTCAGAGGCCACCTGCTTCAATTTTTGCTAGCTTTAATTTCATGTCACCATACTGTGTTCAGTTCCAATGACGGTTTGGTTCCTTCTTTAAATGTGACACACGTGTATCCAAGAGTCTACTCCCTGGAGTTTAGAAGCACAGGAATTAGTCAACTGTACCTGATAGGGGCCTTCCAGCGAAGCTGGAGGAATTTGTTTGCTTGTTTTTTGGTGTCTCTTGCACCCAAAAGTTGTTGATCTGAGATTTAAAAGGATCAATGGCTAAGCTTTTGGCCAAGGTATTTGGAGGGTCTCTATACATTTTGCTAATTGAATCTTTTTTTTTTTTTAAAATTTTATTTGGGGATTTGGGGGGAGGAAAAAGGGTTGGGAATTTGGGGAAGGGGGAACGACCAAGTTGTGTCCTTTTGTTCTTCAGTCTAGTTGTGGAGGATGTTGCTTCACTGGCCCATGTTGGTATTATCATTGCGCACTTCCCGGGTGAGGCAGATCGGTCGCTGGCCTCTGGATGGCCACTCACAGCGGCTGTTTGCAGCTCATACCGGCTGCCAGCTGCTCACGCTGGCTGCTGGCCACACACGGTAGCTTATGGCAGCCCACTGCAGCAGGGGCTGCAGCCTACACCGTCTCCAGTGACTCATGGCAGCCCAGCTCCAGGTCAAGCTGTTGTTCATTATCTTAGCTATAGAGGGCACAGCATCACTGGCCCTCATATAGGATCCTAACCAGGGCCCTGCTGCTCAGAGCTGGCGTCCCAAGCCAGCTCTTAACCAACGCGCCACTTGGCCGTCCCTAATTGAATCTTAATAATGCAGTTAGTGCGTTCAACTAAACCTGGAAATTGAGGGTCATAAGTGCAATGAAAATAAAAAACTGGCCAAACAACACAGACTTGTGAAAGCCCATGACCAGTAAAATGGGTTCTTCCATCACTATGGAGTTTGAGAGGGGTGTCCCAGGGAGGGATAATCTTTTCTAACAGGACTTTAGCCACAGAAGAGGCAATAACCTGTCTAAAAAGGAAATCTTCAGTCTAGTGAGAAAACTTACAGATCATGACTAAAACATATTTATATCCATGAGATGGGGGAAGCTGTGTGATTTCTATTTGTCAAACCTCAAATGGCACATTAGACAATTGAAAGTGTCCATGAATAGGCTTCCCTGGGCTGGACTTTGGACAAGCAGGACAAGTGAGATAGGCACTTTTCATGGCTTTATTAATATTTCCCCACCAATATTGATTCACGAATGCAATCATTTTGTCAGTGGACCAATGGTTTAATGCATGTCCAGTAGATAAAGCACACACTTTAGAGACTCAGGTAGGACTAGGTTGTTATTGGATCTGAACCAGAGCTTTCTCTTTTTATCAAACCAACAATTGTTGGATTTCCAATCTTGTTTTTCTTTTTCTGAAGCCAAAAAACTGGCTTCTCTGGGTAGTTTTTATAAGTTATCTGCTAGGGAAATACCCCTTTGGACTATGACAGAGGCTTGACTGCTGTTGGTTCCTTTAAGGGCAGTACTCCTTATAGAAGTGTCAGCAAGGTGATTTCCCTTAGCTTCCAGAGAGTCAAGTTTAGAATACCCTGGAGTCTTAATAATAGCTAAAGCAGCAGGTAAAAGTATAGCATCCAATAATTCCTGAACATATTGGCCATTTTAAATTTTATTTCCACTGGGAGTAAGAAAGCCATGTTGTTTTTATAACATTCGAAAGTCATGAACTACTTCAAAGGCATGTCTACTGTCATTATAAATGTTGGCAGTTTTGCCCTTGGCTAAAATACAATCCTAGGTGAGAGGATAATTCAGCCTGCTGGGCTAAATTAGCCAAAGGTAAAGATGCTGCCTTTATGACTTCAAAAAGGGTTACAACAGCATAACCAGCACAGTGCTTTCCATTTTTATTTTGAAAATATGAACCACTTGTAAACCATAAGAAATCAGCTTTACCCAAAGCAGTCTCCTCCAGTTCATCACGAGGGGTCAGGAGGTGATCTGTCAGTGTCAATCAGTCATGAGAGTCTTTGTTGATATCAGAGAGAAGAGTAGCTAGATTAATGTTGTTATGACATGAAAGAGTGATGTGAGGAGAATTTAACAAAAGGACTTCATAGGAAGCCAGGCAACTAACTGAAATCCTGAGTGTGATGAGACAGGAGGGTTTCTACTGCACGGGATACAAAGATGGCTAAAGGGGGGGGGGGTCCCACAAAAATTTCCTCTGTGGCCTTAACCAAAAGGACAGTGGCAGTAATGGCTCTAAGGCAAGGAAGGTATCTCCGTGCCACATGCTCCAGTTGCTGACTGTAATACCCCAAAGGCCTATGGTGGTCCCCATGTTGTTGAGTGAGTACCCCATGGCTATATATATATATATATATATATATATATAGAAAGAGAGAGAGAGAGAGAGAGAGAGAGAGAGAGAGAGAGAGAGAGAATCTGATAATTGAGATGCTCCCAAACAGTTGGATT
>NW_017732509.1:69217-73782 GCF_001890085.2 Hipposideros armiger | reverse complement strand
CCAAAGGGGTCGCGACCCATAGGTTGAGAACTGCTGCTCTAGAGTAAGGGCCCAAAACAAACTAAATATCTCAAGGCAGGTTAGATACCAGTCTGTTTCACTCTAGAACAGCCTGATCACAGAGGGATCAGGCCAAAGTTAAAAAGCCAGTTCTAGTAGAAAAGCGTGATCTCAAGAGAGACAAGTCAAAGGCTGATGAGACACAGCCTCTAATGGAGCAGTCTGGTTCCAGACAGAATCACACCAAAGCCTAGCCTCAGTTTCCGTGGAAACAACCCAGTTCCAGATGGAATCTATCAGAAAGCTAATGCAGCTCAGCAAAGAAGCCTGGTGTCTCTAGGGAGTCAGGCCAAAGTGTCAACTGAGCTTACAAATGAACAAACAAGCAAGGTCCTTTAACAACAACAACAACAACAACAAAGAATCCTCTAAACAGTTCCTGAATAAAGCCCGGGAAGCTTCAGAACACAGAATCAGAATCTGGGTTCCAGAAGACCTGCCTAAGCCCCCACGCTGGACAGCAGTGAGCCCAAGTGGCTCTGTGGGGCACCAGCTCCTGGTTGCTCACCTGCCCTGAAGCTGTTTGGGTTACTTCTCTGGAATCCCAAATGGGCCCCCAAAATGTCAACCATAAAACAAAAGTCAACTAGGTATTCTGTCACAAAGGATTTATTCAGGAAAAAGAAAGGATTGCAGTCTGGTACCTGCAGACATGATGAGCCAAGTTCACAAATTGCTTGAAAAAAGATGGAGGAAGTACTTTATAGAGGGGAAGAGGAAGTTAAGGAGAGGGATTTACAACCACAGACCTCTGTTGTAAACAGAGTTCTTCCCATAGGGCTCTCAGGATGACATACTTGTGATAGCTTCTCCCACAGCCCCTCCTGATTTCTGCCTAGGTTAAGGTCTCTGTCATAAAATTTAACAGTAACATTTAAATAAAACCCTGAAGGAGGTATAATTTGTGGGGGGAAGAGATTATACAGGGAGCAGGGACGAGTCCAAAGGCCCTGAAGTGGGATTGTGCCTGGTGTGTTTGAGGAACCACAACTTGGCCAGTGTGGCTGGAATGTGAGCCAGATGTGAGCAAGGGGGAGAGGAGTACAGGGTAAGCCCAGAGAAGTAATGGGGTGTCAGATCCTGCAGGGCATTGCAGACTGTGGTCAGGTAGGAGCCACTGGAATGTACTGAGTCAAGAAGGGGCATGGTCTCACTTAGGTTGTAACAGAAGCGTCTTGGCTGTTCTTCAGGTCTTTCACCCAGTTTTATTGAGATATAATTGACATACATCATTGTATAAGTTTAAGGTGTACAATATAATGGTTTGACTTATGTATATTGTGAAATAATTACCGCAGTAAGTTTAGTTAGCATCCATCATCTCATACAGATACAACAAAAAGCAAAAAAAGAAAAAAATTTTCCTTGTGATAAAAACTCTTAGGATTTAACAACTTTAACATATACCATACAGCAGTGTTAGCTGTAGCCATCCTGTTGTACATTACTTCCCTGGTACTTACTTACCTTATAACTGGAAGTTTGTACCTTTTGACCATCTTCTTCTGATCTCCCCTCCCCCCACCGCCAGCTTCTGGTAGTCACAAATCTGATCTCTTTTTCTATGAGTTTGTTTGTGGTTGTTGTTGTTATTGTTGTTTTTTAGATTCCACATATAAGTAAAGTCATTCAGTATTTACCTTTTTCTGTTCCTCAGCTTCTGACGCCATACGCTGAAGCGTCCTTGTGTGCCAAAGCCGCTATGGATGTATCTTTGTTTCCAAGCTTCTTCTGACATTTTGGTGTGGTTTTCACTCAGGGGATGGGGCACATTGGGCTGGAGTGTGTGAGGAGTGAAGAACGGATGGTAGGCAGGGCAGATGGAGAAGTGCTATGGATGTGCTGCGCTCCCACCTGCATGGAGACAAGACAGTCAGTCACTGAACCCTTCAGACCTCTGTCTCTTTTACAAAAATGGGTGAATTCCACCTGTTCTGCCAGTGCTGGCCAGGGCTGTCATCAGGGTTCAGACAGTGCAGAGTGCCTCATCACCAGCCTCATCCTCAGCATGAGTCTCCTCTAAACCATCATGCCAAGCCTGGGTTTGGCTGATGGTGCTAGCAGGAGCTGTGTCCCTGGCACTGACTGGGTGCACAAGGAGGCAAGCGCTGGTATGGACTCAGGTGCCCAGACCCCCAGCACTCCAGAGAGTTCTAGCTGTGTGTTCCCACTCTAGCAGTGTCCTCAGAGAGCAGCAGGGGAAAGGCTCTCCACTTTCCAGGCCAGGAGGGGAAAGGATGTAAGTTCCACAGAAGGAGCTCTCCGCCCTCGTGTCTCCNAGAGAGAGAGAGAGAGAGAGAGAGAGAGAGAGAGAGAGAGAGAATCTGATAATTGAGATGCTCCCAAACAGTTGGATTTTTAAACTCTCCTTTAAGACTTTAAAAGCTATGTCATCCTGTTCTTCCCATAAAATTGGGTCAGGACTGTCATTCTTTAGTAAAACATACAGAGGTTTTTCATAAGAGAGAGGTTTAGAGTCCAATTTTGGCAACAGTCGACTAGCCCAAGAAAGCCTTGGAGTTGATGCTTAGTTTTTGGCCTTGGGAAACTTAGGACACTGTGAAGCCTATCTGGATCCCGATGTCGTCCTTGTTCCAATATAAGATGTCCCAAATATCAAGAAAAACTACAGTTTTTTCTTTAGAGACTTTATGCGCCTTTAAAGCCAAAAGTTCTAACAAGTAGATGCTATATTCCTCTGCGGAGACCTTGAAGAAAGAGCAAAGAAGGAAGTCTTCCACATATTATAACAAAGTAGAACTTTGAGGGAAGGTTATATCATATCATCCAAATCAGCCTTAAGGGCTTGTGGAAAATAAGAAGGGTTCTCAATGATACTCTGAGGCATCCGCTGTCCAGGTGTATTGTTTTCCTTCCCAGGTGAAGGAGAAAAGGTATTGGCTAGCTTCATCAACTGATGAATGCAAGGCAACTAAAGAATGCAAGGCATAAACCAATTACAGTATAGAATTTACTTCCAGTTGGGATGGATGTTAGCAGTGTGTGAGGGTCAGGAACGACAGGGTGTTGAGGGATAACAATGGTGTTCATTGCTCGAAGGTCCTGGACAAACCTTCACCCTCCTCCCTTTGGCTTTCTCACAGGTAGAACGGGAGTGTGACAGGGACCGGTGCGAGGAATAATCAAGTCCTGAATTGTGTAATCTTCTATTATGGGCTTTATACCTTGAAGAGCCTCTTTACTTATGGGATATTGATCAATTCTGGGAAGGGGTTTTGAACGGTTTATTTGAATCTCGATAGGAGATGCACTGTGGATTCTGCCTATAGCAGATGAAGATTTTGCCCATGAAGAGGATGGCAGTTGATCCAGTAGAGACAATTGATCAGTGCTTCCAGATTCAGCTAAAGCTCCATCAAAGATAAGAGTAAAAGATGTCGAAAGTTAATTTAGTTCACCTGATTGGCTATTTTGACAGCTATGTCAAATTCTAGTATTATTTCCTTCTTTTGGGAGAAAGAAATTCTGGGGTGATACTTCTCTAGGAAATCTCAGCCTAATAAATGAATGAGGCGGGGGAACTAAGAAGAAAAGGGTGAGACTCTCTCAAAGGACCTAAGCATAAAGGGATAGGTTCAGAGACAGGAATCTGCTGAGGTTTACTTGAAATCCCTACTTATTGAACTGTTTTAGTACTTTGACGCAGGAGCTGGTGTCATAAGGATGTAGACAGATTCATTACCAATTTGAAGAAAAGTTTCTCCAAACTGATTAAGAAGGACAAATTAGGAAAAGCCCATATAGTTCCCTGGAGCCCTGTCATTGGGGATTAGGAGACCTTGGGAAGATTGGTGAGAAGGCTGAGGGTGCCTGAAGCACTGAAACTTATGATAATCCCTTTCCCAATGTTCTCTCTCTTTGCAATGATAGCAAAAGCTAGGAGACTTTTGGTTTTGTATAGGGGCCTTCATTTGCCAGGACTGAAAATTAAACATCCTGCCAAGCTTACTTCTAGGTGGCTCATGTAGAATACATGCAAGCTGATTGACCAAATTAACCAAATCTGGGGTGGACATAGTTTCCCATTCCATCCTGGTACTTTTAACTAAAAGGGAAAGATCTTGGTTCATCCCATTAATAAAAGCTTATTAAAGATTATCTGAATAGATTCAACATCTGAAGGAAGAACAGAATTTTTTTTATAAATGATCTGAAGTCAGTTGTAAGAGTAATGAACAGATTTGTCAGACTTTTGTGAGCAAGTCTGAATTCTGCTCCAATCAACAGGCTTTGGTAAAGCTACTGTAGTTGCATGATAAAGTTCTCTAGCAGCGGTTCTCAACCTGTGGGTCGCGACCCCTTTGGGGGCCGAACGACCCTTTCACAGGGGTCGCCTAAGACCATCAGAAAACAAAACGATATTTACATTACGATTCATGACAGTAGCAAATTTACAGTTATAGAGTAGCAACGAAAATAATTTTATGGTTGGGGGTCACCACAACATGAGGAACTGTATTAAGGGGTCGCGGCATTAGGAAGGT
>NW_017732509.1:44926-65557 GCF_001890085.2 Hipposideros armiger | reverse complement strand
CCCCCCTGCCCTACCCTTTTTTTCTCCTTACCAGCTGTGTGACCCGGAGAGGACCCTGTGGTTCCTCAGAGTCTGTTACTTCATCTGTAAAATGCCTGGCTGAGGCTCCAACAGCAGTGTGGGTTAAAGGGCCTAAGCAGGGTGCCTGGCACCCTCAGCTCACATGTTCCTTGGGTCAAGTCACTCTGAGCCTCGCTCTTCCTATCCCTGAGTGGAATGCAAAGGCGTCCCGAGGTTGCTGCAGACTACAGCAGTCTGTGAACGGCCTTTGTGGACTGTGAAGTACTGCTCAATCTTCAGAGAAATCCCCCAGAGTCGGGGTGTCATCGATTTGAGGCAGGGGTCAGCAAACCTCCTCAAACCTTCTTGACAGCCCAGGTGGTAAAGCAGAGAGAGCACGCTTTTCCAAGGCTAACTGATTGCTCAGCGGAAAGACGGTACCCCATTTCTCCAGCAATACATTTCCCAAGGCAGGTCTCCTACTTTATCTGGCGCTCAACAGGGAGACGCAGCGGCCCGTACGGGACTGTAGGTGGAGTGGGGTTGGAGGGCAGACCTGGCCAGGGCTGCCCCACGCCCCCGGGTGTACAGCACTTCGGGGCGATCTCAGGGCTTTTCTCATGTCCCGAGGCCTGTCTCACCTTCTCACCTGGGGACCGAGCTTTAGACACGGACCCCTGCGGACGCCGCGAGTCCACGGCTCTGGGTGGGGAGCTGGGAGGTGGCTGTGGCCCGGGATCCGGCAGCCGACTGGCGAGCTCGCGGAGCCGGCGGCTCAGGAACCTGGAGCGCCCCGGCAGCGCAGCGCCCCTTGCAGCTGGGGGCGGGGCGGGGCGCGTGACGCGCGGCGCAGGCCAATGGGGCGCGCGCCCGGGGCCGAGCCTCCTGCGAGCCTTCGCTTCGCTCGCGGCATCACGTGAGCCGCGGGGAGTGAGCACAGAGCGAGCCGCGGCGGGCTACAGCTCCGCCGCAGCGACCCGCGGGCCGGCGGGCGAGAGAGCGAGCGCAGGACCCGCGGCTCGGCCCGCGGCCACCGCCGGACCGGGAGCCAGGCCGCCGCCCCCAGGCCAGCCCGCTGGGCCTCAGGACCACCGGTGCCTGGCCGCGGGCCGGGCGTGCGCCAAGTTCAGGTGGGAGAGGCGCGGCGAGGCCGCACGACCGCGTGGACGCGGCCCCGGGAGCCCAGTGGGCAGGCCGGGACTCGGGGTGGGGGGCACTGGACGGCTTCTGGGCGTGTGACCGGGCGCCCGCGCTGCTGTTCCAGGCTACACGCGCGCGTCCAGGGAAATGTCGGAGGAGCGGGGTGAGGCCCCGCGCGGGGAGGGGGTTCGGCCAAGCCCTTGGGAGAGTAACCCCCAGTTGCCCACCCGCACTTTCCCGGCGCAGGTCCGGGCCGCGGCCGCGGCGCCTGGCCCCGCGTACCCCGTTGCGCCTCGCAGGCCTGCCCTTCCATATGGCGGGCACCCGGCGGGGCCTGGAGAGACGAGCGGGTAGGCGGACGCACCCGCCTGCCCTGGCCAGGGAGGCGGGGGACAGAGGGACCTGTGGCGGAGGGGTTACTGTCGGTCAGCAGCCTTGGCCTCCGGGGGAGGGGGCACGGGCCGAGGACATGGTGACCAGCGGGCAGCACTCCAGGGCTCTGCCGAAGGGTCTGAGCGGGCTCCCCACGCCTTCCTTTCCTACTCACGTTCCCACACGCGCGCGGGCACCCACGCTGGCTCCACGCGCGAGTACGTCGCGGACACACTCCCGCACAGCCGCACCGGCTGCCGCGCACCACGCCCCGAACTCACACCCCTTTGCACCCGTACGGTTCACATGTCTTGTACCCCGACACTCCACTCAGAGTCCCCTGGCCCGTTCGACTGAACAGGGGCAGAGTGATGACGGAGGGCTGGCGGCGGCGGGAGCAGTGGAGAGGCTACTCCTACCCTCCCTGACTGCCGGATTCCTTCATTCCTCACTGTGGTGTTCCCTATGGAACCCTTCCCCACTCTGGGGCGGGGGGGGGGGATACAGAGGAGCTGTTTTCTCGCCCAATCCCCGGAGCGTGACATCACCAAATGCCTGAACCCCTCAAATCACCTCCCCGCCAAGGACCGGGTGGTTCCTGAGGCTCCTCAGCCTCCCTATAGGTGCGAGGACGCTGGGCTCGGCGACTTTGGGGCTTGCTGGCGGCACGGATAGCAGAGACTCTTATTTTGAAGGGCGGCCCCCGCCCGCCACCCCCGTGATTTGCACGCTGACCCAATGGCAAGCCCTTGGCCGGCGCTGGGCTTGTTATCAATTACATGTTGTTCCTGCAGCCGCTGTGTCCCCGGGAGAATAAACAGCAGGCTGGGCCGGGGGAGGGGGCGGAGTCCGGTCGCCTGCAGGAGACGGTGCCCAGAACAGTGCGTCCCCTCCCCCTGCACGCAGCCTGCGCCCCTGGCCGTGCCACGTGCTGCTGTGTTTTAGGGGCTGGAGACCGCTCCCGCCCTGGCGTCCCCTCTCTTTAAAGCCAGGTTTTCAGTGCTTCTGTGTCCAGCCCAAGCAGCCCAGCCCTGCATTAAGATCATGCTGCCTGACCCTGGCGGTTCTACTCCAGGTCTCATCCCTTCCCCCCCTCCCCCCTCCGCGTTTCTGACTCCCCACAGCAGTACCTTTCACTCACTACTCACTCAATCAGCAAATTCTGCCAGGTCCTGTTTTAGACTCTGGAATGTAGCGGCGGACTGAACAGTCAGAACAGCTTATATTCTGGTGGGGCGGTAGACAGAAAATAAAGTACACAAACACATAACTAAGATAGTCGTTGTGGTCGTACACCCCCCCCCCCCGCCCCCAATCTGGCAAGAGGAATGTAATGTGGGATGCTGTAATGGAGGGTGGTCAGGAAGGCCCCCATGGGGAGTGACTTCTGAGCTAAGATCTAAATAAGGTACTCCCAGGTGGAGTGCTGTGGGAAGAGGGATCCACAGAAAAGGGACAGCCAGGTTAGTGGCCTGAGGCCCATGAGGCTGAGAGCCTGGTGAACGAGTTAGTGTGAGTGGAGCAGATGGCGGTGAGGTCTGGGAGAGATGAGCAGGGCCCAGGTGTTGAGTGCTGGGGGAAGGCTGGGTTACCTTTCCTTGGAAAAGTATTTGGAGGTTTCCTCCCACCCCATCCTATTGTACTTATTTCCCCTACGCTTTATATCATTACCTCTGTATTTCAGTTCATATCTCAAAAAGTCCTTTAGAAAGAATGTACCACCACAATATCATCATCACACTTAAAAATAGTAACAGTAATTCCTTGATATCATGGAATATTCAGTTGGTGATCACATTTCAGGGGAGAGTTTTAAGTGGGCAGGAACATGGCCTGATCTGCCCCCCTTACCACTAGTCATGGTTCTTTCCAGGTTCCTAGCATCACAGCAGAGGGGCAGAAAGACAATGTCTTCCTCCATTTGAAGGCTAATCCTAATGACTAGTATTGACCAGCGCCTGCGTGCTTAGCTTGTGTTAGCTCACTAGACTCTTAAAACAACCTGGGAAACTAGGCATTGTTGGCAGCATCTCCACCCAACAGACCAAGACAGACACAGAGACATTGTGCCACCTGCTCAAAGTCACTCAGCTGATAAGTTGCAGAGGCAGGAGAGCAGAGCAACAAGGGTGGGCAATGGGTGGGGAGGTCTAGGGCGAGGTGTGGGCTTTGCCCAGCTTCATTGCTCTTTACATTATCTGGCACTTTCATTCCTTCTCAGCACCTGATTTGAATAGTGTGTATTCTAAAACTCCCAGTTTTAAGTCCTTAGCTGATTATTTAAACTAAAAGCCAAATGTCCTGGAAAAACTGCCTCTGGGGGTGCATGCTTGCCAAGGGCATCCACCTTGCCTCGTTTCCTGGAGCGCTATGAAGCTTCCCAGATGAGTGGGGAACTGAAGTCAAAGGTCCTGGGCCATTAGGGGCATGAAACGGTTGAGGAAACAGATTTGGGGAGATCCAGGACTTGCTCAAGGTCACAGATGATGATGACTCTGGCCCTGGGAGTTCTCTGCCTGGGGCTGGGCCTCTTGACCGTTGGGCAGTGCTGGGTGCCTGGCCCAGGGGTGGTCCTGGGGACAGAGCATAGAGCATAGGGGTGGGTGCAGGGTGATGCCAGGCAGCAGAGAAGCTCAGCCTTCAGGTGCAGAACATTCCCCTCCCCAACCTTAGTAAACACTCAGCCATGGTCACTGGGCGGGGACAAAGGTCCACAGAGGTGGCCCTGTCACAGCCTGATACTGTTGACTCTCCTTGGACACCGGTCCTAGCATGGCCTTCAGAGGACGCAGCTTTTCTCTGCTGAGATTCTCTAAGGCCCTCCTGGGCAACAGCTGCCACACTGGGAACTGGGGACACAGTGGACACCCTACAGCCCTGCCTGTCCTCATGGAGAGCATGGTCTAGTGGGGAGACGGGAGTTAGCTGGGCCTCCCCAAGTGGTGAGTACTCCATGGGTGCAGGCCAAGGGGGTATTCTCTACTGGCCCAGTAGGCTAGGTGGTGGTTGTGAAGTCACATGAGGTAAAAGCTCTGCCAGCGCTCTGGGTTCTGGGTCTATCTCTGCTTCCCATGAGTTTTCATGGGCAGGGTCTGGTCGGCCCAGTGATAGAGCCTCAGTAAAGTATCCATTTGTGCAGGGCTGTCCCCCTTCTCCCCTTTCACAGAGGAGGCAGCTGTGCCCAGAGGGGTCTGAGAGCTTGAGGGTGGGTGAGCTGCCCCCTTCAGATGGGGAAATAAGGCCCTTGAAGGCAGGTGCAATGGGTCTTTAATTTTCTGACACAAACTAGACTTGCCTGATTAAAATACAGATTGTCCAGTTAAATTTGAATCTCAGATAAAATAAGGTGATTTTTTTTTTTGCTTTATTTTTTAGGGAGAGGGAGAGGTCAGCTAAAATAATTTTTAATATAAGCATGTCCCATTCAATATTTAGGACATATTTACATTAAAAGTTGTTCAGTTTTAAAAAATATGAAATTCAAATTTAACTGGGCAGCCTGCATTATCATTTGCTCAATCTGGCAACACTGTCCTAGGCCCAGTACCACAGGGGTCAAAGGGCCAACGGCCATTCACCTTCCCCCCTCCAGTGACTCAACAGGAACGAAGCTGAGATCAGGTGTCCTCAGAAATCCAGCAACACCGATGAATTGCATGGCTTCCCCGACCTTGGCTGTTCCGAGGTGGAGAGAACTTACTTAAAACTTTCTCACTCACACACATTCACACTCAATCATTCACAGACACATGTGTGTTCTTTACCAGAATTGTTCTGGAAAATGTTTGAAAGCAAAAGTGCCCTGGGTTGTGCAATGGGCTTGGAGAGCACTCTTGCAAACAGGTGGTGCAATTTTGGAAAACATTCTTGTAGACAGAGCTCACCCAAGGGACAGATGGAGGCAGGATCCAGGCATTTGGCAATGGGATGCTATTGGCAGGTGGTGGAGGGGGGTGCCACCGACCCATGAGATGGCAGGTGAGTGCGCTGTCCTCCTGACTGGCCCTCCCTTGTTTCTCTCTGCAGCTGCCACTGGCACGGCCAGGCCAGCATGGTGGATCACTTGCTTCCGGTGGACGAGAACTTCTCGTCACCTAAGTGCCCAGTTGGTTATCTGGGCAATAGGCTGGTAGGCGGGCGGGCATACCACATGCTGCCCTCGCCCCTCTCGGAAGACGACAGTGACACCTCCAGCCTCTGCTCCTGTGCCAGCCCTGACTCACAAGCTCTCTGCTGCTGCTACAGTGGTGGCCTGGGTACTGAGGGCCAGGACAACATCTTGGACTTCCTGCTGTCCCAGGCTACGCTGGGCAGTAGTGGCAGTGGCAGCATTGGGGCCAGCAGTGGCCCTGTGACCTGGGAATCCTGGCGGAAGGCACCGGTACCTGTGAAAGGAGAGCATTTCTGCTTCCCTGAGTTTCCTGTGAGTGACCCGGATGATGTCCCAAGGCCCTTCCAGCCCACCCTGGAGGAGATTGAAGAGTTTCTGGAGGAGAACATGGAGCTGGGGGTCAAGGAGGCCCCAGAGAACAACAGCAAGGACTTGGAGGCCTGTGGCCAGCTATCAGCTGGGCCACACAGGAGCCACCTCCATCCTGGGTCTGGTGGGAGAGAGCGCTGTGCTCCCCCACCTGATGGTGCCAGTGCAGGCGACACCCAGGGCTCGGGTGGGGGGCCTGCCCCCGAGGGCCCTGTCCCCTTGCTGCTGCAGATCCAGCCTGTGCAGGTGAAGCAAGAATCAGGCGCAGAGCCCGCCTCCCCTGGGCAGGCCCCGGAGAGTGTCAAGGTAGCCCAGCTCCTGGTCAACATCCAGGGGCAGACCTTCGCACTCTTGCCCCAGGTGGTGCCCTCCTCGAACTTGAACCTGCCCTCCAAGTTCGTGCGCATTGCCCCTGTGCCTATTGCCGCCAAGCCCATTGGGTCAGGACCCCTGGGGCCTGGCCCTGCTGGCCTTCTCATGGGCCAGAAGTTCCCCAAGAACCCAGCGGCTGAACTCATCAAAATGCACAAATGTACTTTCCCTGGCTGCAGCAAGATGTACACCAAAAGCAGCCACCTCAAGGCCCACCTGCGACGGCACACAGGCGAGAAGCCCTTCGCCTGCACCTGGCCAGGCTGTGGCTGGAGGTCAGTATGGCGGGTGATAGGCTGGGTGGTGAGTGTGGCCCTCTCATCTCCGCTCCGCTAGGTGTGCAGCCAAGGCTGAGGTCTCCACCATTAGATAAGGCTGGTTAGGAAGGGCAGAGGGTCAGCAGATGTCCTTGTCCCTCCTAATCACTAAAGCCAAACCAACTTGTCTCCAGATAAGGCTTGCTGGGTCTTGTGCTGAGGGTGAGGGTCTGCAGCAGGGTAGAAGGGCTCTCACAGCCATAACTAGGACAGTTGAGACCGTTGGGCATGGGCTAGGTGCCACATGTGGCTGTGGCTGTGTGTGCACTGTGACAGTGTGCACTGCTCCCTCTGTGCCTTGTGGCACCCTAAAGGGTAAGTACCACCCTTACTCCCATCTTACTGCTGAGCAAACTGAGACTCAACCTGGCTATGTAACTTGCCCAAGGTCTCAGCACTTTGTAAACTTGATTTGAACCCGGGGGTCATATCAGAACAGTTGTATCCTGAAAATGCTGTTACCCAACCAGAGGGACCAGTTCTGCTTACAGACTTCTCTGGGCCTGTGGGCTGGGCCTGGCCCTTGCTACCCCAGGGGACCTGGAGGTGTGTTGGAGAAGCCACAAAGGCTTTAACCACAAGGGAGGACTGGTGGTGGTGACCCGAAGGTAGAAGACTCCTTTGAGGCTCTACTCTGGGTGGCACAATGGGGAAAACCGACTCTCAAAGGGCAGGGCTCTTGCCAGGGTTACCCAGCCCGAGAGTGGAACAGCTGGATGGAACCCCTGTGGATTGTCCTCCACTGGGCCCCAGGCGTGGCTTACCTTCTTTGGGAGGATGTGCCCACCTTTTCCTGAAAAGCAGGCAGCCGGCCGGGAGCTCTAACGCTCAGGGACGCAACAGCTGGACTCTCCCTGGTTTAGGATGCCCACCCCACTGGAATCTCTGGACTGCTTGGGAGGGTGACTTGTACTAACCAGCACATTACTGGGCTTTGCTGCTGTGCCTGCTGCTACATGTGTGAGAGAGCAACATGGCACGCTCATGTGTGAGCAGAGCCGGATCTTGCAAATGGCTGTGTAGCTGCATGTATGCACATGTGTATGCATATTGCTTTCTTCATGTGTGTCTCCATGTGCTGCATGACCATATGTGTTTGTGCACCTTATCCATGTGTGTGCTTCCATGTCAGTGTGGCACATGGGGCAGTTTGCAGCTTTTGTTTTTTTGACCAGATTCTCATCTGAGAGCTCATGAGAGTTGGTCCCAAGGTGGAAGGTGCCACTCCTGGAGTCCTGGCTGGCCCAGGATGGGAGCTGTGACTAGAATGTTTGATGCGATGCTGGCAGCCCCTTTCCATGGTGTGCCAAGCTAGCCAGAGAGGGACTTGTCCCAAATAGCATCTTGGATTAGGGAGGCCCTTCCTGAGTGAGGGCATCCCCCACCCTTAATGCCTGGAAGGTGCCCATCAGCAGACCTGCAGGGCTTCTGTGAAAGCTCACACTCCAGCCCCACCATTCTGGGTGTCAGTACTATTGTTGCATGCTTCTCTGAGCCTAGTGCTGCAGTCCGCCAAGTGGGTCCTGAGGTAACAGGTGCATTTGCAGGACAGCTTGTGAAGCCTGATGTGGTGGCAGGTGTGCAGTGCTAAGTGGTCAGAACTTGGGGCAGGGAGGAGCCCGGAGACATGGAGCCTTAGAGGCAGGTGCTCAACTGCAGAAGGGAGGGGCATTGAGATGCCTTGGCTGGGGGGCAGCTGGCAGCAGTGTTTGGAAACCCCAGTCTTGGGCAGCCTCCAACTTGTTGTGTGCCCTAGGGGTGGTTCCCTGCCCAAGCCTCAGTTTCCTCATCTGTAAAGTGGAGTGCCAGCTCACTACCTCTCTCTACCAGGGGTGTCCCCTTCTCATTGGTGGTATTGTCACTTTCATACAAGGTTATAGTCTGAGAAGGGAAGGTGTTCTGCCCAGCTTTCACACTGGTGGAACCCCATCTCAGAGGCACCCCCAGACTCATAGGGACTCCTGTTGGATGCATTCTCTTCTTCATGGGGGGCAGGCTGGGGAGAAGTTGGGCAGCTGGCTTGGCAGAGCACTGGTCTGACTCTCATGATGGGCTCATCCTGGGCACTGTCTCCTGGTTGCTGCTGACTATTGGCAAGTGGCCCCTCAAGTTGGGGTAGGGCTGGGTGGGGCCACAGAGAGGAAGAGTGTGGTCCTTGGCGAAGGCCACCCATTTGGCCCACTCCGCCATTAGGAGGAACCTGCCTTCTTCCAGGCTGTACCAGAGAGAAGACGGAACCCTCAGCCCAGAGTACATCTTAGGAAGGCAGGTCTCAGCCTCCGACATGGTAGCCTCAGGAGATAGTGAGTTCCCCGTAGCAAGAGGTGTGTAAAGAAGAGTGTGACTTGTGGAGGGGATTCAGCTCTGTCATTTCTAAGCTCTGGCCCCGGTCATCTTGCTCAGGACCCACTTGGCAGGGAAAGGCATGGTAGGTGTCTGGCATGGCATGGTCCCTGCGGAGTCAACCCTGAAGCCATCCCTGCCTCTAGTCTCTCCTAAGCCTTCAAAGGGCACCCCCAGCTTCTTCCAAGGTCCCCCCAGAGTTGGGTCTGGCCTTGGTCGGGTCACATGTGGCAGAGGCACTGGGAGCCAAGGGGGCCTGACTCTCAGGAGGGCTGTTTCTCTGAGGATTTGAGAGTCCCCAGTTGGCCTTCAGGGATCCTGAACATGAACACAAGATGTGCATGTCTCATAAATGTGGCCATAGGTCACAAATGTGACCTTCAACGGAGGGTCAAGTGTTGAGGGAGCCCTGGCAGCAGCTGGGAAGGAGGACAGAAGTAATGATGATGATGATGATGAGGTATCACTTTTATTGACCACTTACTGTATGCTAGGCACTATTCTAAGGTTCTCAGGGCTGGAATCCCCTCCATAAATCCCCATACTTGCTTGTTGTATGCCTACTGCCACGGGGAACTCGTTACCTATTGAGGCTACTCTGGCCTGTATGTGTGCTTCGGTACACGTAAATTCCTGTTCAGACTTCTCATTCTGGCGCGCAGGCCTGCGCAGCCTGAGTTTGCCGGCGTCCCCTCCACAGGGCAGGCTCCCACTCAGGCCTTGGCCCTTGCTGTACCCTCTGTCTCCATTGCTTTCCCCTTGGTGCAGCTGTAGTTGGTCTTGTGATGGTCCCTGCACACGTCACAAGCATTAGCTCACTGAGCCCTCACAATAGCTTTGGAACATGTAGGCACCAATCTGCATTTCACAGAGGGGGAAATTGGGGCCCAGAAAGCCTGCAGGGACAGAGCCAGTGAGTGTGGCTCTGGGCGCACCCGCAGGTAGTGCCTCAGCCAAACCCTGACTCGCCTGGAGAGACCAGCAGCCACAGCCTGGCGTTCCCCTCATCTTCTCTCCGTGTGCTTGGTATTATAATGGCCAGGTGTCCTCTGTCCCCCACAAGGCCATCAGCTCTTTCAGGTGTTATGCCAAGGGCTAGGGGAAAAGAGCTAACAGCAGCATAACAGTAGCTCCTGATGTGTGCTAGGCACTGCTCTGAATGTGCCAAATACAGTAACTCATGTAAACCTCCAAACAAGTCCATGAAGTAGGCATTAGTATGTTCCTATTGTACAGAGGAGGAAATGGGGCACAGAGCATTTAAGGAATTTCTCCATGGTCACACAACTAGTAAGTGGCAGAGCCAGGAGTTCACCTTGGGCTATCTGCCCACCCCTCCCCGCCAGACTCAGGACCTCTCTCCAGCCCCCTCTGTAAACCTCCAGTGCGGGGTGTCCTGCTAGAGTATTGAGAGGCCCTGCACCTGCATCTGGTCTTCGGGGTGGCCTGCACAGTTGCTTGCCTCCCCGTGTAGGGAGCTCTTCACTCCCAAGGTCGCCTCTCTTCTTCCTGCTGGCCCTGGTCAGCAGTTTCCTCTTCCTCCTACAAGGCTGGGTATGGCTCTGGCACTGTGTCCTGTGCCCCACCCTGTGAACCTTTGTGTGATGAACGGTGTCCCTCCCTGCATCCCCCCCCCCCCCCCCCCCGCTGTCGCTTGTACAGGTAACCAGCCCCTATTTCCTTCTGCTCTTGATCCTGAACCCAGTGTTCCCTCTTGTGACGTGGTTCTGCACCCTTGACTGGGCTGAAGCCAGACATGCCCTACCCCGAGCTAACTGGGAAGTGGCGATTTGCCTGCCTTCCTAGAAGTTTCCTTGCTTCACTCTCGGATACAGGCCTCCTTTGTTCCTTGCAGCAGAACTTCCCGTTCCAGAATAGTCAAGCTGTTCTGTCTAGAAAGAATCCCCTCCTGCTATAATTAATATCAATGTTAACTTTCAGCAGCCCTGTGTGGCAGGTACTCTTATCATCCCCAGTGGACAAAGGAGGCCTAGAAAAGGGGAGTTAAAGGCCGGAGGCCACAGAGCCAGGAGGCAGCAGGGACAGGGTTCAAGTCCATTGGTCTGGCTGCCAGCCTGCTCTCATGGCCCTTGTCACTGCTGCCTCTACTCAATAAGGCATTCTCTGACCCCACATCCACAGGCAGCACAGCCCCCAAGTGTGGTTGGGCAGGTTGTGCACTGTACAACTCTAGGGGGTGTCATTCCCATTGAAGTCCTTGAGACTTGACTGTTTACAACCATGGCTTTCTGGCTGATGGAAGGGATGGAAGGCACAAAGGTATCGTGAATCAGAGTAATGACCCCCACACTCCAGGACCTCACCAGGGGCCAGGCCCTATGTTAAGCTCCTTGAAGGTAATAAGAGCTCACAATTGTTGGATGATTGCCATGTACCAAGCACTGCTGTAAACATCTGTTGCCTTTTACAGTCCTCTGAGGCAGATCTATCAATTCCCTGTCTCCAGGTGGGGAAACTGAGCCTCAGAGAAGATGGTTGCCAGTCCGTACGTGGCAGAGATCACTACCATCTCAGCCACTTGGGCCCTCTACCCCCCCCCCCCCCCCGTCACCCCCGTAGACCCCAGGCCGCTCTGATGGCTGCTCTTTGAAACAATGTAGATGAGGGTGTGAGGCAGGAATCTTCTGAGGGTTGGGTTCCCAGGGACGGACCTCTTGGGCCACAGGACTCTGAGGCAGCAGGGAGGGGTCTTGCAGGTGGGGACAGTTTTTTCTCAGGCCTGGCTCTCCTTTGGCGTCCCCATGATCGGAGGGCTGCTATGGCCCTTGTGTTACTGCCTTTGGCCTCTGAAAAAAGTTCTGGAAAGTGGACAGAAATCTCAAGGTTTTCATGGGATGAGTGAGAAAACTGAGACCCAGGATGGTTCTCGAGTTTGCTCAGGACCACATGGGGCTCCTGATGGGGTAGGGACCTGAGTAGATCCTGCTGTCCCTTGGCTGTGTGACCCTGGCAAACCCCTTGTCCTTTTTGAGCCCTTGCTGAGGTATTGTCAGTCTGACAGTGCTGATCCTAGCTCCCCAGAAAGGTGCAGGTGCCCCAGTGCATGGTGTCTGGAAGGCTCTGGCACTGCTGGTTGTTTTCTGTAGTTGTCTACTGGCCCCTGCCTTGGGCAGGCCCAACTGCTTAGAAGCTGTGTGTCTACCTCCTGCTGGAGGCACGTGGCCCTGGCCAGGAAGCACAGGTCCAGGCTCTGACTTCCAGGGCATGTGTATGTTCATGTAGGTACATGTGCATCCCTGTGTGTGATGTGTGCCTGTGCATGCATGTGTGCACGTGTGGAGTGGGTACACATGTGTACATGTGCAAGTGTGCACACACATGCAGTGCGCCCATGTTCATGACATGTACATGTAAGTGGCATGTGTATACATGTGTGTGTACATGTGTGTCTATATGTATGAGTGTGTGGATACACATGGGTGCGTGCATGCTTTGGGACTTGAGAGGACTGTCCCTGTGAGAGCTCTCTATACTCTTGTGGGTGCCGGCTATGTCTATTCTTTCATGTAAAGGCACTTACTGGGCACCTACCATGCACCAGACAGACATTTCTTTCCTCATGGAGCTGATGGTCTAGTGGCACAGACTGACATTCATCAAAAAGTTGAAAATGAATTTAAAGTTGTAACAACAGTAGAGGGGCCAGGAAAGAGAGGTGCATTGTGCTGTGAGAGCCTAGAATGAGATGCAGTCCTGGAGGGCTTTCCTGAGGAAGTGACATTTGAGCTGGGCTCTAAGGGTTGGGTGGGAAGAAGCAAGGAGAGGAGGGGAGGGAAGAACATTCTGAATAGTAGGAACAGTATATGCAAATGTCCTGTGGCAAGAGAGACCAAGGACAGATCAGTGTAGGTGGAGCAAAGAGGAGAGTATGTGTGGGGGCAGTGGGGTCTCATTGCCAGGATCAGGGCCATGGGGTGGAGAGAGCCTGAAATCAGTGAGAGCTGTCTGAGCCCTGTGGTCCTGCTCAGTACTTACCTCTCTCATTAGCAGCTGCTCCTTTCCAGTGGCCACTGGGCTATGGGAGCCCTTTCTCTTGGGCAGACTGAGGCTAAGAGAGGGACGTGGCAAGGGAACCATTTAAGCTCTCAGAAGTACCTCCCAATGGTGTGGTTTTATTTGGAGGAAACCTTAGGGAGTCTCACTTTCAGAGTCCAGGAGTGCAGTAGGGCTCAAGTCTGAGGACCCTGCTAGAACTGCCTGCCAAGCTTGGGGAAAGAGACACCTGTCCTGGACCTCAGTTTCCCTCTCTTGTTGGGCTTCTTACCATGCAGAAGCCCCAATTTCTGATCTAAAGGGGAGGTGGGGAGCATGAGGCACAGCCTTAGTCACGGCCAGGGTGATCCCACTGCACCTGGGTTGAATAGGAGGTAAGGGGGACAGTAAGTCAAGACTCTAGTAGGCTTGAGAACCTGCCCCAATATTTACCAGCTGCTCTCAGCTCTCTGGCCCAGATGCATGAGACTGGTCCCGCTGTGCTAGCAAAGCCTTTTTTTTTGCAATTCTTGCCATCCCAGAGGGGCGACAGGGACACGGGGAAGGGGGACTTGGGTCAGTTGCTTTTGGACAGTGGATTTAGAAGTAACTTTGATAGTTGAAGCACCGCAGGCCGCCCTGCCAGGCCGGTGGAGTCCTGGGGAACCGCCGCCAGCCTGGGAATGGGGGTGCGGGATGGGTGTGGCAGGGCTGGTTTCACTGATCGCGGTGTCCTGTAGGTTCTCGCGCTCCGACGAGCTGTCTCGGCACCGACGCTCACACTCGGGCGTGAAGCCCTACCAGTGTCCTGTGTGCGAGAAGAAGTTCGCACGGAGCGACCACCTGTCCAAGCACATCAAGGTGCACCGTTTCCCCCGGAGCAGCCGCTCAGTACGAGCCACCAACTGAGCCCCGTCCCCCCTCCCACCCCGTTTCCCCCCACTCCCCCACCGGGATCACCCTGATATTTTGTAGCAATAATTTATTTGCCTACTTCAGAGGGACGTGACAATGTTTTCAACCCACCTTCTGAAGCCCAGGACATGTGGGAAGAGGGGATCTGGCCTGGGAGGCGGGAACCCAGAGCCCCCCACCTGCTGCCTTTCTTGGGGAGACCCAGCCCCCGACCTGGAGGCCGGCCTTCGTGCCTTACGCTTTGGTGCCTTCCTGCGTGCCCACCTCTGCTGCAGTGGCCTGGGGGCCTGGCCCTTCTCCCACTGGGCTCTCTGCCTACGCCCGGGCCAGGGCCAGGGCCAGCACTTTATTGCCCAGGAAGATGAAATGTGCAGTTTTGAAATGCCAGTTCCCAGAGGGAGCCACACAGGAAAGAAGGAAGTAGGCCGAAAGTCCTGGGCTGCACTGTGGCATGAGGGTAGCTTTGTCCAAGATGCCTCGCTGAGCCTGACTACCAGAAGGTATGGGCGGGGCGCAGGACCTGGCCTTGTGTAGCTGTGGGATTGGGGTGGAAAGGCCCTTCTTTGGGAGGCTGACAGTGCATGTGCTTAAGTTAAATGTACAGGGCAAGCAGACAGATGCAGGCTCTGGGTCATCTGTGCCCAGTGTGGCTTATCCCTTCCTCCTGTTTCCAGACAAGTCCAGACACTGGCCTCCAGGGTCACCTTCGGGAGGAGAGGGGAGAAGGCTGCAGTGCATGTAGAAGAACCAGGTAGAGCCCCCAGTCCTGATTTAGAAATGCATTCCTTATTTTGCCTAGAAATTAATATCAAATGAACTAGTTGTTTTGACAGGTTTATTTCACATCCTATGAATGTATGTAAATAAACTGTACATAGGTACATCTACATAAAATATCTTTTAATAACATATCAGCATTTGTGTAAATTTGAAATTTTAAAAATCTATAAAGTGGTGTATATATGTTACAATTATGTATATTTTCTTTGGTTCTTCATAAAAATATATTTACTTTGCCAATAAAAAGAAAAAAGAACTCAATAACTTCATGACACTCATGTGCTGTTTTCCTCTGCTCTGCCAGGAAATAGGGGCAATTTGGGGACTGAGTTTCAGGGGACCTTGATGTGTACCTGGAGGGATACAAAGGTGCCTTTGGGATCAAACCTTTGGCCAAGCTTCACCTCTAGGCCACCTGCTGGATTTCTGCTTATTCCAGTTTCCGGGAGGACTGGGAGCTTCCTCTCATCTTCTTTGCACAACCCCAAATCCAACCCCTATCCCAGTGTCACCTGTGGGAAGCCACCATGGGTCAGGTCAGGCCCACAGGGGTCACTACTCTGATATATTGTTAAAGACCCTTACTTGGCAGTTAGCACTTCCTACCCTCTGTTCAATCCATCGAGCATTTATTGTGCACCCACGGTGTACACTGTGTGGGGGTCGGAGGGCGTATCATTTCCCCTCCTGGACTTCCCTAGGAAACGGCATATTACTTCCCACTTGCAGAGGTAATGGCGAATGAATTAGGAGTCTTGACCAGGCAAAGGCGAGACTCAGAGGGCTGGTGTATGGAGTTCGGCCACTGCCTTCATCCTCCCCAGCTGCTCAGAGCTCTGGGGAGACAAAGCTTCCCAAACTACCCCAGAAACTTGAGGTCTCTCTGAGCACTTGCACAGTTAGGGTTTGGACCCATCCACATGTCCTGGGGGCGGTGGGGACCAGAGAGCAAGGAGAGGCCGTGAGCTATCAAGATGGTAGGAAGGCCAGACTCAGTGGCTGTGGTTCTCCTGTCATGTGAAGTGGGAAGTGAGGACCTTTCAGAGGTGGTTCTCTTCCCAGGAGCCTGACACAAGTCAAAGCAAGTATTTCTCAGTGACACCCCTCAGAGACTGGCCCTGGTCCTGGGGAAAGGACTCGGCCTTGTGACCTCTGCCTTTTGCCCCTGACTGGATGTACCCTCTATGGCCAAACATGCTCTGGGGAAGTGAGGCATTGATTTCCAGGTACATCAACGTAGTCTTTCTTCATCCATAAACAGGCAATGCATCTCAGATAAGAGGGACACTAGAGGTCAGGACAGTCATTTTGGAGAAGCCTGTGAGCACATGTATCCATGGTGCAGGGCACTGACCAGGTCGCCACTCCCCTCATCTCAGTGCATGTCCCCAACAGCCCACTTACTCTGAGCCTGCAACCCCCAGCTGACCCTATGTCCTAGCCAAGGCTAGTCTGGCTGTGTGTGGTGGGGTGGTCTAAGTCATCACCCTCAGTCTGGCTCCAGACTCCTCACTTGATGAGTCTGTTCTCACCTTTGTCATGTACTTTCCCTGGGTGGATAGCACAGCAGAGTGATCATGGCGTGGAGGGTGGTGCTGTGAGTGAAGCGGTCTGCCTTTTGATCCTTGCTTCCCTCTCTTTGGGTGGGGTTATTAAACCTCTCTGGATTTGAGATTCTTTACCCTGCAGAATGGGGTTGAAAGTCCCCATGTTGCAGCACGGTGGTGAAGGGTAAGTAAGAATGCATGTGTGACTTGGAACAGCAGCAAGGACCCTTTCCAGGGTGTGAGCCTGCCGCCAGTCCAGATGGAGAGCCTGGGAAGGCAGGGCTTCTGGTCTTCTGCTGCAGCCAGTGCTACCACAGCAGGACCCACAGGAGCGCTGGGGGTTCTGTTAAAGTGCCTGGCTTGTCTTCTGCCTCTGGAAGCCCCCCATGCCACCACCTTTGCCACCCCTTGTCACTTCTGTGGCTGGAAGAAGAGTGTTTGTCTTGGCCTGCCAGTCAAGAAAGCAGGTGGTGATGTGAGCCGATGTGCCCACAATTGTTTGTAATAGGGGAGAAGTCTAGAAGGTTGCTGAATAGAAACCTGGCCTTTATCCCCTAGTACCCTTCCTTGCACAATGCCCTTTCCCAAAAGCACAAAGGGGAGGGAAGCACCATGTATTGAGCACTATATTAGGCAGAGTATCTGCTAGGCTACCATAACAAAGAAACCCCTAAACACTGTGGCTTACATGAGATAGAAATTTTTGTTTTTGTTTGTTTGTTTGTTTTTTCTATTTAAACAGTCTAAAAGTAAGCAGTCCAGGCTGATATGGTGGCTCCAGCATGGGGCACCTGGGTGTTGGTCCAAGATGGCTTACCAGGGTCCTGGGCCAGCCTGTGGAAAGCCGGTGAGGAGCTGTGTGTTCCTGCCCTCCCTGCAAGGGCGTGGGCTGGGGTTTGCACAGCCCTGTCTACTCATGTCCCATTGGCCAGAACTTAGTCACACGGCTTCATCCACTGCAAGCAAAGCTGGAAAATGTAGTCTTAATCTGGGAGGTTATGGGCACAGCTAAAATTTGTGAGTTCTATTATACAGGAGAAAAGAGGGGCGAGTAGGAGTTGAGTTCCCTGCAAGCACACTTGGTGCCACGCACACAGCATGCTGTTCACCTCCCAGAGCCTGCAGATGAGCACCTGCACAACATACATAAGTCATGGTGGAGCCAGGTGGGTTCGGCTCGTATGGTTTTGTCCACATTCTTAGAATGGGTGTCATTGGCAGGTATGGGACCAGTGGTTAGGCTTCCAGGATCCACAGCAGGGTATCATGAAGGGGAACACTGTGGGAACAGAGGAGCTACAACACTTCGACTGACAAGCCAAGGCTGCAAATGACAGAATCCCAACTCATACAGATGACAGTAAACAAAACCCCATCTAAAGTCACCAGTGTCTATCTCGAATAAGGCCCAGAATCTCTACAAAGTACCATGGGGGTTAGTGGTACAGGCTTTCTAGGGAACTGTAACTTTTCTTACGCTCTGTCAGTTCGGAGTATCAAAGGCCTGGGCAGTGGATACAGGGAGAAACTGCTGGGAATGGGCTTGTTAAGATGCACAGCTGTCAATGTAATCAGGGGCTTGGAACATCACACAAGGGGACCAGACATGGGAACAAGGTCAGTCCTCTCTGTGACACCACGTCTGAACAGACCTTGCTTTATTTGAAGTTAAGCAAAGATGACTAACACCGTGGGACCTATTAAAAGACTGCAGATGGAAGCAAAGGGAACAGCATTCAGAAAACTCAAAGAAAGTGCACACCTGAGTGATCCACTGTAGGACCCAGAAAGGTGTCTTCAGAAATTTCGTTATCTTCAACAGATAAAAAAATTCACTGTGGCTCCTGGAAGTCCACAAAGGGGGTCCCAGCTGCAATAGAGCAACAGGACAGGGTACAGAGAGAGACGGAAGGGATGAAACAATATCACAAGGGAACAAAATCTGCAGCAGCAGAATTAAAATCTGTCTTGGAAACAGCGAGGAGGAGAAGGTGGGGCAGGCTTCCGAGTGCTGCCGTGGGGGACAAGCTCATGCATCTTTCATAACTTAGCCGGGAAGGAAGGAGGAAAATGGGATAGACAGGTACGGAAGGCAGAAAATACAAAACCAGTAGCTGAATATTGGGGTGTCTGGATCAGACTCCAGAACAAATACCATATACTAATACTGTACATAACATATGTAACATATATAATATACTAATATGTAACACATACAATATATTAATACATTACATCGATAACACACTAATATGTAACATATATAACATACTAATACATAACATATACAAATATAATGAATACAATGATACAATATATAACTAAATAATATAATATATAATTATACCTATATACACACATTATGTAAGTGGAGGACTGGGCAAATACCCTACCTGTGGAGGGCAGGAGAGCATAGCAGGTGGGTCTCAGAGGTAGAAAATTGGAATTGAGCCCATATGAGTGTGTTGGTCTCTCTGAACTTCAGGGTCCTTATATAGAACATCAGGGTCTTTATGTGAAACCAGTGTGACTACATTGATCCCCCAGGCTATGTGAAGATGGAGTAAGTTCACATAGTTAAAATAGCAGACCCACTGCATTATGGTCAAGAGGCAACAAGTGATGAGGCAGAAAGCAGATAAATGCAAAAACCAAAGATAGGTCTCCCACTAAAGGAACATATCTGAGATAAAGATTTGGAAGCTTAGATGCAGCTCACACCTTGAGGTCAGGCCTACACAGGAAGGGGCACCTGGGTGGGGGGTGGGGGGGGTTCTTGCAAGAAGGAGCCCCTCAAGGAGTGAGGTCTGGACCCTGAGTCCAAGTAAGCTTCCAACCATCATTGGTCCTTCTGCATCTTGGCTCATCTGCTCTATGTCTGGGAGCCCTGCAGGCACAAGGGCACACTGACATCACCGTCCCTGCCTGTTCCCAACATCTGGTTCTGTGAACTGGGCCTCGACTCTGAGCTGAGTTAATATTGAAAAATACGAGAGAAATTTCCAGTCAAGAGGGAGGAGTAGGTAAACGCTGTGCTTGCCTCCTCTCAGGACCACATCAAAATTACAGCTAAACTACAGAGCAACCATCATTGAGAATCACCTGAAGTCTAGCTGACAGAAGTACTATAACTAAGGACATACAGAAGAAGCCATGTCGAGAATGGTACGAGGGGCAGAGATGGGGAATGGGCTGGTCCCATGCTTGCATGTGGCAGTTGAAAGTAGGGAGGGATGTCTTGGCTGCAGGGGTCCCCCCTGAGGAGTGAGGAGGTCCAGCCCCATGCCAGGGTCCCCAACCCAGGGTTTCAGTGCTGGGGAGGGAAGTCCCATAACTTCTGGCTGTGAAAACCAGTAGAGAATGTGGCTGAGTGAAATAGCAGTCTGCTGGAGTCCCAGGCATTCCTCTTAAAGGGCCCACACATGGACTTACTCACTGACATACTCATTTGCTCTGAGCTCCAGTGCTGGGGCAGCAGCTTGAAGGGAGCTGGGGACATATGGGGAGGAACTGAATTGTCCGGCTACAGGGCAAGGGCTGGAGGGGCAGCTTTCTCCCAGCCACAAGTTCTGGCAGAAGTCATTGTTCCTTTGTTGGGCCTTCTCCCCACCCAGCCTGCATATGCACATGGCTGCCATATCTGAGTCTCCATTGGCCTGGCTAACACCATTCACCCCACCCTACCCAACTCATGGGTCCACCTAAACCACTTCCAGTGGATTTTCCATACAAATGGCCTGTATTGGTTCATGCTACAGACTTCTCTAAAATCTCTCAAAAGGTTCACAAACCCCAAACAAGCCAGCATCTGGCTTTGGCATGCCCTGTACCTCTTGCTAAGCAGCTCCAAGCCTGACACTGGCAACAGCCAGCCTCAGGAACCTCCAAGCCCAGCGCAGGTGGTGGCCATCTGCAGATTGATCTGAGGCTCATTCCAGGTGGCCTTGGGCATGGCATAGTTTATAGCTAAACTTGGCCTGTGGTGGGGCCTCTCCCAGGAGGCCCCAATGCCAACATGCCTGTGGCCAACTTCAGACCAAGCCAGAGCACAGCCCAGCTGTCTTCACAGATGACACATCCTGCTAGAGTGAATCCTGATCTGTAGGGTCAGCCCCTGCACAATGACTCCTCTACTGTAGTCACAGCCCAGTCCTCACAATCGATCAGCCTGATGGTCAATACCTCCCACTGACCTGCCGACAGCAGCCAAAGCTCTATTACAATAGGAGGGCACACACAACCCATACAAGAGACACATCTGTAGCACCCAGCTCAGGTGACCAGGGAGACTGAGCCGCTGGGCCCCACAGGACACCTACTACATAAGGCTGGAAGACATAGCAGCTCTTCCTAATATACAGAGAGAAACACA
>NW_017732509.1:41742-42891 GCF_001890085.2 Hipposideros armiger | reverse complement strand
AAAGGAAATATTGAAAGGAAGACATTTTGATGACATTCAGGACATCAAGGTAATACAACAACAGCTCTGATGACTATTCCAGAAAAAGAGTTCCAAAATTGCTTTGAAGGGTGGACTAAGCACTAGCATCAGTACATAGCTTCCCAAGGGGAGTAATTTGAGTGTGACTGTAGTGATATCCAGCAGTGAGGTATATAGCACTTTTTGTAGGATGAGTTCGTAAACCTAATTGTCAGACCTCGTATGCTGTCTACCAGAGACTCACTTCAAATTGAAAGACACCCATAGCCTGAAAGTAAAGGGATGGATAAAGATATTTCATAAAAATGGAAACAAAAAACAAAAGCTGGGGTAGCAATACTTAGACAAAACAGAGTTTAAATCAGTCTCTTGAGCTGGGCCTTCATTCTTCTCATCTTTCATTCAGGTGACTCATGTCTCTGCTGTAATCTTTTGATGATTACCTCAAAATAAATAATAAATAAAATTTTAAAATAAATAAAATAAAAAATGAAAAACAAGAGACAAAGAAGGACCCAGTAATCCCAATTTTGGGTATTTATCTGAAGAAACCCAAAATGCTACTTTGAGGGGACATGTGCATCCATATATTCATTGCAATATTGTTTACAGTGGCCAAGATGTGGTGGCAGCCTGGGTGTCCATTGATGGATGAACGGATATAGAGGAGGTGGTACATATATAAAATGCAATATTGCTTGGTCATGGAAGGGAATGGGTTCTTGCCATCTGTGGTGGCTTGGATGGACCTGGAAAATATTGTGCTGAGTGGGCTATATCAGATAGAGAAAGATGAATGCAATGTGATTTTGCTTTTATGTGGAATCTAAAGAACAAAATATTGGGTTGTTGGAAAAGTCATGACACATGTTTGTGACAGATGGCACCGGTTCATTTTTGGAAGTACTAGAGTCATTCGCATCTATGTTATTCCTATGTCATTTGACAGCTGACAGTTCTAGCTTCCTTCTAAAAAAAGTGAGCGATCTGGTTGAGTTTTGGAGATTTTACAAGTTGAAGATGGAAGACCAAAATGTGCATTTTTGCCATATTTTACTGTTTTGCTTCCATAAAGGGAAGAACGTGCATCAAGCTTGTGAAAAGTTGCATAAAGTTTATGATGACAAT
>NW_017732509.1:37977-40057 GCF_001890085.2 Hipposideros armiger | reverse complement strand
AAAATAAAAAAAATTATTTAAAAAAAGAAAAAGAAAAATACAAGTGCAGTTTCAGGACAGGGTGGTGCTGGTACTGATGAGGAAAGGGATTGCCACAGCTCTCCTCCAAAGATTACAGCAGAAATGCGAGCCACCTGAATGAGAGATGAGAAGAATGAAGGGCCAAGCCAGCTGTGTGACTCAGTTGGTTAAGAGCACGAGTTCTGAGCAACATGGTCGCCAGTTCAATTCCCACATAGGCCAGTAAGCTGCACCCGAGCAGAGCTGCCACTGAGCTGCCAACAGGTGGCAGGATGGCTCAGCTGGTGAGAGCACGTGCTCCTAACAACAAGGTTTCCAGTTTGACTCCCACATGGGATGGTGGGCTACGCCCACCCACAACTAAGATTGAACAGGGTACCTTGAGCTGAGTGGCCGCATCCTGACAATGGGCAGCCGGATGGCGACTGGACTTGGAGCTGAGCTAGCTGTGCCCTCCACAACTAAGTTTGAAGGACAACAACTTGTCTGTTCCCCTTTCCCAATTCCCCAACACTGTTCCCCTTCCCCAATTCCCCATAAAACCTTAAAAACAAAAACAAAAACAGAATGAAGAGCCAACTCTGAAGCAGGGCAGTCCAAGCTGGAAATATATCACTATAAGAGTGAAAATACATTTATGTAGACACGAGTCTAAAGAATGGCAATGGGTTTAAAAATTTAAATGTAAATATCAAATATTGTCACCCAAAGAGAAGAAACGTTTGCAATGTGCAAGTAATAATGTAATACCAGTTTGACTCTAAAACCCCAAGCTATACAAATAGATATGCAGTTCTGCAAATGCTTGAAGCACCTCTCTTGGGACCCTTCCCTTTCCTAGAGAAGGCTTTGCCTTTTAAAAAAGCAATTTAGAGCAGTCATATTTTTTGATATCTGATTTTATATTTCCCTCTTCCATAAGAAGTCTCTGTCTTGTGCACAAAAAGAAAATATAAGGCTGCATACCTCATTTCTATGGAGTAAATTGGCAACTGGTTGAACAGCTGTCTCCAGAGCGCTCAGCCAGGAAGAGGCACGAGGACACCTCTTTGGTCCCACCATGAAGTGGTGGTGGGTGCTCCTCATCCCACTGAAGCCCTGGAGAAAAAGTGGACACTCACACTGGCTTGGGGCTGCTGGCAGGACAAATAAGTAGATGACTTCCCTTCAGAGGACACCCAAGACTCATGAATGCACCATGCAGAGGAGTTCTGGGCCCCTCTGTATGTGTCAGCTTGAGGGAGGACTTGCAGGTGGTGACATGGTGAGTGGTGGGAGCTCTTCTCTCTCCCACTCCCAACCATCCTGAGCTGGTGGACCTCACTAGAAATCTGGGTGCACAACTGGAAATTCATGCCCCTTCCTGGGCTGAGGGCTATTGGCATCCCAGTCTCATATCATTGGACATGTTTCCCAGCTGCCTCTCAGCAGCTCAGCAGGCTGTTTTCTCCCACAGCACCCAGTTCTCATCCTTGACCTTTCCACTTGTCCTGCAAGCCCAGACACTCTGGCAAGAACCACTCTGTGCCACTTTTAGTGAAGGTTTGCAGAGTCCCATGGCCCCAATGGTTTTTGTTGAAATAATATAATAAAATAATATAATTATAATATCTATTAAGTACGAATGGAAAAGGGGCCACAGGTTAAACCTGACAAGCTAAGAAGACTGAAAATAACCACATAGGATGGTGTGAACATAAAAATTCCTAGCTAAGGTGTGCCATGGCAAGAAGTCACATCTTTAGCCTGTAGCTTCCTTGACAAAGGTCAATCTTTACCTTAAGTGAGCCTGTCTATTGTCTTTTTGCATCTAGAATAATTTACCCTTGGAATGCCAGTAATCCCTTTTCCTGGACCAGAGCAGGAAATTACAGAATCCCACATTGTTATTCTTGTCCTCTGATTACCATCTCTATGTGCAATAAAAAGTGAACTATTAACTATCCTGTACCCACCTATGTAGAAGTACTTGTCTCTCCAATTTACTTTTATCCAATCCCAGAGATTTTCCTGCTTTGCTTTCTCCCACCCCTTAATCAATTACCAATGAATTTCATGT
>NW_017732509.1:34033-35577 GCF_001890085.2 Hipposideros armiger | reverse complement strand
ATATGAGCGCCTGTAATTCTCCTATCCTTCTAGTAAAGAAGCCCAGTGGGAAAGGATGGAGATTTGCACAGGATCTCAGAGCTATAAATAGATACCCTGTGGCTCCAAATCCAATACCCTATTATCAGCTATTCCTGTGTGTATTGCCAATATTTATCAGTGATAGATTGATGTAGTGCCTTTTTCAGCATTCCTGCAAAACAGCAAACCAACAAAACAAAACAAAACCCCGAGAAAACATCTCTGCTTTTCTACCTGGGAAGATCAGAGTTTACTTGGACAGTAATGCGTGCCCCAGCGGTATACAGAGAGTCCCACCTATTTCTCTCAGGTACTAAAAACTGATTTGAATGATGTTGAATTTCCCAGGAATTCTACTCTAATCCAGTATATGGATAATTTACTCTTATGCCCTAGGACATATTAGATTCCTAAGAGGGTACAACTTATCTATTACAATAGCTAGTCATAAAAGACATAGGGTCTCAAAGGACAAGCTTTGATTCTGTTTACACCACATAAAAAACCTTGGTTAGCTCATTTCTAAAGACAGGCAACTAATTAGCCCTGAAAGACTTAGAGGAAAAATATCCTTTCCTCATCCAAGAACAAAAGCAAAAACAGCTTAAAGGATTCCTGGGTATGGCTAGATGCTGTCTCAATTAGGTTCCAAATTTTTCATTAAGGCCCAGCCTCTATATATCTATACCTCTATATAATAAGATATACCTCTATATATCTTATTAAAATCAGATCAATCTGATCCAATTCAATGGAACCCTGAAGGGAAACAAGCTGAAGAAGCTCTAGACAATTAAACTCAGTAGTTAAAGGGCTCTTTCCCTGCAGGACAGCCATCTCTGCTGCAGTCATGTTATGCAAACAAACAGAAGAGATAGTCATAGGCACTCCTTTATGTTACTCATTCTGTTGAATGTCCACTGAACTCTCATCACATTCAACACTTCCGTCAATCAACTGGCTTCTTATAAAGTACTCTTGCTTTCTGTGCCTAATATTACTTTTAGTCAATGTAACAGTCTTAACCCAGCAACTTTATTACCCTCTTTACAGGATAAAGATGCCCACAATTGTGTTTTGCTTACTGACCACCCTCTTGTTCCTAGGAATGACTTACAAGAAACCCTTATTAATAATGTTGACTCTTATTTGAAAGATGAACAGGGACATTACCAAGTTGGATATGCAATAACTTCCATACTAAACATAAATTAAATTTTCTTATTTACCTGAATAAGATCTGTCCAAAAAGCTAAATTAATTGATCTAGCAAGAGCTTGTAAATGAGGCAAAGATCAAATAGTCAATATTTATACTGATAGTTGCTATACCTTTGGTGTAGCTCACAACTTCAAAATGTTGTAGAAGTGAGGCTTCTTAACTTCCTCAGGGCAGCCCACAAGAATGGAAAACATGTTGCGGAATTTAAATTAGATGTCATACAGCAACTGAAACAATTGGCAATTATCAAAATTTCAGGACATTCTAAGGCTGCCACCATGGAATCAAAAGAAAATAATTTA
>NW_017732509.1:29869-30867 GCF_001890085.2 Hipposideros armiger | reverse complement strand
CAATTTAAAAAAAAGAAGAAAATATGGAAACAAAAAGGAGAATCTTTGACCCAAACAGATATAGCTTAGCATGTACATAGCTAACAACACATTGGGGTCTTGGAAAGATGATTTTATGGAGTAAAGATTATTGGAAACCTTTTCCTACTGTAGCTCATAAAGTGTATAGCAGATGTTATCTCTGTTCAAAATATAACCCTAGAAAAACACTCCCTGGGTCCCAACGACATTTCCCACTTCCTTTAGGTCCATTTGAGGTATGGTAATTGGATTTTATACAAATGCCAACCATCTCAAGGATAGAAATATGTGTTAGTCATGATTTGTATGTTATTTCACTAGGTTGAGACATTTCTTTGCAGGAGAGCAACAACCTTAATTGTAGGTAAATTATTTATAATAATACTAATCTCTAATTGGAGAATTTACTGTGAGTTACATATTGATCAAGGGACTCATTTCATTGGGCCAGTAATGCAATCTATTTATAATATTTGGCCTATTTTACAGCATTTTTGTTATGCTTATCACCCTAGTCCTCTGGGTTGGTGGAATGTACAAATGGTACAATTAAAATGCAACTAGGTAAATTTTCAGAAGCTTTTAATCTCCCTTGGCCAAAAGCTCCCTTTATGAGTGCTTTTCAACCTGAAATATTCTCCTTTTGGTAAACACAGACTTTCTCTTCATTAGTCATTTTTCACCCTATGCAAAGAGTTATATGAACCAACTTTACTAAAAGGAGACATTCTACGTTATTATAAAGGACTTATCTTAAAGAAATTAATTATTTAGTAACTGATTCACTTCAGCGTGCTTCTGGGAAACAAAGATTTCAAAGACCACGACTCACAACAAAAAATTTTGTCCATTGGACAAGACATCAATTAAAGACTCTCTAACCTTGTTGGAAGGGACCTATCAGTGGCTATCAGAGACTCCTCAAGGATGAGAAGCTGCCAACATTAGGGTTAAATAACTATCCCAAGAAATTGAGA
>NW_017732509.1:25363-27312 GCF_001890085.2 Hipposideros armiger | reverse complement strand
ATCTCTCTCTATGCTTCTTCTGATGCTATCTTCCTGGTCTGCTGTGCCCTCCTCACCCCTGTCTCAGGTGAAGTTTGAGTCTTCCTTTAGTTCCACCTCAGCTGTACCCCTTTTTCTGAGAGGCCTTCTGTGATTTCCCCAACCATTAGTCACCCTTTTTCTGTGCTCCCTGGCTGGCTGTGTTTAATTGCTGATCAGACTGCTGGCAAGCATATGAAAGGGGCATTAGAGGGGTACCCAATTCATCTCCAGGCCCCTTCCTAGGGCTTTGCCTCTGGCCCAGATAAAAGTCAGTGTATGTTGCTGAGCTGGGTCATGATACAACCAGCTATGAAATAAATGGATCTGGGCCCCTGAGGGTGACTTTAGGAAATGTAAACCTCAACTCTCAGGTGACCAGGAGTAGGCAATTGGAGCTCAGAGGTGAAAGGAGGCAGGAGGTCTCTGTTAAATGGAAGGAATGCATGTGGTAGCTCTGAGCCTAAGGATACCACAATGCCACAGTGAATGTCACTCTGGGCTATATTCTATTCTCCCCTTGAGGTCAGTGAAGCTTTGTCAAGTACCTGGGTATGGACTTAGGTGTTTTGGGGAGTTCAGGAGAAGACACTTGTGTGATATTTGTAATGACAGTGACAGCTCTTCCCACCCTTAGTGCATGGCCTTAAATGATGTGGCTGCCGTGCCTCCAATCAAATGGGGTCCATTTCCCCATCCCCTGAATCAGGCTGTGGTGGGACTGATGTATGAGATTTCTGAGCCTGGGCCCTAAGAAGCATTGGAGCTTATTTCCAGCCTCGTGGGAGCCCAAAACTACCTTGTGAGGAAGTCTAGGTAGGCCTCCCTGAGGATGAGAGTCCCCAAGGGTTAGCATCATACATGGGAGTGATGCTGCCTGACACCAGGGGTCAACAAGCATATCTATAAAGAGCAAGATGGCAAGAATTTTAGGCTTTGAGGGCCATATGCAGTTTCTGCCCAACTGTGTGAAAGCAGCCATGAATAATATATAAAGAAGCGTGCTTGCTGAGAGCCTTAACCGAGATCACAAATAAAGAAAGGGAGGGACCCTGCCTGTGAAATCAATCTATGAAAGTGCTAAAGACTCAGGTCCTTAGACCAGCAGCTCCTGTGAGCTCTGAAAGGCACAGGCATCTATAACATACTTGTCTGACACCAGGTGCTACAAGAAGGGGAGTGGGAGGAGTTGCAGAACTGGGGACTGCCTGTTGGGCCCAAACTAGCCAGTGACTGGAGAGCCAACTTCCATTCCTCAGGAAGGGCTGGAACATAGCATATGTATAAATCACAGACCCAACAGGGTGGGGTTGGGGGGGGGGTTAACCCAACTATTTGCTGTTGATAGGGAACTGGTTGGACCAGCTGCTGCCCCGCCTTTAAGCGATCTGATAACAAAGGGAATGGGGGCTTGGCCGTCTTACTGGCTTACTCAAGGCTCCTTAGTAAACGGGAGGGGGGGGGTTGATAAACATTGAGCTGAACAGGTGAACAGTTCAGGCTGGGATGAGGGGGTTCTGTACTTATCTCTATATTCCTACCTTGTCCACTGCCCTTGGACCTGGCTGACCTTCCCAGAGGTTAGTGAAAGTCGGGAGAAATGAAGTTCTGAGAGCTGGGGGAGGAAAGCATCAGCGTATAAGAGGTTCTCTCCCTGTGAGGGAAGCTTGAGAGTGTGGTTCCAGAGGAGGGATGGAAAACATGTGACTGAGGGCAAGCTGTTTCAGCTCAGGTCCAAGATTCTTTCCCCTGTTTTGAGTTGGGTTGATGGCAATGGATAGAGAGCTCAGGAAGAGATGGCCATGATTTTATAAGGTGGAAGATATGCATGGGAACCTTGGGCTGCCCAGATGAAGCACTTCAGAGACTTTCCCAGGGTCTAACTTACATCTGCTTGTACAGCCCTCTGGGGGGAAGACCCTTGGCTTGGG
>NW_017732509.1:20098-22473 GCF_001890085.2 Hipposideros armiger | reverse complement strand
CTGTTATGTCCTTTTTGGAGAAATGTCTATTCAGGTCTTCTGCCCACTTTTTCAATTGAGTTATTTGGGTTTTGCTGTTGAGTTGTGTGAGTTCTTTATCAATTTTGGATATTAACCCCTTATTGGATGTATTACTGGTGAATATCTTCTCCCATTCAGTAGGGTGTCTTTTTGTTTTGTTGATGGTTTACTTTGTTATGCAAAAACTTTTTAGTTTGACGCAGTCCCATTTGCTTATTTTTTCTTTTGTTTCCCTTGCCTGAGAAAATATATCAGAAAAAATATTACTAAGAGTAATGTCCAAGAGTTTAATATGCCTGTATTTTCTTCTAGGAGTTTTATGGTTTCAGATCTTACAGTTAAGTCCTTAATCCATTTTGAGTTTATTTTTGTATGTGGTGTAAGAAGGTGGTCTAGTTTCTTTTCTTTTTCTTTTTTTTTTTTTTTGCCTGTGTCTGACCAGTTTTCCCAACACCATTTATTGAACAGACTGTCCTTACCCCATTGTGTATTCTTGTCTCCTTTGTTATGGATTAATTGACCATATAGGTGTGGGTTTATTTCTGGGCTCTCTATTCTGTGACATTGATCTATGTGTCTGTTTTTATGCCAGTACCATGCTGTTTTGATTACTATAACATTGTAGTATAGTGTGATATCAGGTAGTGTGATATCTCCATCTTTGTTCTTCTCCCAAGCCTATTCTTCTTGCAATATTTATTATGTGAGTCAATGGCACCCACTCATCCCACTACCTGGGCTGGTGATCTCCTCTTTGATTCCTGCTCCTGTACATCTAAGCAGGCTGTGAGTACCACCCACACCCCTTTCATCTCATCATATCCCTCCCCCTCCTGTCACCTCTCCCTGGATTTCAATACCAGCTTCCTGGCCAGCCTTATTTGAATCCAGCCCTCCCCACCTAGCCATCCTGAGGTGAAATTAGTGCTCTGATTCTATCTCTGTTTCACCACATATCTCAGAGGCCTGGCTCTGTCTCCCCACTTGGAACAACTCTGCAAGTCACCAGCTCCAGAGGCCACCACAAGCTGGCTGAGGCCTGTGTCAGGTCTGCATTGCAGCTCAACTTGTCACTCCACCAATGTTCACGCAAAGAGCTGCATGTCTGTGTTCCCCTAAAATTCATATGTTGAAGCCCTAAGCCCCAGTGCGATGGTGTTAGGAGATGGGCCTTTGGGAGGACATAGGTCACAAAGGGGAAGCCCCCACAAAAGGGATTAGTGCCTTTATAAAAAGAGGCATGAAAGAGCTGATCTGCCACATAAGAACACAGAGAGAAGGTATCTATTTGCAAACCAGGAACCAAATCAACTGGTACCTTGATCTTGGACCTTCAGACTCCAGAACTGTGAAAAATACATATCTGTTGTTTAAGCTATGCAGCCTGTGGCATTTTTGTTACAGCAGCCTGGGCTGACTAAGACAGTTTGCCTCCTTTCTGCCTTCTATGGATGTTGATCTCCAGAGCAGTACAGGTCCTGCACATCAAAGTCCATCTCAGAGTCCGCTTCTGGGGAGATCATATTATGTGTTAGTGCAGAAAGCCAGCGAGCAATTGGCCCAGCCCAACCAGGCTCTTCCTCTCCTCATGTTGGGGACCTCAACTTGGGGGCTGGTATGCTGGTTTTACCCCCATTTTTAGTTGATCAGACGACTGTCCTCAGGCCAGGGCCACAGAGCAAGAAGACAACTGCTGAGGCCTGGGAGACATGGCATGTCAGGGTGAGAGGCAGACTGGGAAAAAGTTGTTAAGTCTACTGTTGGGAATGTTACTGGCATCTGATGCTTAGGTGGCCCCAGCTGGGAAGTAAGTGATTAAAGCTGATGATGGATGAAGGAAATACTCATAGTGGCAGTGCTAGCCAGTAGGAGATAGAACCCAGGCTACAGGAACAGGTCCTTCTCAATTCCAGTTGATAGATGCCACATTGCCAGAGCTTCTGATTGTTAAAGACATGGTAAAGATCCTGACTTTTATGTAAAACATTCTGGGTTTTAAATGTTGATTCCATTTCTCAAAAACAAAACCTACATGCAGCTGAATCTTCTGGCTGTGCTGCTGTAGGTGAACCTGCTCAGCAATGAGGTGATGAGAGAGGATGTGCAGTGACTCAGTTGGGCCGGGGAATGGCTCATTAACCATCCACTCTAAAAGCTTACCTGTGACCATCACCACGTTAATTTCCCTCACTTCTTCAAAATGGCAGCCGCATGTTTGGTTGATAAGCTGTGTCACCTCCTAATCCTCAGCTTCTTCACCAGTTCCCAGGCAGCCTCCTAAAGGAAATCTCTGTGGGCCCTGTTGGATGTTGGCCTACTTCCAGATCCCATTGTTGGAGACTGGGCAGGGCTAA
>NW_017732509.1:14328-17297 GCF_001890085.2 Hipposideros armiger | reverse complement strand
ATAATTTTCTGAGTACAGGTCTTTTACTTCTTTGGTTAAATTTATTTCTAAGTATTTTATAGTTCTTGAAGCAACTGTAAATGGGACTGTTTTCTTAATTTCTCCTTCTGATAGTTTGTTATTGGTGTATACAAATACAACTGATTTCTGAATATTGATTTTGTATCCTGCTACCTTGCTGAATTCATTTATCAATCCCAGTAGTTTTTTGGTGGAGTCTTTGGGGTTTTCTATGTATAATATCATGTCATCTGCATAAAATGATAATTTTACTTCCTCCTTACCTATTTGGATGCCTTTTATTCCTTTTTCTTGTCAGATTGCTGTGGCTAGGACTTCCAGAACTATGTTGAATCAAAGTGGAAAGAGTGGACAGTCTCATCTTGTTCCTGATCTTAAGGGAAATGGTTTTAGCTTTTCCCCATTGAGCATGATGTTAGCTGTGTTTTTATTATATATGGCCTTTATTATGTTGAGATATGATCCCTCTATTCCCACTTTATTAGAGTTTTTATCATAAGTGGCTGCTGAATTTTGTCAAATGCTTTTTCTGCACCTATTGATATGACCATATGATTTTTATTTTTCATTTTGTTTATGTGGTGTATCACATTAATTGATTTGCAGATATTGAACCAAACTTGCATATTAGGGATGAACTCGACTTGATCATGGTGTATGATCTTCTTAATATATTTCTAACTTGTTTGCTAATATTTTGTTGAGGATTTTTGCATCTATGTTCATCAGGGATATCGACCTGTAGTTTTATTTTTTTGTAATGTCTTTGTCTGATTTTGGGATCAGGGTGATCGTGGCCTCATAGAAAGAGTTTGGGAGCCTTCCCTCCTTCTGGATATTTTGGAATCGTTTGAGTAGAATTGGTGATAATTCTTTTTTGAGTGTTTGGTAAAATTCACTTGTGAAGTCGTCTGGGCCAGGGCTTTAGTTTCTTGGGAGCTTGTTGATTACTGATTCTATTTCCTTGGTGGTAATTAGTCTGTTCAGATTTTCTGTTTCTTTCTGAGGTAGCTTTGGAAGGTTGTATGCTTCTCGGAAATTATCCATTTCTTCCAGATTGTCAAATTTGTTGGCATATATTTGCTTATAGTAATTTCTTAAAATTTTTTGTATTTCTGTCGTGTCTGTTGTCACTTCACCTCTTTTGTTCCTGATTTTACAAATTTGAGTCCTCTCTCTCTCTCTCTCTCTCTCTCTCTCTCTCTCTCTCTCTATATATATATATATATATATATATATATANGCAGTAGGACTGGTGTCCTTATAAGAAGAGATTAGGACACAGATAGGTACAGAGGGAGGATCATGTGAGGATATGGAGAAGAGGGCTGTCTGCAAAAAAAGGAGAGAGGTTTCAGAAGGAACCAACCATGATGGCACCTTGATCTCAGACTTCCAGCCTCTGGAACTGTGAGAAATAAATGTCTGTTGTTTAAGCCACCCACTCTGTAGTATTTGTTATAGAGCCTACACTGACTGATACAACCCTCATGAGAACTCCTTGAGCTTGATTAGGCACTAGGGAGGAGCTATGGTAGCACTTCCCAAGCTCTCAGACGCTGGGGTTACTCTTGTTCAGTAGCCAGTGTGAAACAACTCCTGAGTTTGTAGCTAAGGGCAGAGCCTGCAGGCCTGGGGCAGGAGGCTTGTTTAGAACGTGAGTCCCAGGACTCACATGTGTATATTTTATACTCTGGTTGTCATCCAATATTATATTGTTTACTTTGTCGCTCAAATTATTCCAGTTTTTGCCATTGGGAGCTTTTTTAGTTGGCTCCTGGGTCCCTTTAGTATGCCCTCATCATTGTGGCTTTGCTTTTGAGCACTTCCTTATTTTGTGGCACAATAATTCCCTGCCCCAACTCTGAGATCAGCCATTTTCCCAGAGAGCCCTGTTCCTTCTGTTGGAGAAACCAAGATAGGGTGTTGGCTGTGCTAGGAGAGTGTCATTGCTTCTGGACTTTCCAACTAGCAGAGCAAAGAAATATGTGTATTAACATGGACATATAGATATATCTATAAGTATTTCTACAGATGTGGCCATCTGTATATTAAGCTAAACATGACTTCATCCTGATGTCTCCAACTCTAATCCACTACACATGGATCATTCTAGCCTTCTCCCCGGCTTGTCTGTAAACTATCATTTTAACACTTAGAAACCTCACTGCCTGCTATCCATTTGCTTAGTTAGCTGTAAGGCCCAGGTACATGTACAGGGGTGTTAGACTTGTTCACCCATAGCAAACAACGTCACCAACTCACTGCAGTGCTAATGTGCTCTCTTGCCATT
Source organism: Hipposideros armiger (assembly GCF_001890085.2). Lineage (NCBI taxonomy): Eukaryota > Metazoa > Chordata > Mammalia > Chiroptera > Hipposideridae > Hipposideros > Hipposideros armiger. The sequence goes on along the minus strand of NW_017732509.1, from coordinate 14,983 downwards.
ACTCCAAGTCTCTACTCATTTTCAAAGTTACTTAGGCCAGAACCATTTTTCCCATTCCCTTCATTGAGGTTCTTTCATATATATTTTTATTATAGATTATTTAATTAATCCATTAATTTCTGGTAGCACTATTTTCTCCCAAGTGTATTCTTTTCTTTAAATTTTCAATTACAGTTGACATTAAATATTATTTTATATTTGTTTTAGGTGTACAGCACAATGGTTAGACATTTATCTACTTATGAAGTGATTCCCCCCATAAGTCTAGTACCCATCTGACACCATACATAGTTATTACAATATTATTGACTGTATTCTCTATGCTGTACTTATATCCCTGTGACTATTTTTTAACTACTAATTTGTACTTCTTAATCCCTTTGCCTTTTTCACCCAGCCTCCTGGCAACTATCAATCTATTCTCTGTATCTATAAGTCTATTTCTGTTTTGTTTATTTTGTTCTTTAGATTCCACATATAAGTGAAATCGTATGGTATTTGTTTTTCTCTGTCAGACTTATTTCACTTAGCATAATACCCTCTAGGTCCATCCATGTTGTTACAGATGGCAACATTTCATTCCTTCTATAGCTGAGTAACATTTAATTGTATATGTGTAGCACTTCTTCTTTATCTAATCGTCTATTGATAGGCA
>NW_017732509.1:5800-6883 GCF_001890085.2 Hipposideros armiger | reverse complement strand
TATTTGTCTTTCTCCAACTGACTTATTTCACTTAGCATGATGTTCTCTAGGTCCATCCATATCGTTGCAAATGGTACGATTTCATTCCTCTTTATAGCTGAGTAATACTCCATTATATAAATGAACCACAGTTTCTTGATCCAGTTGTCTACTGATGGGCATTTCGGTTGTTTCCAAATCTTGGCTATTGTAAATAGCGCTGTAATGAACATAGAGGTGCATGTGTTTTTTTGAATTAGTGTCTTGGGTTTCTCTGGATAGATAACTAAGAGTGGAATTGCTGGGTCATAAGGCAGTTCCATTTCCAGTTTTTTGAGATACCTCTGTACTGATTTCCATAATGGCTGCACCAATCTGCAGTCCCACCAACAGTATACCAGGGTTCCCTTTTCTCCGTAACCTCACCAGCACTTGTTGTTTGTTGATTTGTTGATGATAGTCATTCTGACCGGAGTGAGGTGGTGTCTCATTGTGATTTTTATTTGCATTTCTCTAATGATGAGTGAGGTTGAGCATTTTTTCATTTGTCTGTTGGCTATCTGTATGTCCTCTTTAGCGAACTGTCTCTTCATATACTCTGCCCATTTTTTAATCGGGTTGTTTGTTTTCTTGGTGTTGAATTGCATGAGTGTTCTATAAATTTTGGATATGAACCCCTTATCAGATATATCATTGAAAAATATCTTCTCCCATTCAGTAGGCTGCCTTTTTGTTTTATTGATGGTTTCCTCTGCTGTGAAAAAACTTTTAAGTTTGATGTAATCCAATATGTTCATTTTTCTTTTTACTTTCCTTGCCCATGGGGATATATCAGTAAAATATTGCTCAGGGTAATGTCTGCAAATTTAGACCCTATATTTTCTTCTAGGAGTTTTATGGTTTCAGGTCTTACCTTTAAGTCTTTAATCCATTTTGAATTTGTTCTTGTATATGGCATAAGGAGGTGATCCAGTTTCATTTTTTTTTGCATGTGTCAGTCCAATTTTTCCAGCACCATTTATTAAAAAGACTATCTTTACTCCAATGTAGATTCTTACTTCCCTTGTCATAGATTAACTGTTTGTATATGAATGGATTTATTTC
>NW_017732509.1:2763-3760 GCF_001890085.2 Hipposideros armiger | reverse complement strand
CCACTGTTTCCACATTGATTTTCTGTCTGGAGGATCTGTTCATTGGTGATTGTGGGGTGTTAAAGTCCCCTACTATGATAGTGTTACTGTTGATCTCTGTCTTTATGTCTGTCAATATCTGTTTTATATATTTAGGAGTTCCTATGTTAGGTGCATAGATGTTTACTAGAGTTATGTCCTCTTGTTGGATGACCACTTTATTATTATGAAGTGCCTTTTTTGTCCTTTATTATATTTTTCAATTTAAAGTCTATTTTGTCTGATATAAGTATTGCTACTCCAGCTTTTTTCTCAGTTCCATTTGTATGAAATATTTTATTCCATCCCTTTAGTTTCAGCCTGTATGTGTCTTTTGATCTGAGGTGAGTCTCTTGTATACAGCAAATGCAAGGGTCTTGCTTTCTTATCCATTCAGCCTCTCTATGTCTTTTGATTGGAGTATTTAATCCATTTACATTTAATGTGATTATTTGATAGGTGCATAGTCATTGCCATTTTGTTATTTGTGTTTATTAGATTGTTTTTCTCTTTCTTATGCTTAAAGAAGCCCTTTTAACATTTCCTGCAATGTTGGCTTGGTGGTAATGAATTTCATTAGCTTGTTGTTTTCTGTGAAGCTCTTTATCTCTCCTTCAATTTTAAATGATAGCCTTGCTGGATAAAGCAATCTAGATTGTAGGCCTTTGTTTTTCATCACTTTGAAAACCTCCTGCCACTCTCTTCTGGCCTGCAGAGTTTCTGTAGAAAAGTTGGCTGATATTCTTATGGGGGTGCCCTTGTAAGTAACTTGCTGCCTGCTTCTTGCTGCTTTTAGGATTCTGTCTTTATCTTTAACCCTTGCCATTTTCACTATAATGTTTTTTCATGTGGGCCTGTTTGGAATCATCTTGGTTGGAACTCTCTGCTCTTCCTGGTCTTGTATGTCTATTTCCTTTGCCAGATTAGGGAAGTTTTCAGTCATTATTACTTCAAATATGTTCTCAATCCCTTGCTCCCT
>NW_017732509.1:0-1166 GCF_001890085.2 Hipposideros armiger | reverse complement strand
ACACTCTGCAGCCTCTTCCTGAGAGTAGGAGCACCTCGGTAATCTGACACTACTCCTCCATTCAGGGGTCAGTTTAATTCCAGAGTCTGGGAGCGGGCTCCTATTTATGCAGCTGTCCTTTGCTTTCTGTCTGAGGGAGAGAAAGCAAAGAAAAGAAAGAAAATAAAAACAATTAAAATTAAAAAGCCTGTCCTGCTGCAGTTTTGAGCTGAGGCTTCTGCCTCAGATGCTGCAGGCTTGCTCCTGCTGCACTCCCAGCAGGACCGTGGGAGCGCGGGGAGTGAGATCCCTTGCTGCTATAATGCTCTCCGATCTGCTTCCTGGGGCCCCTCGGCCTGCGCGTCTCCTTGCGTCTCCTTCCTTCTTCCCCCAGTCGCCTGGGTTACCCACCTTCAAACAACCGTTTTGTGAGTCTCTTAGCTGTTCTGTGTGATGAGGAGAAATCTCTACGATGAGTTATATCTGTTCAATTTGCGGTAATTTCCAAGGGAGAACTCAGGGAGCCCCCCTCACTGCCGCCATTTTTACGTCATCTCTCTATGGCCTCTTCTTATAAGGGCATTGATCCCCTTCCTGAGGGCTCCTCCTTCATCACTTTCCAAAGGTCCCACCTCCAAATATCATCATATTGGGGATTAGATTTCAACATAGAATTTTGTAGGGAACACAAACATTCAGTTTATAACACTCTCAGAGCTTCATGACAAGAGACTTCACATAAGTTGTGCATGTTTATGTGTGTGCGCTCATGTGTGCATGTGTTTTTTAATGTATGCATGTGTATGTGTGCAAGTGTGCATGTATATTGTTTATGTATGTGTGTATGCATATATATGTATGCATGTACCTGCACTGTGTGCTTGGTGTTTATGTATGTATGCATGTATATATGTATACTTGTGTGTGTGAGTGTGTGTGTGTGTAAAAGAAAATGACTATTTAATGCCAAAATGAGATGCCAGGTTGCTGTGAGATCACAGACCCAGAGGAGGTCTCTGAGGACTTTGGACTTCAGCAGGCTATGGAGTGAGGTTCAACTAGTCAACATCTGGGTTACACATTTATTTTCATGGAGTAAATATTTTGGGGGTTGGGGGAAAGCTGCCACAATGTGACTTATCTCAATGTGATTCCTAAGCAACATTCATCAGGACTTCTATTCATAG
>NW_017732508.1:350821-351658 GCF_001890085.2 Hipposideros armiger | reverse complement strand
AGCTCCATACGTGGAATGAAAATCTAAAATACAATTATCTTCCTTCATATCCACTAGACAAGGGAAGGTATGTGTCTTTTTACTGAGAATGTGCTGAGAATTCAGCACCTTCAGATCCATAACGCTGTCCACCTACCTGCCTCACTCGGAACCACATACCACGAGTACTTCCTTTTACTGTAAGTAATGACAAAAAGTGACAAAAATTGAAATATTCAGTTGGCAATTATATAAGTCAATGGCAGCTGCAGTTAGTGACTGTGGACATGTGGATGAGACTTGAAATTTTACTCTGAGAAGCTGACACTCCACAGAGCACAAGCGATCTCCTGGGTATGTGTGGGCATTGCCCAGTGCAGAATCTGGGCAGGTAATACTGGATGGGAATTACAGCAACCAAAAAAAGATGTATCATCTCAGACTTTGGGGTCAACTCGGTCTGTTCCCCTGCCCACAATCTTAAAAACGGAAAATGAAATGTGCCTAGGGAGAAGAGTACTTTGCCTGTAACCAGACACTATATGAATACAAAGATTCTTGAACATGTTAGTATGACATTCGATTTGCTTTGAACAGAATGCCTGAGCTGTATAAGTATACAACGAGTAAACAGCAACATTAACTGGAAGCTTGCAGTTTCCTAGGAAACAGTATAAAATGTTTTAAATTAAAATTCAATGTTGGAGAAAAAAGAAAAACAGTCTAAAATAAAAAATTCATTTCAGGAATATATACTTAAAGTAACTTGGTGGCATTACCTTGCAATATTTTAAAACTATTTGATTATCAACTAAAAATAAATGCTATTCAATAGGATGATACCTCTAGGACAGGGGT
>NW_017732508.1:344574-347751 GCF_001890085.2 Hipposideros armiger | reverse complement strand
TGCTGTACTTTACATCCCTGTGACTATTTCATAACTACAAATTTGTATTCCTTAGTTCCTTTAGCTTTTTCACCCAAGCCTCCCCTCCCCTCTGGCAATCATCAGTTTGTTCTCTGTATTTATATCTGTTTCTGGATAAAGAAATTGTGGTACATATCAGGTCTGACAATTAAGTTTGCAAATTTGTTGCAACAATGTTGCTAACCTCTTTTGACATCAGAGGGATTATTCATTATGAATTTGTACCAACTGGACAAACAGTTAACCAAGTTTACTATTTAGAAATGCTAAAAAGGCTGCATGGAAAAGTTAGACAACCTGAACTTTTCACCAACAACTCATGACTCTTGTATCACAACAATGCACCAGCTCACACAGCACTTCTGTGAGGGAGTTTTTATCCAGGAAACAAATAACTGTATTGGAAGACCTTCCCTAATCACCCGATCTTGCCCCCAATGACTTATTTCTTTACCCAAAGATAAAGGAAATATTGAAAGGAAGACATTTTGATGACATTCAGGACACCAAGTGTAATACAACAACAGCTCTGATGGCCATTCCTAAAACAGTTCCAGAATGGCTTTGAAGGGTGGACTAGGCACTGGTATTGGTGCATAGCTCTCCAAGGGGATCTTTTTTTAACGTGACCATAGTGATATTCAGCAATGAGGTATGTAGCACTTTTTGTAGGATGAGTTCGCGAACTTAATTGTCACACCGTGTATATACAATGGACTATTAATCAGCCATAAAAAATAATGAAATCTTACCATTTCTGACAACATGAATGGACCTAGAGGGTATTATGGTAAGTGAAATAGTTCAGACTGAGAAAGGCAAATACCATATGATCTCACTTATATGTGAAATCAAAAGAACAAAATAAATAAACAAACAATATATTGTATATATTATATTTTCTTAATAAATCCAATGAATAAAACTAAAAAAAATGATAAATAGCAGAAAAATTGTTATGCTCAATCTAAGTCCTAGATTTTCAAACCTAGCTTACATTAGAGTCAAGTTGGATGTTTTGTTTTGGTTTTCTCCTGTTAAAAAAATTTAACTACAATACTGGTTCCAGGCCTCCTCCCAATCCAATCAAAATATCTGTAGTGGGACCACGTATAGGTAGGTTTTAACAAACTCCTCATGTGATTATTACTTTTCCCCTAAGGTTGACAACTGCTGGTACACATGAATACGTAGATGAAGCAAAGTCATAGATTAATGGAAGAAAATAACACTAAAGGGGGAAAAAAAAGGACAGTATAGGAAGCCATCTTTTCCTACAACTGCATTTTCCAAAATCAATATTTCAAAATAATACAATAATAGAACTAGTGGATAGAGCTTATTGAATGTGAGCCTAACATGGTATTCACTGCATACAGTAAAGTCTACTTTTATAATATTAGGACATACCTGTCATATATAGATAAAAGTATAGGTATTTTCCCTGTATGATCAGNGGATTCTGTTCTTGGCCTTCACCATTCCACTAGGAAACCTTCGCCTGTCCTCTTGGGTGCGATCCTGTTAAGGAGCCTTGTTGTCTCTGTCTCTCCTCTGCAGAGCCCAGAGCCCAGACCTGTGCACCTTGCCCAGTGAATGAAAAAGCCATTTGCAGCCACTTCCTTTGGCTCTACCTTAAGGCAGAGGTAGGTCCTGCCACAGCTCCTGGCCCTTTAATAGTTTATATCAAACATGAAACCTTTGTTTCTTGAACTCCAGGGTAAACATGTCAAACTGTATGAGTATTTCCCTCGAAACACCTCTCTGAATTGACAAGGGAGGAGGCATCATTTCCTTGCCCCTTGGAGGAGAAGAATCTAGAACATTAACAATTCTCTCCAAAGAACACTTTCTTGGCCTCTTCAACCTTTTATATAAGTTGAAAGTGGCAATTAGCTAATCCTAGCAGAACCAATTTTGCTCACCTCCTTTATGTGTCCTTAGTGGAGGGGCTGGACCCCCATCTCACTTTACAATGTGGAATTCCTTGCAATCTGTCACTCCGTTCTCCATTTTGGAGACCCTGTCAACACCGAGAAAACAGTAAGAATTACATTTAACAACATGTTAAATCTATATAATCAAAATGACCCCATATTCCTGTGACTAAGCTGCTAGAACTAAAAATTCCGCACAATGTAGATAAAATGGTTATTCAAACCTCCTTTTTACTATACATGTAATTCTACAACCCAATATATAAACTTATTCTCAGACAACTGTGTAGGACCATGGTGAATTAGTAAAGGATATGTCTATGCTCTCTCAGGAAAGGGCTGTGATTTGTTAAGTGGCAAATTCTATCACTAGATTCCCCAACAGTAAGAATATATTGTGTGATAGTCACTGCCTAATGGGTGAAATTTACCACTGTAAGTGAGCCTGATCTTTAAATATGTCACCCACAGAGCACTTTCTTCAAATTTTAGGGACAATTTTGCTGGCAACTAATGCTACGAGAACTCAACAGTCTCCTACTTGTTTATGATTAGCTCAATGTAAGATAAGGGTGTTATTAAGGTCTTTGCTTATATCCCTTTGTGCTTAAAATTATAATATAGCAAAGAACATTGAACTACAAATCTATCGCCTGAATACTTATAAGGCTGCTTTTATTAGAGTTAAAATATTTCTGAGACACAAACTCATTAGTCTCTTAGTGATTTAGAAAAACAATGTAGTTTATTTTATACAACAAAATATGAGTTTTATTGAATTTTAAATGGCATTTATCAATGTTTGGTATGTGAATGTACAGCCATTCAATAGTGCACAGTCCACAAGGGACAACTGACATAAGAATACATCAACAACAAGGCAGATCATTAACTATTTTAATAGAGGTGCACATAAAGAGCTACAAATCATAAGAAAGATTATTTCTGTTCATAGGAATTTAGTAAGGCTTCATGAGCTGAATTTTGCTGATGTGTGGTTCTTTAGTGATCTGATTGCAAGCTGCATGACAGCGGGACCAACTCTGTTTCCTCCATCTTTGTATAGACAGCACTTGGCATAGGGTGTGCATGATACAATGCATATCTATCAAATTTTTCATTGTAATGATGTTGCATTATTTATGAGTGTTTAATAGGTATGTTCCACAGAGAGTCTCATACAGGAATGCAACATAAAATCTCGTAAATGATTAGGGTT
>NW_017732508.1:329952-340999 GCF_001890085.2 Hipposideros armiger | reverse complement strand
AGTTCCAGGAAGAGGAGCCCCCACAACATCTAGCTGTAAGAAACAGTGGGGATTCTGACAGTCCCAGTGGGACAGATGGCTGTGGGAAACACAGACATCATCTTAAAGGGCCTTCTGCACAAACTCAATCGCAGGCACTCACTCTGGGCTCTGGCGAAGGGACAATGACTCAGGAAGTGTCAGAGACATATAGGGAGACAATAAGTTGAGTGGTTTCAGGGCAAGGACTGGAGGGACAGTCACCATTTTTTTCTGTATAGAATCCTCTTCCCATGCAGCTGACAGGCAGGCACCATCTTTCCTGTGTGGGGCTTAACCCCATGTGACCAAATCTTCATCTGCATTGGCCCAGGGAACTCTGCTCACTCCAATGCTTGCTCCACCATGGTGACTCTCTGGGACCCTACCCCGCCAAACTCATTCAACTCCTGAGACACTTTCTCGCCCAATTTGCACTCATTCTTAGACACCTCTCAGAGGGTCCATGGGTCCCAGACAGGCAGCGGTTGGTCTTGGTGTGCTCTGAGACTTTTGCTAAGTATCCTCATGCTCCCCACTGGCACCAAACCAGAATCTACATTAACCTGGTAAACACTCTTCCTACCCTGGTGACTCCTTGAGAGCCCACCTCACCCAATTCACGTACCACAGGAGGCTCTATCAGTGGCCAAGCCTTACAGGAACTAGTGGGGTCAGCAGGCCTGGGGATGTCCTGGGATTTTTTGTGGAGCAACCCAGGCCTGGTATGTGTGGCAGCTATCCTCAGTTCTCAGAGGGGCCACTTCCACATGCCTCCAGGTCCAGCACAGGCAGCGACCAGTAGTGGATTGCTTTGTATCTCCTACCAGGTAGTGCCCAACTGAGGCCTGCACAGAAGCCCCTCCCAAGAGGCCCAGAACCAAAATATCTGGAGATTAACATAGACTACAGTAGAACAACACACAATCAGCTCAACAAGCAGCACACACGAAGGGTGGTCTCGGAAGCAGAGCCCAAGGAGGTGAATCCCACTCCATGGGGTAAGTCCCCTGCACAGCAGCCTGTAAAGAGTAGACATGGCCAAATCCCATAGCCAGCCAACCTGAGGCTCAATCCGATCCACTGAAGTGCCAACAGCAATTAAAGCCCAACAGGAGGACATACACAACCCACAAAAAGGACACTCCTGGAGCACTCAGTGCAGGTGACCAGGGAGACTGTGCAACTGGGTCCCACAAGGCAAATCCTACATACGGCCACCCAGCCACCACTGGGAGAAATAGCAGTTCCACCTCACACATAGACGGGAAATCAGAGAGGCAGCAAGCTGGGAAACAACAAACAAACAAAAAATGTCCAAAATGAAAGAACAGAAGAAAATTCCAGAAAAAGAACTAAATGAAATAAAGGGAAGTAATAACAGATAAAAAGTGCAAAACAATGGTTATTAGAATGCACAAGAAACTTAGTGAGGACTTCAACAAAGAGATAGCAAGCAGAGAAAAGGATATAGAAACCATAAAAAAGAACAAGTCAAAGTGAAGAATACAATAACTAAAATGAAGAATGCAGTAGAAGGAATCACCAGCAGACTAGATAAAGCAGAGAATCAAATCAATGAATTGGAAGACAAGTTAGCAGAAAACACCCAATTGGAACAGCAACAAGAAAAAAAGCATCCAAACAATTAGGATAGTTTAAGAGTCTTTGGGGACAACATTAATTGTAACATTTGCATCATAGGGGTACCAGAAGGAGAAAAGAGAAAGCAAGGAATTGAGAACCTATTTGAAGAAATGATGACTGAAGACATTCCTAACCTGGCTAAGGAAATAGACATACAAGCCCAGAAAGCACAGAGTCCCAAACAAGATGAACCCAAGCAGGCCCACACTAAGACACATTAGGAAAATGGCAAAGGTTAAAGACAAAGAGAGAATCCTAGAAGTGGCAAGAGAAAGGCAACTAGTTACCTACAAGGGAGTTCCCATAGGTTGTCAGCTGATTTCTTACCAGAAACTTTGCTGAAAAGCAGAGAATGGCACAAAACTTTTCAAAGTTATGAAAAGCAAGGACCTACAACCAAGAATATTCTACCCAACAAGGCTATCATTTAAAATCAGTGGACAGGGTCAACCCCGTTGGGATCCCTGTCTCGGTTTGAGAGCTATTACTTTCTACAGACACGTTCCATGTGTCCATTTTTTGGCTTCACAAGATCACGATCCCGGCACAAGAAATATCCTACACCATTTATTGGGGGCTCACCTGGGACGAAAGAGAGGTAAATATGATCTGTGCTTTTCTGTTTGCCTTGCCCACTCGTGGGCCTTCAACAATATTTTCCTGTCGCACAAACATTGCGCCTCCAACAGCCAGGTAAAAATGACTAACGTAGCTGCCAATCTTAAGACTCAGAGGACAGGCTTAGCGGAAGGGCCCTAGTTAATCCCCTCCGAAACTGAGTCAGAGAAATGTTGTTCTTAGCCCGACTGTCTTCTCTGTTGGGGAAAGAGGGTAACTTGAGGATGATGCCAGGTTGGGGTGAATGACTCTTGGACGCATCTGAGGAACTCTGGCCAAGGTGACTCTGTGACGTGCTCCGAAGGCTCCCTGGGTCTTCCTCTGAACCCACTGCCCGTATGAGTGACGGCCAATGGCTCTCCCTCTCCCTCCCCTCTCTGCTCCTTTGCTGCCTTTTCCTTTCCGCGAGAAAGCTGGAAACTGGTGCATGGCTAGGTTGTGGGCTTTTGCAGGCAACTGAGGGACCCTCAGCTGCAGCTACTCTGTGGTAGAGTTCCAAAAGCCACACTGGTCCCTTCTCAGCCCAACAGCCCATAAGGGTGCTGGTGGAATGTCTCCTCCATCCTTGCTGCTTTTTTTCATCCTGACACTGTTTCTCCTCAACCCCTGAGACTCTGGTCCAGGGACCCTTCTCTGTGAGACCTCCTCAACACTCCATGCCAGCCTCAAGGATAAGATCTACTGGCATTTAGCTTACCCTCTCTTAGCATCATATTGGAATCTTCTGTTAGCTTTAAAACGCAGATAGAAATGTCCTGAATTTCACACTCTACATCTCTGCTGTTTTTGTGCTCTTTCCACTCGCTGTCCACTTTCCAGCAATTCTTAGTGGCCCAAGTCCACAGTGGGCTCCACCCGTGGTGTCCCAAATAACTATCCATTCTCCTTTCACAGCTGTGCTATTGCAAACCATCAGGCAAGATCATGGGAGAGAGACAACATTTTCCGGACTCGTTTTACCTTAAGGAAGTAGCCTTATCTGAAGCCTTTTGAGGCTTTCAATATCTCTGTGTACTCCCCCCTACAACTCTGGCAGTATGACCCCCTTCTTCACCCCTTCACTTACCCAGTGTGCCTTCCCTACAGACCTTAAGTATATACTCCCTTTTTAAACATGTTTTTACAGAAAGCCACCATTACATTGACTGCACCATCAACTTCAAAGATGCTCAGAGTCGAGCCATATGCCCTTCTACTTTAAGACATCCCATTATCAGCCACTGCCTTTATTGGCCCACAGGCCAGCATCAGAAATCCAGGTGGGGACACACACAGAGTTCGGTAGGCACCCAGGTAATGCACGTCTAAATCCTGGCACACCATGTCCCCCTACTCGCCATGGAATGGGTCGTGTGGTCTCCCTGGCCCACTCAGGATCTGGAGGACACTCCAGATAAGTTATTGGGAGGTGAAGTATAAAGGGGCGCCTTTCTTTCTCCCTCCCCGACAGATGGGCAATCGGCCCTCATGTGCCTACACTTCCCTAAATTGCATCCTAAATCATTGGGATAAATTTGATCCCCAGACTTTGAAGAAGCGATGCCTGGTCTTCTGTACAGAAGCATGGCCTCAGTACAAATTATTGCAGAAGGCGGAGAAACCTGGCCTCCAAAGGGAAGTATTAGCTCTAATACTATCATGCAGCTAGATTTGTTTTACAGACTGGAAGGAAAATGGTCAGGAGTTCCCCATGTTCAGGCTTTTTTCGCTCTAAGGGACAACCCAGACCTTTACAAAAAATGCCAAGTTGATTGAGCCCTTTTGGCTGTGGTTTACTGTCTCCCTCCTCCATAGGAGGCCCATTCAAAGGAACTTCCAGTGGGATCTCCCTCCCCAGGGGAGGCCTCCCACAGGAGAAACCCAGTAGGAAGATGTCCCAAACCTCTATTCCTTTCTCAGTTTCTTTTCACACCTCCCCCTTCCTCTGCTGATCCTGTTCCGGCAGGGGCCACCCACAGTGGGACTCATTGTAAGGGAGATGAGACGACCTAAGTTTGTATGTGATAACATTCTAAATAAGCTTACTTTTAAAATCATGTTATCTCTGCTATAAAATTTGTCAAGAAAATAGCTTGTATAATTGACCTTGGGATCTCATAGAGTTAAGAACTAATAAAAAGTCACTCAAATAAGGTTTTAAGTAAAACTTCAGTAATGATCATATATTGGGGATGCATAGGTGTGATTTCTCAACATCTACTGGCAACTTTTAAGATTTTAGTTTTGCTAAGGTCATCTATTTCTAGCTACTTGTCACAGAAATGTTAGAAAATAGATTGAGATCTGTTAATAAATATATCTTATGTTTTATCACAAGCCTATGCTTTTTAAGGTTACAAAATGTATTCCGGGATTTGCCAGTGAAAATGCTAATTGCTTGCTTTTGATTGTCAGTAAAAATTAAGCTTTTAGAGGTTATGGATTCTAATCAGTATGAAAGAAAATGATATGTGTTTTCAAGGAAGGTATAAGGTATGGAAATACATTTTTGAAGGAAATGAAAAAAAAGTAGTTTGTCCTAAAGATGGTTATTTCTGAATGAGAAGAAACAAACTAAGAAAGACTGGGAAAGTCGTAGAAGGTTTGTGAAGAGTTTTGAGAGAGTTTTATGTGTAGCTAAGCTAAATACAGTCAATCAAGTATATTTAAATATCAAAAGTAAGCTAGTAGAGTTAAGTGTTTTCTTTCTCTCTTTCTGCTAAACAGGACACATTTCTTAGACTATTGGTTTGTTTTATATTGCCCCAATGAGGTCCCTGGTTACTGGATAAAACTAAGATCTCCACAATAGTAACAACTAAGTTTTACTAATAGTTATGTAAACTTCTGTGTTTTAGGATTGCTAGAGTTCATGTGTTCCCATCAGTGTCAGAGTATAGGCCAATGTAAAGCAAGCTTATTCTCCTTAACCTGACAGGATCATAGTGGTCCTGGCCCATTGCATAGATCATTAAAAAGGCCAGGAATTTGTATAAGTGTCTTTAACAACCAAGACAGAAAAATGAGAAATAAAGGAACAGTGAGACCAGAGGATAAGAACAAAGACAAAGCCAGAACTTTTGGCCACAGTTATAAACAACCCAGGGCTAAAGCCACCTCAGGGCACCCCAAAGGTCCCAGGAGAGAAATGCCAAATAAAGGAGCCTGCTTTTTGGATGTGGAAGCCCAGACCACTGGAATAGGAGTGTCCTAATCCTCCAAAGCAGCCACACCCCCTGTGCAGTACAGGGCACTAGAGGAGAGATTATGCCCTGCTCCAAAGGGAGCAGAGACCACTCCCTCTCCACAAAAAGCTGCCATCACTGTTGGGCCTGATGCTCCCAGTGGCTCCCAAGCTGTTCTCATCACAGGGGCAACTGCAGGTGACCCTGATGTGGCATGCAAGCCTGTTAATTTATTGAGGCCATTTATTCTATCTCAACTGCTCACTCTGACCTTTTGCTCTAAAAACTACTCAGTTATAAAGATAAAAAAGCCCCCAGATTTGGGCTCATTTACTCAGCCTGTTCCTTACCATGGGTCCATACCTTAGGGGAAAAAAATGTGAACTAAACAAGTCAAACTTAAAAGAACTCTGAAAAAGTTTTATCAGGAGAGCTCTAAACCCTAGCTCTTACTGTCAATTGCTTTAGATTCTAACCTCAGTTCTGGTATCTCCTATGTTGTTAGTTTAGAAAAGTTTTAACAGTCATTTAAGAAATATAAGAAACCAAGTCCTAAAAGGAAAAAGTAAACACCCCAACAGTTTTGGGGGCTTCAGAGTCAGTAACTGGGTCCACTTCCCTCAAATTAAACTTATGTCATTTAAGTCTCCATAGGACTCCCCCAAAAAGAAAGGCTGTCACTCCTACGCCTGTGAGCCATCAGAAGACCTAACTCCTGGAGGGTAAACAAATGTCACCTGAGATTAAGATAAATGGGCTTTGAGTCCCATCCCAGAAGCTAGTGTTTTCCTTCCCACTGAAAAACCCTTTTATTTACATGTGACAGAGGGGGAGGGAATAGCCTTAGGCATTTTGACTTGGCCCGGAAGTCCCTCACAGCAGCTGGTGTCTGTCTAGGTGGGTAGCTGGACCTCACAGCGCACAAGGCTGGCCAGCCCTGTGCTTGTCTCAGGGCCCTTACAACAGGGGCTACTCTCCTAGTTCCTGAAGCCCCTAAGCTTACAGGGGTATAAGACTTAACAGTTTTTGCCCCACACCACCAAGGGCTTTTAAATGCTCACACTAGTCATTGGCTTACAGACAGTTGTCTCTTAAGCCATCAGGTTTTACTGCAAACCTCTGCTGCCAGAACAGATTTACATGAATACCCCTAGACAGCCCAGATTGGATACTCTTCAATGATGGGAGCTCTTCTATACAGAATGACACACAAAAGGCTAGATGTATTGTAGTTACTTTACATGATATCATAAAAAATACAAACCTCCCATCTGGAGCCAGTTCACAACTGGCTGAGCTAATAGCTCTCACCCAAACACTAAAACTGCTGTAGACTATCTACTCCTCAAACATAATCAAGGATGTAAAAAATTTTAAAGGATTCTGTTGTTTCAACCTGTCTGATAAATCATAGTTCATGAAAAATAAAGTTCAACAGATTCATAACATAGTTTCTAACATCAGACAAAGAACAGATTTCTCCAGCCTAGATTTTTCCTTCCTTACATCCTGGCTTCCCAATCTAACAGGATTTAGGAAAACATTTCTCATTTTTCTTCTATTCGTTTTTATAGGGATTGCCTCATACTGCTGCCTCAAAGTCATCTCTGCTTCCAGACCATACATTGGTTGGCTACAATGCCCTACACGACCACAACAACCTCACCTGAATTCGCTCATGGACTGTGGACTGTTAGGCCCCCTCTGGACTAGCCCTAACTGCAGGATCATACTTCATCCCTCCTCAGCAGGAAGCAGCCACAGCGGTCTTCGCCCCTTTCCCTAACAGCAGTTCGGGTTACCTCATCAAAGGGGGAATTGAGATAGGAAAATTATAGGCAGTCAGGGAAATTGCTACGGTGAGGAAATCAGAGTGGAAACTATAACAAAGCCAGGGAAATAATTTATTAGCTGACACACAGGTTTAAGTCACAGGACCCACCAGAGTGACACACTCAGGTGGGGGAGGAGAAAGGTCTCTTTTTCCAAGTCAGGGATTCCCAGAATTCATATTTTCAAAGAGGTTATTTAACATAAGATAAGACTGTCAGGAGTCCTTTCTTCAAAGCCAGTCTCAACTAACATGTTCCTTTCAGAGCAGAGACATTGATTTAGCTGAGTAAGCACTAAGGAAATTAGACAGTTTTGAGGAAACTCCTCCTCTGGGGTAAGCAACAATGTAAATCTGATAATAGTGCCAAGAGGCACCAGGCAACCCCCTCCCCAGACATATAAAAGGTATAAAAACCAAAGCTTTTGCCCTAACTAGTGGGCAACCCCATCGGGAGGGATCCCCTCTCATTTTGAGAGCTGTTATTTTCTACCCTAATAAACTATCCTCTGCTATAAACTTTAAAAATACATAAATAAGTGAAATAAAATAAATAAAATCAGTGGACAGATAAAGAGCTTCTCAGACAAGAGAAAGCTAAAGGAGTTCATCACCACCAAACCAATATTATAATAAATGTTAAAAGGGTTTCTTTAAGAAGAAGAAGGAAAAACAAACAAAAACATAAAGATTAATAATAAACTGGTAATAGCTAAGTATCAATCAATAATTACTTTGAATTAAATGGATTAAATGCTCCAATCAAAAAACATAGGGTAACTGAATGGATAAAAAAACAAACAAACAAGACCCATACATATGCTGTCTACAAGAGACCTACTTCAGATTGAAAGACATATACACAGCCTGAAAGTAAAGGGATGAGAAAGTGCATTTCATGTGACTGGAAACAAACAAACAAAAAAAAGCTGGGGTAGCAACACATTTATCAGACAAACAAGACTTGAACACAAAGGCTATAATAAGAAACAAAGAGGCACATTCCACAATGATAAAAGGATCAATCCAACAAGAGAATATAACCCTTGTAAACATATATTCATGCAACATAGAAGCACCTAAACATATAAAGCAAATATTGTCCAACATAAACAGAGAGATCGACAATCAGAGTAGGGGAGTTTAATGCCAATGTACAGATCTTCCAGACAGAAAATAAACACAAAAACAGTGATCTTAAAAACACACTAGATCAGACTAATTTAATTGGTAATTTTAGAGCATTTCACCCCAAAACAGAATATACATTCTTTTCAAGTGCACATAGAACATTTTCTAAGACAGACCACATGTCAGGCCACAAAACAAGTCTCAAGAAATTTAAGAAGCTTGAAATCATATCAAGCAGCTTCTCTGACCACAGTGTTATGAAAGCAAAAATCAATTATAAGAGAAAAACTGAACAACACACAAATACATAGAGGCTAAATAACATGTCACTCAACAATGAATGGGTCAACAACAAAATCAGAGAAGGAATCAAATGATACCTTGAGACAAATTAAAATGAAAACACAATGACCCAGAAACTGTGTGACACAGTGAAAGCAGTCATAAGAGGGAAATTAATAGCAATACAGGGCTACCTCAAGAAACAAGAAAAAACTCTCAAATAAACAATATAAGTTTACACTTATGGGAACTGGAAAAAGAACAGCAAACAAAGCCCAAAGTGAGTAGAAGGAAGGAAGTAATAAAGATAAAGATCAGAGCAGAAAAAATGAAATAGTCTAAAAAAATAGTACAAAAAACAAAACAAAACAATGAAATCAAGACCTGATTCTTTAAAAAATAATAATAAAACTGATAAACCTTTAACCAGACTCATTGAAAAAAAGAGGACACAAATAAATAAAACCAGAAATGAAAAAGAAGTGACAACAGAACCCACAAAAATACAAAGATTATAAGAAAATATTATGAACAATTATATGCCAACGATTGGACAATATGGAAGAAATGGATAAATTCTTAGAAACATACAAACTTCCAACATTGAAGAAGGGAGAAGCTTACCATTACTATTAACGAAATTGAACTAGTAATCAAAAAACTCCCAACAAAAAAAAGGCCTGGACTACATAGCTTCACAGGTGAATTTTACCAACATTCAAAGAATTAACACTGATCCTTCTTAAACTATTCAAAAAAATATGAGGAGGTAAAGTTCTCAAGCTCACGTTACGAGTCCACCATTACCCTGATTCCAAAACCAAAGACATTACCAAAAAAGGAAAAATATAGGCTGATTTCCCTGATGAACACAGATGTAAAAATCCTTAACAAAATATTAGCAAACCAAATTCAGCAATACATTAAAAAGATCATACACCATTAACATGTGGAATTTATTCCTGGGATGCAAGATTGGTTCAATATCTGCAAGTCAATTAATGTGATTTGCCACATAAACAAAATGAAAGATAAAAAAAATCATATGATCATATCAATAAAAGCAGAAAAAGCATTTGACAAAATCCATCATCTGTTTACAATAAAAACTCTAAAAGTGGAACTACAGGGAACATACCTTAACATAATAAAGGCCATATATGACAAAACTACAGCTAACATACTACTCAAGGGGGAAAAGTTAAAAGCAATTTCCTTAAGATCAGAAACAAGACAAGGATGACCACTTTCTCTACTTTAATTCAACAAAGTATTGAAAGTCCTAGCCACAGCAACCAGACAAGGAGAAGAAATAAAAAGCACACAAATTAGAAAGGAAGATGTAAAAGTGTCATTATGTGCAGATGACATGATACTATTATATATAGAGAGAACCCCAAAGATTCCACCAAAAACTATTAGAACTGATAAATGAATTCAGTAATGTAGCAGCATACAAAGTCAATATATAGAAATTGGTTGCTTTTTTGTACACCAATAATGAAGTGTTCGAAATTTAAAAAAAAAAATCCCATTTACACTTGCATCAACTAATGTACAACACTTAGGAATAAATTTAACCAAGGAGGTAGAAGATCTATATTTGGAAAACTATAGGACACTTAAGAAATAAATTGAAGAAGATACAAATAAATGGAAGCTCATACACTGCTCATGGATAGGAAGAATTAACATTGTTAAAATATCTGTACTACCCAAAGGAATCTATAGATTCAATGCCAGTATCAAAATACCAATGGCATTTTACACAGAAGTTAGAAAAAGTAATCTCAAAATTTATATGGGACCACAAAAGATCCTGAATAGCCACAGTAATCTTGAGAAAGAAGAACAAAATTGGAGGTATCACATTGCCTGATATCAAACTATACCACGAGGCTACAGTAATCCAAATAGCATGGTACTGGCTTAAAAACAGACACATAGATCAATGGAACAGAATAGAGAGCCCAGAAATAAACCCACACCTATGTGGTCAATTAATTTATGACAAAGGAGGCAAGAACGTAGTGTGGGGTAAAGACAGTCTATTCAGTAAATGATGTTGGGACAACTGGACAGGTAGATGCAAAAACAAATGAAACTGATGCACCTTCCTACACCATATACAAGAATAAACTCAAAATAGATTAAGGACTTCAATGTAAGACCCAAAATCATAAAATTCCTAGAAGAAAACATAGGCTATAAACTGTCTGACATTGCTCTTACTGATTACTTTTCTGATATATCTCCTCATACAATGAAAACAAAAGAAAAATAAGTGGGGGCCGGCCGAGTGGCGCGATGATTAAGAACTGGCTTGGGATGCCAGAGGGCCCCGGTTCGGATCCCA